>NC_030820.1:54570455-54894830 GCF_001704415.2 Capra hircus | reverse complement strand
TCCCTTGGACAGTAAGAGATCAAACCAGTCAATCCTAAAGGAAATCAACACTCAATGTTCATTGGAAGGACTGATGCTGAAGGTGAAGCCCCAGTCATTTGGCCACCTGAAGCAAAGAACCAACTCACTGGGAAAGACCCTGATGCTGGGAACAAATGAAGGCAGGAGGAGATAACAGAGGCTGAGATGGGTTGGATGGCATCACTGAATCAATGGACATGAGTTTAAATAAACTCTGGGAGATAGTGAAGGACGAGGAAGACTGGCATGCTGCAGTCCATGGGGTTGCAAAGAGTCGGATATGGCTTAGTGACTGAACAACAAGTGTTTGTAGATACTAGCTTTGTAACCGTTAGTTCCAGTAAGACGTGTTCATGCTAATAAACAAGAATCACCCCCATCACCCTCTGCCTGAATACACACAGTCTGAGAGGATCCCATGAGCTAACTGGCAGAGCTGGCTCCGGCACTCAGGCTCACATCCCTGGCCCAAATCTCTCCTTGAGCTGTTAGTTTGGGATGGGCAGTGGTGCCATCTGCCTCTCCCACCACCCACCAAACTGTGAGCTCAGGGGGTCATCACCCTGCTGCCCCCTTACTTCCTGGAAGCACTAAGCCCCAAGCCCAGCACACGGGCCATCAGCTACGACTTATTCTCATTGCCCAGAGGTATTTCCCTTGAACCGTAAGCCCCATGAGGGTGGGACACAGGCCTAGCTGTTTCTTCAAATATCCCCATGCCTACCCAAGGGCCCCCAGGCAGAGTAAATATTCCATAATCATTTGCCAAATAAAGACTGAATGAATTATGGATTGCTCCCTTACTGTTTCTCTGCTGTCTAAACCAGGACATTTAAAATCTTCAGCCTTACACTATTGATTGGTGAAACCTGAAGTCCCTGTGAGCAGATGGCCTTGTGCTTCTCCAGGAGAGGGTCAGTATATGACCCTTCCCGGTTGCAGACTCACACAGACGTTGTCTGAGGAACGCGTTCACTTATGTTCTTAAGGGCTGAGTGCAGAGGCTGAAGGCAATGGTGAGCCTGGCCTCAGGCCGAAGACAATAATTCTTACCAATGGGAACAATCCCATTAACACGGGAGCTGAAGGAGAAGAAACCACATAAAACCATGTAAAACTGTGCACTCCACAGGGAGCTGTCCTGCCAAATCCGCTCTGTAAATTTTAGCCAGGGGTGGGAGAAGGACAAGGCCTGCTCCGTGTGTACCCGGCCTCAGTGCGCCCCACACGGGACACGGCAGGGGATGGGCCTCCACCAGAGGGTGCACCACACTGACATCCGTGGCCTATCAAGGTCAGGAGGGGCAGCGGGGGTGCAGAGAGCAGGCAGCGGGGCCCGGAGAGCAGCCAGCGAAGAATCAGGCCCATATTTCTCTCCCTGGCAGCCTGAGTCAATTAATTCCAAGGGAAGTTTCTGGGTCAGTGACTTATCTTGGCTTTCTTTTTGTAGAGAAACAATGAGCTCTCACACTCTAGCACCACAGGAAAGGCCCTCTTAAACCCAATGAGTTATTTACTCTTGTCCTGGGCTCACTTTCATAGGCAGGAAAGAGGGCTCATTACAAGGGCCACTCTGCACATTCCCCAGAAGTTCTGTGTATCCCTGTGTGTCTCTTATGTCTTTTGTGCACATGTGCACGTGTGTCTGCGTGCAGGTGTATGCCCGTGCTTGTGTGTGTGCGCTCATATGTCTGTGTGCACATGTATGTGTATGTGCCTGTGCCTGTGTATTCATGTGTGTACATGTGTGTACATGTGTGTGCTCATATGCACGTGTGTCCGTGTTTGTGCCTGTGTGCGTGTGTGTGTCCGTGTGTATGCATCCATGCGTGTGCATGCCTGCGCTTATATGCATGTACTCGTGTGTGCATGTCCTTGTGTGTCCATGTTCATGTGTATGTGTGTGTGCCTGTGCTTATGTGTGTGTACATGTGCCCATGTGGGTCGGTGTATGATGCTCCCTTTCCCTTCCCCTGGGAAAACCTGTAATAAAGTGCATGGGGGTCCAAGTGCCGGGTTCACTCGAGAAACATGTGCCTTTAAAATTCCCAAGTTCCCAGCACTCAGCTGGCCTGGGTGATGAGCCTGGCTTGTTCTCACCGCCCCCCGCAGGGTAGGTTTGAAGGGCTCCCAAGGGCTGGGCTGCAGCCTTTGTTCCACCCACAAAGCGGTAAATGAAGCATGTAGCCCGCGGCCCTGGCACTGGCAGACCCCCGGTGCCTTTCTTTGGAGGGCGATGGATTAGAAGCCGTTGTCTCCTTTCCCACGTGCTTCATTTTCAGCATTAGTGAGAACGGTGGAGGGAAAGAGGAAACCTAAAGGCTTCGTTTTGCACTCACTGCTCCCACCAGAGTCTGTGGCGGGTGCTGATGAAAGTGCTTGTGATGGAGGGAAATCAAAAGAGGAAGACAGCACTTCCACCCCGCGAGATGGCACTTTAGAAGGAAGGCCTGGGAAAGAAGTTCTTTATTGAGCAATTAGCCATAATAAGCTGCAATGAGACAACAGATCAAACACATTCTCTGGAAGGAATGTTAACAGAGACGATGACTTTCTGGAAGGAACAACAAATAACATCCAAAAGCTGAAATCTGGAACTCTTGGCAAGATCCTGGTTCTGAAGAGAAGTAAACTTCCACACACATTTTTCTCTTCCTATTGAGCCCAAATTATAACCAGAGGCGTTCAGATTGGAGCGAGGCCGCCTTGGAGACAGTGTCTGTGTGTTTAGTGTCTTGGGGGACTGAGACTCTGGATTTGTTGGGAAGAGCAGAGGACGCTGACGTGTGCCCTGTGGGTGCAGCATGACCAGAGTTGTCAGACAGTTAAAGAATGAGCTCCTCATCCTCAAGGACATTTCAGCGGGGTGAGGGGTACAAGGAGGAGGTGAGAAGGAACCTTTGGTGGGAGGAAGCAGAAAAGATGCCATCGGGGCTGGCGTGTGCTGTGCACCGTCTGCTGGAGGGAGCCACAGTCAGGATCTTTGGGTATTTTCCTGGTTGGATCCCTCCTTCCATTATTTACTCATTCCTTGGTGGTTCCCATTTATTTGTTTGCTGTGAGCTAGGCTCAGGGCTCTGCCCAGGGTTGCAGAGATAAGAGCCTCCCTGTCCTGGAGTTCGGGATCTAGGGTGCCGTAGTCAAAGCAGGTTGTGATGAACACAGCAATGAAGATTAATTTGAGTTGTCCCAAGACCAGAAAGAGGCTACCTGGGGAAGGAGTCCAGGAAGAGGTGAGCCAGAAGAACTAAGATATTCGTTAGGGCTCAGTTCTGGACCAGATACTGAGGCTTGTGGGTCATGGGGCTTTCTGCATTCGACACAGAATAGAAAAAAATCTTGACACAAGCTATTTAAAAGCAGCCAGAACAATCAAAGGCATATAGATCAACTTTGGGAAGAAGGTTTTGATAAATAAGACCTGTACACCAGTGAACTGGTAATTGTAAACCTGCTGCCCAAGGAGAAGCAGGATATTCCTGTAACCTGGATGTTCCCACTTCCACAGAGTTTTATCAGAAGGAAGGGAGTTAAAATGCAGCGAGAGGGACTTGGATGGTGGCACAGTGGTTAAGAATCCATCTTGCAGTGCAAGGGACACCAGTTCGATCCCTGCTCCCAGGAAGATTGCACATTCCATAAAGGAGCTAAGCCCATGCACTGCAGCTACCACAGCCTACATGCCTAGAACCCATGCTCTGCAACAAGAGAAGCCGCTGCAATGAGAAGGCCTCATACCACAACTAGAGAGTAGCCCCCGCTCACCACAACTAGAGAAAGCCCACTTGCAGCAATTAAGACACACCACAGCCAAAATATAAATTAAATAAATCATTTTTAAAAAGGCAGCCTGAGGAGTTCTGAACAAGGTATTAGAGAATTTAGATTCCAGAAGAGTGGGCAACCTGTGAGCTCTGGTCTAGCCTTAGGAGATGAGAGACTCAGGGAACGTGGGCAAGAGGATGACCAGCATCATAGAGTTTAGGGGCACCAATGTTGAGGCTGAAACTCTGCCTGGGGGTCTGGGGGTGTTTGTCAGGCTGAGATTTGGAGAGTAGAGGCCACTGAAAGCTTCCTCTCCATCGGTAGAGAGCATGGGGCTCTCCCGATGCTCTGGAGCCCCTTCCAGCCCCTTCTAGACATGTGTACATGCAAGCTTGTGAGTGGGTTGGGGCAGGGGAAGGAGGAGGAGAAATCATATCTTAGCTTTCATGACTGTATGTGTCAAAAAGAGAAGAGTGAACTTGAGGAACTGAGAGATGAGACAGTCTTGGCGCCTTGTGTTATGAGTATTTGTAAGTCCCTCCAGGGTGCGGTTTTCCAGGGGGAGGTGGGAACAGCACTGGTGATCAAAGCAGATGAGTCCCAGACATGGTGCTGGGACCTCCTCCTAATCTGTGCGGCATCTGTCTGTCGGCTTTCAGAAAAGAAACGCTCCCATCCTAACTTGGTTTCTGGTGACTGCCTGTGAAGGAGGCTGGCCCAATTCCTCCATGAGCAGATAACTGCTCAACAGCAGGTGCCAGACCCACAGGACCATAGGGTCCAAGGCGAAAGAGCCAGTGTCCAGCCAGGAAATTGTGCAGGTGCAAAGCCAGGAGAGAAGGGGCTTTGCAGCCGTCCACTCTTCTGTGTGTCCAGCTCCAAGCCCCCAGCGCTCAGGGCAGTGTCTGGGGCATCTGGAAGGGGTGCTGAGGGACCAGCGGTGTCTGCCTGTGGGTGGGGACAAGGTGGCAGGATCCTCAAAGCCCTCTGCCCTCCATCTACTGATGGCTCCGAGGGCTCTCCCACCTTCAGATCCAGCATTTCTGAAGCCCCGGAAGCCTTGTAGTGGGTCCCCCACTCTTGGTGTGGGGACCCGCGTGGTGTTTTAACAAGACCTCCAGGGGTTCTGATGCAGGGTGAGGTTGAGAACCCGCTGCCCTGGGCCTGACACACAGACCTGCCCCTGGGTGGGAGGGGTTCCTCCAGCTGCTTCCGCAGGGCTCAGCCTGGGCTTGTCTCTGTCCTACGGTCAGGACAGTGCTTCCAAGGGGAGCTTGGGGTCCAGTCAGCCAGCTCATAACTCACCATCTTCCTGGACTAAAGTCTTCTGCAGGCCTTCCCATGGTGCACGTGCTGTCCACAAACAATGCAGAAATGTGCACACATTGCTGCTGCTTTAGAATCTGAGAGTGGAGACCTGACCTACGCCTTGCTTCCACCGGGTGGACTTTGAAAAAAGAGAAACTTCTCTGGTTCAAACCTGAGCAATGTTTAGGCTGTTTCCAGAGATAATGAGGAACACAGAGGCTCATACAATTCCCAGCAGTTTTCCAAGTGTGGTCCCCAGAGCAGCAGTGTCAGCATCACCTGTTAGGAACTCAGGTTCTCAGCAGACCTACTGACTCTGACTCTTGGTGTGGGGACCCGCATGGTGTTTTAACAAGACCTCCAGGGGTTCTGATGCAGGGTGAGGTTGAAGACCCACTGCCCTGGGCCTCACACACAGACCTGCCCCATCACAGTCGTCAGCTAGTATGCCTGTAAATACACCTTCCAGGCTGGATCAGGGGCCAGGCTGGCAAGCTTCTCTCCTTTGATTTCATCTGTGTGGTGGTTTTTACTTTAGCTTTTTTTCCCCTGAAATGGCTCCTGAACAACATATGAAATATTTAATGCCAACAAAAGTATATAAGTATGTTTTAAAGAATAGAAAAATAAGCTCCCAACATAAAGCCATGGTTTTTCCAGTAGTCATGTATGAATGTGAGAATTGAACCATAAAGAAGGCTGAGTACTGAAGAATTGATGCTTTCAAATTGTGGTGCTGAAGAAGACTCTTGAGAGTCCTTTGGACTGCAAGGAGAGCAAACCAGTCAGTCCTAAAGGAAATCAACTCTGAATATTCATTGGTAGGACTGATGCTGAAGCTGAAGCTCTAATAGTTTGGTCACCTGATACAAAGAGCCGACTCATTGGAAAAGACCCTGATGCTGGGAAGGATTGGGGGCAGAGGAAGAGGGCAACAGAGGATGACATGGTTGGATGACATCACTGACTCATTGGACATGAATTTGAGCAAACTCCAGGAGATAGTGAAGAACAGGGAAGTCTGGCGTACTGCAGTCCACAGGGTCTCAAAATGTCAGACACTACTTAGCAACTGAACAACAACAATAAAAACAGACAGTTACCCACCCAATAGAATCCCCTGCCTGCCTATGAATGTTCTGTTCATCATTTCCCATAACACTCATTGTTTTGTTTTGCTTCTTGATTGAGCTTTATAAAAATGGAAAATTGTACCAAATGCTCTCTGATCTGGCTTATTTTCATTCAGTGCTGAGAACCAGCCTAGAAAACAATTAACCATGTAGACTCTGGAGCTGGCCACTGGGTTCATGTCCCAGGGCAGCCCCTGTGGCGTCTGGAGCAAGCCCACCAGATCCCTGGGCCTCCACTTTCTCATCTGGAAAACATAATCCTGGTGTTTTTACAAATGGCAGTTGTATGCATCTGGTTGTGCCTGCAGTTTTTTAAACTAAAAAAATACATGTTTTATGTGACTCCCTCATGTTGTAGCTCTAAGTTATTCATTGCTATAAAAGCCACAGTTCAGTGCAGTTCAGTTCAGTCGCTCAGTTGTGTCCGACTCTTTTCGACCCCGTGAATCACAGCACACCAGGCCTCCCTGCCCATCACCAACTCCCGGAGTTCACTCAGACTCATGTCCATCGAGTCAGTGATGCCATCCAGCCATCTCATCCTCTGTCTCATCCTTCTCCTCCTGCCCCCAATCCCTCCTAGCATCAGAGTCTTTTCCAGTGAGTCAACTCTTCGCATAAGGTGGCCAAAGTACTGGAATTTCAGCTTTAACATCATTCCTTCCAAAGAAATCCCAGGGCTGATCTCCTTCAGAATGGACTGGTTGGATCTCCTTGCAGTCCAAGGGACTCTCAAGAGCCTTCTCCAACACCACAGTTCAAAAGCATCAATTCTTCGGCGCTCAGCCTTCTTCACAGTCCAACTCTCACACAGTTTGTATGAATTCATTGTAACATATTCACCTGCCTGTTGATGGTCAGTTGGTTTGTTTCCAGTTTTTTTTCCTTTTATGAATGATACTTCTCTGAACTTTCTTATTTCATGCTCTAGTGTCGACATGTAAGAATTTCCCTAGTTAACAGACCCACGATGGAACTGCTGGCTTGTCAATTGAGACCGGCTCACTTTCAACTTTAATAGAAAACATCACATTGTTTTGCAAAGAGATTGGGAAAAGAGATATTCACTCCCACCAGCAGTGTATTAGAATTCCTGTTGCTGCAAAGACTTTTCAGAGTTTTTGGTCAGATGTTTAAAAGACGTTTGTTTTGCTGTTGGGTGATATTTCCCATTTCCAAAATTTGTAACGAGGCTGAGCATCTTGTCCTGTTTGTTTGACATTTTTATTTCTGATGTTAAACTTCAGCTTGGGTCTTTTACTCATTTTTCTGCTATCATTTTCTGGCAGATCTATAGTTGTTTTTAGTATATTCTAGATGCATGCATGCTAAGTCACTTCAGTCGTGTCCACCTGTTTGCAACACAACAGGTTGGGGCCCGCCAGACTCCTCTGTCCATGGGATTCTCCAGACAAGAATACTGGAGTGGGTTGCCATGTCCTCCAGGGAATCTTCCCGACCCAGGGCTCCCATGCAGGTCTCCTGTGTCTCCTGCACCTGCAGGCGGGTTCTTCACCGCTAGTGCCACCTGGGAACCCATACTCTAGATATTAGCTCTTTATTATTAGACTTGTTTGGGGAACTATTTTCTCCCATCCATGTCCTGTCCTTCAACTGTCTCTACAGTATCCTTTGGTAAACACAAGTTCTTACCTGGGTGCTGGGGAAGTTATCAGTAGTCTTCTGTGTATATTGATAAGTGTGTGTGTGTGTGTGTGTGTGTGTGTGTGTGTGTGTACTACTTAGGAAATTCTTTCAAGGTTGTATAAATACTCTGCTGCGTTTGCTTCCAAGGTTTCTCCAAAAGTTCATGTTTAAGTTCTTCAACCTTTGGAAACTGGTTTTGTGAGCCATGTGAGACAGAAATACAATTTTACTTCATTCTTTGTGGAAGTTGATTGTTCCAGACTGTGGATCAGGAAACTGTTCATTTCCCTTCTAATTTTCAATACAAGTTCTTTATGTCAAAATTTTTCGTACATGCATGGATGTGTTTCTGGGTTTTTTATTTGTTGAAACCTACACCAGTGCCCCCCCCCCCACATTAACAAGGCCCTATTCTGAGTCTCGGAGCTCTGTGGGCACACTCCCACTTCATTCCCACCCAGACTGTCCTGCTTGTTCTCCATCCTCTGCTCCTCCGTAGAAATCTGGAACCCCCTCTACAAACGATTCTGAAATTCTGATTAGCATTTCTTTGAAGCCAAAGGCCAATCAAATGCGAACTAACATATTAACTCTAGAGATTTATTTCTACATTATGCAAATATTCTATTTTTTTCTGTAATACTGTATAATTTTCTCCCTAAAGTCCTTGTACGTTTCTTCTTAGAGATGTTCATAGTTACTTCATATTCTTCATGTGGTTAGAAACACCATCTCTTATTAAATTAAATATTCTACCCGCTCTATGGTACTGAAAAGCAATGAACATTTGTAAAAGTGTATTTAGCAATCTGTTCAGTTTCTTATTTCTAATAAATTGAAGATTAATTGGGGTTCTTCCATGTCATTAATCATATCATCTATGAATAATGCAATTTTTAATTATTTCTTTCCCATCTTTGTACCTTTGCTTGTCCTTTCGTGTCGATCCGTCTGTGTTAACTGCAGACATGAATAACTTTATAATTTGGTCTTGCTCTTCATTTAAAGGCTCGGAGGACTCATCATTAGATGGTGTTTGCTGTTGGTTTAGAAGATATTCTTTATGAGGCTTAAGGAAGTTCTCTTTCGATCCCAGTTTGCTATGACGTTTTATTGGAATTTTTTCCTTCTGCTGAAATAATCTTGTAATTTTTCTCTTTAATCTGTTCATATAAAAATTGCATTAATAAACACATTTGCATCACAGAGATAAACTCTGCTTGGCCACAAGAGACAACTTGCTGTATTTAATTTACTAAGTTTCATATCTTTATTGAAGAAGATTAACTGAATTTTTCCTTGTACTTCTCTGGCTTGATTTGAGTTTCAAGGTTATGACAGTTTTGTGAAATGAAATGGGGAATGCTCCCCCTTTTTCTACTCTGTAGAAAAATATTGCATAAAATTAAAATTCTCCTTTGATTGTTTGGTAAAACTTAACTGTAAAACCCCCAGGCCATGTTTGTGTGTGTGCACTCACGTGTGTGAATGTGTATGCATGAAGGTGTACACATGCATGTGTACTTGTGAGCATGAACACTGTTGGTGACCAGCTTGTTTTCCTCGGCAGTTAGAGGACCAGCGGGCCCAACGTGTTACCCTACTGACTGCTGAGCTCCTGCCTCAAGTTCATCTCCAGCAAGAGTCATGTTTGCAGCTTTGGGGGTCATCTCAAGATGAGGTTTCCATCTTGGCTTAGAATCCCCTACAAGTAGAGCCTGCCGCAAGGATGGGATACAGGCAGCTTATTCAGGAAGTGAGGCCAGGAAGCTTAGGGAAGGGTGACCAAGCAAGGAGGAAAACCAACAGAGGGCATATTAATGGGGGTCACGGCCTTGGGCAGCTACGGTTCAGTCCCTCTGGGCACCCTCTAAGGAGCCACCTAAAACTCCCTGCAAGGGGACTTCCCTGGTGATCCAGTGGTTAAGAATCTACCTTCCAATGTGGAGGACAGAAGTTCAGTCACGTATCCAGGAAGATCCCATGTGCTGCAGAGAAACTCATCTGTGCAGCACAACTACTGAAGCCCATGTGCCTAGAGCTGGTGCTCTGCAAAAATAGAAGCCACTGCCCTGAGAAGGCTGAGCACTGCAACAAAGGGTCGCCCCGCCTGCGGCAACTGGAGAAAGCTGCACAGCAACAAAGACCCAGTGTGGCCAAAAAGAACTATAAAAATTAATTAGTGAAAAAAAGAACCGCTGCAAGCAAGGAGGCCAGCTTTCACTCAACACCCCACTCTGCCGTCACTGGCTGAGGTGTCCGCTCAGGCCCAGTCTGCCCAGCCGCTGGCTCACACGTGTGCGAGCGTCAGACTGCCCGTCACAGCGCCTGTCGCATGCGGACCCAGGGTTAGTTACAGGCGGGGCTCCGGAAGTGTTCCCCAAGGTTTCTGTGAATACCTGCTCCCTCAAGCTCAGTGGATCTAAACAGATCTGATACTTGTCTCTGGTTAACTGCTCTTTCTGCTCCAGATGGTGAAACCGTCAGTAAATAGCATTCCAGCTGCATCTAAGAGAGCCGATTTAAGAGGAACAATGTGTACAACAGGGGGTGTGGTGAAGAGACACAGGACCAGCCTTACGGGGCTCCTGCTGGCCCCTTCTAGGCTATTTGAGAATCAGAAATAAATGATGACAATAGTGGGTCATAGCCTTTTGAATAAAGTAAGAATCCTGGAGTCCAAAATGAAAAAGAAAAGGTGGTAGGGAGGGGCAGAGCCTCCTTACAGCAGAATGACACCTAATGAGTGAGGAGTGAGTGAAGGAACCAGAAAATCACCGTGGACAAGCGCATAATGACAGTTGATTCAGACAGGAAGCACCAGTAGATGCTAAATCTAGGTGATGAAAGTCAGGGAACAACGGGATGTGTATATAATACCTCCCTGAAGTTACTGTTTATAAAATCAATAGTGAGTTTACATGAGAGAAACCTGGCTGACACTGACTTATGAAGTGATTGAAGTTAACATCAGCAGAAATGGAGCAAATGGAGACCACTTGCCTCCTGAAATGGGGCACTGGGAAGGACACAGCATCATTCTGTGATGTCCTTAAGCATCCTGAACTTATTCCTGGGGAAGCATCACACAAGCTCAAACTGAGGAACATTCTACAGGAACTGGCCTGTGCCCTTCAAAAATGCCCAAGTCATGCAATGCAAAAACTGATTACATGGGCAGGTTAGAGAAAATGTGAATGAAAGCAACAGAGTTCAGTGCCTGATCTGGGATTTTTTTCTTTTTTTCCTTTTTTTTATTTTTGTTTTTACTAAAGGACATCCTTGGGACAGCTAATGAAATATGGGTAAGATCTGTAGACTAGACTATAATATTGAGTCAACATTATCCTCATCTTGATATCTAAACTGGGATGTGTAAGAAGGTGTCCTTGGTTCTAGAAAACATACATTAGAGTTTGTTAGAGATAAAGCAAATGGGGCTGAGGAAATCTATGTGAAGGGAATATACGGGAATTATTTGTCATATTCTTGTAACTTTTCTTTAAGTCAGAAATCATATTGAAATAAGAGTTTAAGAAAGTACGTGAGCAATCAGATTGAGAGAGATGGGCTCCAGGGAGCTCTTTAGATCAGATGGTCAGAGAGGACCCCTGCAGAAGGCACCGTTTGAGCTGAGACATGAACAAGGTAAAGGTACCAGCCACAGCCGCACATATTAGACACAGAAGAGGTGCAGTTGGCCGCAGCGGGAAGCTTTTCAGAGTCCTGGGGACAGCAAGGGGCCGCCCTTTATCTCAGGCTGGGGGACCGTGGGGAGGGGCAGGATTCAGAGCTCAGGCAGGATGTGGAGTCTGTCCTGGATGTCGGGGAACCTGGGGGAGGGTTCCAGACAGCACAGCACCATAACCACCTGGGTCTGGAGCATAAGTTGTTGGCTGCTGATGGGAAAACTGATTGGAGATCAGGCGGGCTCTTCCAGCCGGGAAGGCCATTGTGCCATCCAGATGGGGCTGCCGTCCATGCTGCAGGCCCACACTTAGCAAAGCGAGGGGCAGCGGGGACATGAAGAGGAATGGATGGTTCAGATATACTCTGGAGATGGATCTGGGGGGTCCCGGGAGAAGGGAAGCTCAGAGATGACCCTGTCCTTTCATCCTGAGCACCTGGGTGGAGACCTGAGATGAACCCTGAGTCTTCAAGAAGCTCCTGGCTCCAAGATGAATAAGATGGTGGTATCTGTGATGCCCTCAGGATGGGAGGGGGCTAGTGGTGGGTTCCAGGGAGCAGGGGGGCATTCCCCAAGGCCAGGCCATCCAGAGGCCTTTGCACCTCCCATAACCATGCCTCCTCCCACTGACTGGCAGGCCTCTGCCCTCACGTGGGTCACTGTTTGCACCAAGGCCAGGAATTTCATCCTCAAAGGTCAGAGACCATCCTTCCATTGGTTCTAAAGTCCTAGAGAAGGAGTCAGATGCTGTCAACCCGGACTTGTGACATGACCACGTTAGGGTAGCACAGGTCATTCCAGCAAGCTGTTTAAATACTGATCACATCTCTTACTTTGTAAATAGCCAATGGTAAATGTTTACAATTTTGTTTTTACGGAGACTCTTAATGAGAAAGCAGTTCCCCCCACCTTCCCCGTTGCCTGAATATTAAGCCCTTTAATGAGAATACACAAAATGACCCCATAAAACTTGGGTTGGAGTGGGCTGCAGTGGGGCTTAGTGCTGTGCCCAAGTCGAAAGGGGTCTGGGAACTGATGGTGACCCTCCTGTCCAAGTTAGGAATAACAGAGTGCCCGCTGCCCCCTCTCTCTCCTCCTCACCCCGCCTGCACCCCAAGGATGCCAGCTGTGCGGGTGGTGGTCACTTCCTGGGAAAGAGTGGAAGTGCACAGCTTGGGGGTTTAATTTGGGAGCCTGCCTGCTTTTTAATTGGCCTTGGTGTTAATGAATGGCTCCGTTCTGTGTGCAGCGTGCAGGGCTGGGCACCGGAGCGTGTAATCTGATTGGAGCCTGGTGCTCAGAGCACTGCACAAGCCTCTGGCAGCGATGGGGAGGTGGGGGGGTCAGAGGAGGTGCTCGCAGTACCAGTGGGCCTCCGCACTGAGTTTGGAAGTCTGGGAGCACTTTTGTCACCTTGTGGCGTCTCCCAGAGACCACCTCGGGGCTTGCTGTCCTGAGAAGGTGGCAGAGAGACGGAGACTCTTCTTGGGACAGCCCCCACACTGGCATCCAGGAGGCATCAATAAATTCACTGCTTCCCAGTCCGGAACTGGGGCACATGGGGACATACTTCATCCTGCCAGGCCTCCATCCACTGGGAAATGCCGTCCAGCTAGCATGGTGCAGACCAGCCACCTGGTTGCCCTCCAGACTCCTCTTCTGTCTTTGGGGCGTTTTAGCTTTTTGGCCCATTCTGCACTTGAACAACACCCTGGCCCCCGCAGGGCCTGGGAGGCCTTTGTTGCAGGGCCCACCCCTCGCCGCAATGGAATGTGTGCCCCTCCAGCTTGGTCACTGGAACCTGGCCGAGAGTGGGGCTGTGCATTCCCAGGGGACCCAGGGCCATGCCCAGATCTGCTCTGTGGGAGCCCAGCCGAGCCTTGCAGGAAACAGGCTTCACGCAGAGTTGGGCACATCTTGGAGGCAGGTTTGGAGTCTGAGCTTGTGCCCTGCCATGGCGTGGCTCAGACTTCCACCTCTCACCTCTGCCAAGGTTCATCTGGGGACACACACGGGCCAGTCTTGTGAAGTTGACTCACCGTGGGGTTTGATCCAGTGACAGGCTGGCAGCTTGTGTTTGTAAACACACTGTCCAGTTCAGGTTAAAGAAATCACTCTACATGAACGCACATCTAAATTCAGTGCTTTTGTCTGGGATCTTGTCTCCACCTCACACTTCTTATTGGCCTGGCATTTTGGCCCAAAAAGAAGCATGTGACCAGCTTGGCTGCCCTATCACCCCCGGGAGCCAAACGCCACGTCCTCCCAGGCCCCGAGCCTCGTGTCTGGCTCAGCCCCATCCTGCAGTCACATGGCCACGACGTGGCCCAAGTCACACTCGGCTGTGTCAGGACCCAGCACCCCAGCCCTTCCTGCTCCTGTGATCACATCCAAAGAAAACCAGCAAGCCCGGCACTCAGCCACAGACTGTCTGTCAGTCAAGGCGGCCTTGCCGGGCGCTGTGCCCTGAAGGCGCTACGCTCTGCAGGCGCTGTGCTCCCTGCAGTTTCACAAAATCTACCTGCAGATGCCGTGGCTTCCCCTGCACCAGGGATGGCAGGTGCCTCTCTCAATAAAGTAAGAGCATCCAGGAGCAGCTCCCAAACTGGCTGGGCCTCTGGCATCTCGGGGATTCCCACAGGCCTGGAGAGATCTTGGTCACCCTGGCATCACATCTGCAGGATGCCCAGGCCAGCCCGCTGCACCTCCCACCCCCACCACACTGCCTCAGATGAGAAGGAAATAGCTTGTCCACCAGGCCTTTGCCGGGTGGAAGGAGGGCCAGCTTCTTAGCAGTAGGATGGTCACTAGGTTAGAATGTGACACTGGCCATCTGGAGTGAGGCCAGGAGTTCCTGCGTTCCTGGAAACAAGATGCAAAGTGCTAACCCTGCAGCGTGAAGGAGCAGTCGGGCCAGATCTGCGTTTTCCACATGTCTTGTGCTTCAGATTTTTGTTTCTTCATCACATGTCAACACTTAATCATAATTCTCATAAAAATCATGATTTCTGCCTTGTTCTCTAACACAGTGGAGGCTTTGGCTGTAGGGCTTGTTCCTGCTGGCAGGGGTGGCCCGGGGTGGGTTCCCTGTGCTGTCACCGCGCCCACCCAGTCCTGTGGCCCAAGATAAAGTCATGTGCCTTTGTGCATGTGACACTCAACACCAGCCAAGTCTGGGACCCAGGACAGTCACAACTCCAAGGGGATGGCTGGCGCAGATCGGTGAGTAGTAAGGCGGGCTGCACTCTTGTGCATCTGATGAGTGAAGCGGGCTGTGCCCTTTAACCGCCCATTCTGAATTCCTGGAGACTCGTTCAAAAGCTCCTTTTATTGTTCTAAAAACAGCAATGATATTCTTTGTTCTTCACAGATAACGCAGCAGAGTCTCTCCTATTACATTTCTCATAATGGATGTCGTCCTGGGCCTCTCAGGACCACTTGGACTTAATGGAGAAAAAGCAGCAGATAAAACTATAGCAATCCCATACCACCTCTGACCTCCCCGCCAAACAGGATTAGAAACCAGACACCAGGGCCATGGGTTCTCATGCCAGGCTCACATCTGAATTGCCAAGTGACCTTGGCCAGCTGTGTAGGGGTATATCTGGGGCTGTTTTGTCAACTGTGACATCACACTCACAGTTCTCTTTTGGGTACTATTGAAAACATGAAAGGCAACGTGAGTGCTCAGTGTAAGTTATGCAAATGCGTGTGGCGTGAAGAGGTGGAAATGTGTGTGTGGCTGTGTAAAGTCTTTGGACTCACATTAACCATGTGGGACACCTAGGCCTCTGCAAAAACAGGTGTGTAGACTGATACACCCAGAGCAGGGGGTTCCCTGGGTGTGCGTGTGGGTGCCTGGGGCTGGGGTGCACGTGAGGGGTTTGGGAGAGTCTAGAGCTATGAAGATACAATAGCCCTGACTGTAGGGAGTCAACCCGCTTTGACAGATGAGCCTTTCTGGGTTTTTAAACATTCATCAAACGCCTGCTGTAGACCAGGAATGGAGCACGGTGCTGGTCATCTGACAGTAAGGTGGCTTGTCCTTCCTGAGGGGCTCACGGGTTGACAGGAGAGAAAGATTGAGAGAAGAAGAGCACAGCACCATGCCCTACAGAGGAGAGGTGCAACCCCTCCAAGCATAGGATCCAGGGAGGCTGCTCGGAGGAGGCGATGGCCAAGGTGGGGGCAGGGAGAGGTGAGCTATGGGATCACCAAACAGAGGGGCAGGTCTGGACACGGCTAGGGCATTTCCCAGGGAGTCCTGAGAGCGGTGGGGGCACTTGGGATTGGGGTTAAGTGTGCTGACTTGAGTCAGACTGTCCTGGCTCCACCACTTACTTCCCCTGTGGCCTTGGGTGAGTGACTTCAGTTGTCTGCAAAACAGAATAAAAATACCCACTTCACAGTGTTTTCATAAGATTGGCACTGGGTTAGCCAAACAGTTCATTTGTTTTTCTGTAAAATGCTATGGAGAAACCCAAAGGAGTTTTTTGGCCAACCCTATGATTAAAAGCATTGGCTTCCCTGGTTGCTCAGATGGTAAAGAATCTGCCTGTAATGCAGGAGACCTGGATTCAACCCCTGGGTCAGGAAGATCCCCTGGAGAAGGAAATGGCAACCCACTCCCGTATTCTTACCTGGAGAATCCCATGGACAGAGGAGCCTGGTGGGCTACAGTCCAAGGGATCGCACAGTCAGACATGACCGAGTGACTGATGCACTTGATTAAAAGCATGTGCTTCATGTCTAGTTAGAGCCCAGTGAAGTTAGATGGTGGTGGTGGTGGTGGTCATTGTGATAGAGGCGATACTGGGTGATGGTGGTAACCATTATGCTGGTGGTGGTCGTGCTGCTGGTGATGGCGGTGATGATGACCACAGTATTAGTTGGGATGGTGGTGGTGATTGTAGGTCATAGTGGAGGTGATGGAAGTGGTGGTGGTCATATTAGTGGTGACAGAACTGGTTTGGGAGTGGTATGGTGGTCATAGTTCATAGCGGAGGTAAAGGTGGTGATGGTGGTAGAGATGGGTTTGGCAATGGTGGTGGTTGGGTGATGCCATTGATATTAAAGACTGTGGTCCAGGTGGCGACTGTAGTTGTGTGTTGGTGGTAAATATGGTAGAGAGGCTGGTGATGCTCTGTCATCTGCATCCCCACGGGGTTGGTGAAATGAGCATAGAATCCATGAGAAAGTAGCCACAAGGAAGAACTGCCCTGGGATCCCATGGTGTGGGATTCTGCCGTGAGGAATGTGTGTGTTATTAGAAAAGGTCTCCGGAGAGGGAAGGCCATAGCAGGGGTCAACCTCCTCTAGGGTGTGAGGCTCAGACAAGGCCTGGGGAGGGAGGCCAACTCTCGTAGTCAGAGAAGAGGCCCCAGTGCAGGGGTGGAGGCAGGACAAGCCTGGGGTCCTAAGACAGAGACAGCAGGAGCAAAGGGATCAGGCGGAGGGGTGGACTTGGGCGTGATAATCGTGGAAGATACCTACCGGGGACAGAATTCAGATCAATCGTGGGGGAGGGGCTGGTGTTGGAACAGCCATGTCCTGTGTGTTCTTCCCCATGTGGCTGGCATGGGCCCTCCTTTCTACATGACCAGCACAGACTTTCAAGTGAGCCCTGGGGCGAGGGTGCTGAGACTTCCACATCAGGAATGTGACAAAACTTCTCCAAGTCTCCCATCTTCATGCTCCCAAGTCAGGGCTGCAGGCAGCGTGGGACACCCCCAATACCACCTCTCCTTCCAGAAGTTTCCATGTCTTCCCAGAAGACATCCTTGCAGGGTGTCGGAGTCGCACTAGCTTCCTGGATGGTCCCCATGAACGGGCGTGCTTCCCCTCCCTGTAGGGCTGTCTCCTCTCCTTCAGCCCTACCGTGAGCACCAGTCAGGCGAGCTTGGAGCGGTAGGATGCTCAAAATGCTCATGTGCACCCACCACACATGACGGGCGGCTGCTGTCGCTCACTCTGTGTTGCCAAGGCAACTGGGGATTTGGAGGGGACGCTGGTGACATATTTTGCAAGCAGCATTCTGCAATTACTGAAGACTTTGTGGCTCGATCTAAAACTGAGGAAGAAGCGTGAGGAGCATGGTCTCTCGTGGCCTGCTCTCTGCTTCTGCTTTTCCCACTCCCTTTAAAAAATGCCGCAGGTGGGGGCTCCTGGGCTTCAGCAGGTCCCCAGGGTCTGGCCCCATGTGTTGCAGTCAGTGGCTGAGTTGTCAGGTGGCCTCTGCCCTTCCTTCCCCTCCTCTGCCACTTCAGCCCTGGCCTCAGTGCAAAATCCTCTGGCATCAAGACTTTGCCAAGTGCCACTTCAATGAGAAGTGATGGTTAAGGTGACCTTGAAGTGTCATTGACTCCAGGGGTGTTTGGGATGCTCTGGATGGTGTTGGACCTCAGTGTCCTCCCATCCCACCTGGTGGGGATCTGTTGCTTTGGCCTCCCCAGTGGGTATGGGGACAGAAACCATCACCATATCAAAATCCGGAGGCCCCTGGAGGGTTTGAGTAAAACTGACCTCTTGCAACTTCTAACAGCCTTTTGAGCTTTTGTCCAGGAGGGAAGTTGGCCTCTCTCCTCTCAGCTCAGATCTGAAACAAAACCACCCGCTGATGGCTTTCTGTAGGTCACTGACCGCTGTCACTTCCCAACTTTACCTTTAATCAGGTCCCGCAAGTGTGCGCTGAATTCCCTAAAAGAATTCCTTGTTGAGCTCATTTCAAGTCCCTTTCAGAAGCATCCAGGCTGCTAGGAATTAAGGAATAACGGTTCCAAGTTGAAGGCACCCTTTCGGCACCCTGTAAATGGCACTACTGTCCCTCCTGTCTGACTCTTCAGGTGGCACCCACAGGGGTCTAAACCTCCCTGGGCCCACTCCTGTGGCTGAAGAGCAGTCAGTGTGGACCCCGTAAGGAGTGGGCAGGCAGGTCAAGGGTCCCCATGCGTCCCTATGTGTGAGCAATACTGTGGCCACTGTACTTTTAGCTGTTAATGTTGTGTCAGTTTTGCTTGGTCCAAATCTGAACGAGTACGTTTGGGGAAATGGTTCTACATGTTTCAACAGGATATAGAGCACCTTCCTTTTAAAGCTGGAGAGTACAGTGGATTGAGCTCCTACGGCTGCTGTCACAGCAGTGGGCAGTCGTAGTCGCCCTCTGTGTGTCTCTAATAAGGACACTTGTCATCGGACTGAGGACCCTACTAGATAATCCAGGACATTCTCTTATCTCAAGATTCTGAATTATGTCTGCGCACTTTCTTTTTCTAAATAAGATGACCTACACAGGCCCCAGGGCTTGACATGAACATATCTTTCAACCCACCATGTACAGTTTTGAATAGAGGTATAAAAAGATGGTTTAATGTAATTTGTACACTTTTAATTTGAGGTAAATTATAGATTTACAAGGAAGTTGCAAAGAGAGTACAGGAAGGCCCCTTTACCCAATGTCCCCTACCTGTAACCTGTCACATGACTCTTGTATCAGTTCAGTATCACAAGCTAGAAACGGGCAGTTGGCACAGTCCTTATATTGGAGGCGTAATTTTCTTTTTTACTTTTTTTTTTTTTAATTTGCGGCTGTGCCGTGTCTTTGTTGCTGAGAGGGCTTTCTGTGGTTGTGGAAATCGGGGGCTGCTCTAGCTGTGGTGCGCGGACTTCTCACTGCGGTGGCTTCTCTTGTTGTGGAGCATGGGCCTTACGTACTGGGCCTCAGAAGCTCTGGCTCTGTAGCGCACGCTCAGTAGTTGTGGCACGTGGGCCTAGTTGCCCTGTGGCATGTGGGATCCTCCCGGACCAGGGACTGAACCTGTGTTCCCTGCCTTGGCAGACAGATTCTTAATCCCTGGACCACCAGGCAAGGAAGTCCCAAAGGTATAATTTTCATTCAAGGCTGAATTTCCAATCAGAGACTGTGTTTACATCCCAGGTCCCCCTTCATAGCTATGTGACTTTAAGCAAAGTTTCACCATCCTGAGCTCAGGGCTGTTTTCTTTTGTTTATGAAAGGACTTCCCTGGTGGCTCAGATAGTAAAGCATCTGTCTGCAATGGGAGAGACCTGGGTTCAATCCCTGGGTTGAGAAGATTCCCTGGAGAAGGAAATGCCAACCCACTCCAATACTTCTTGCCTTGAAAATCCCATGGATGGAGGAGCTTGGTGCAGGCTACTATCCATGGGGTCGCAAAGAGTCGGGCACAGCTGAGCAACTTCACTTTCACTTTCACTTATGAAAAGAGAGTTTGAGAATGCCGGCTAAGGTAGTTGAGAAAATTAGGAGATCATACAGATGCTGGGGCCTTCCCTGTTGGCTCAGTAATGAAGAAAGAACCCACCTGCCAAGGCAGGAGACACGGGTTCAATCCTTGGGTCGGAAAGATCCCCTGAAGAAGGAAATGGCAACCCACCCAGGATTCTTGCATGGAGGATCCTATGGATAAAAGAGCCTGGTGGGCTACAGACTGTGGGGTCAAAAAGAGTCGGACACGACTGAGCAGCTGAACAACAATAACAGTGGATACCTGGCTGCAGCATCTTGCCTGCCCGTGGCATGGCCGGGTGCTTCGTTTTGACAGATTAAAACTGGAGCTTGGAACATGTGTGTTTCAGCATCTACTCCTTCAAAGGGTCTGGAGGTCAGATGTGGAACATGCCAGTGATTTCAGAATGAGCCCGTTGCCTGGGTCTGGGGGACTGCAGCAAGAGCTCTGCTCTCTCAGCCCCTGCAGGATGGAGCTGGCTTATTGGGCAGTCAGCCAAGTGGCGTATTCCTGCTCTTCTCCCAGCTTACCATGCAGGACGGAACAGTTACATCCGTGATTGTTATGGTGATCAAAGTTGATCCAGTGTTTACATCTGTATAGGAAATTCTGACGGTCATTAAGCAAATTCAGAACCTCATCTCCCGAGGGAAAAGGCGTTGTGGGGGATGGGGCGCTGTTAGTGCTGGTGTTTAAATACTCTGCCCGTCCCTGCAGTTTATAGCTTACCTGCCGCTGCTTGAAACCTAAAATGGAGAGAAGGATGCTCTTACCTTTAAAAGAAAAAAATGATATTCCAATGCCTCATTTAAATGCACTTATTTGACTAAGCATCCTTCTAAGTAAGGAGCAACAGAAAACCACAATGGCATTCTCTCCTGTCCTCACTGTTTAACCGACTCCGGTCACTGCCCCTGTGGTGGAACAGTCTTTGTTGATGTCCCCGCTGCAAGTTTGAGAAGTGAAGCATCAACTTTGGGAACGTGAAACAAAAAGAAGAATTACTCATAGCAGGTAGCACTCCTCAGAGCAGGCACAAATCACTGAAAAGGAAACCAGACTGTAATTGGCCTTTGTTTGAAGCGGAGAGTTATGCAGATAAGGATTGTGTAGCTAATTTGTGGCAAACTTTTTTTTATTACACGGACTAATTTGATATTGTCCTGGGAAGCCATCCCTCTGAATATTCAACAAAAGCAACAATGCACCCGGAGAGAAGGTATTAAGAGTATTATTTTTGCGTAATTTATATTCGGTGACAGACATCGCCTGCTTCACTTCATCACACATTTACGGGGAGACTGGTCGATGCTTCCAGTCTCATTAAGCTATTTATTCATCGTAATGAATGATTTTAATACACTGCATTAAGGTTATGCCACACCGAACTGTTTAAAAATCCATCTTACTATACATACTTTAATGTGTGAAGCTAAATTAATACCTTTATCACTGCCTCAGTGGTTGGACAGACACCATGCCGGTTAATCACACCCCCTCCCCTTGTTCTGGGCCTTGTCACAGAGTTGCAGTCATCTCACGGACTCCATGCCTGTGAACAGATGCGTTGTCCATTTTGCATAAACTTCTGAGATTCAGGGGCTCCTCTTTGCAGACTCTCCTTCTCCTGTTCTGCCTCCCACCCACATAAACCCATCTTGGGTCCCTCAAGATGCTGTTGGCAAGTTGCAATGACAGGACGATGCGGTCTTCCTGAGGATGGAAGGCAGTTCTAATAAAAAGCTGTCATTCACAAATCCAGATCCTCTGTCACACGACATGCATTTTAAAGACCATATGAACTGTTAAATGGCTCAATATGGGCACGGTTTTACAACTCGGAGATTTTTAACGGCGAGAAAAGGGGGTGGGGCCCACCACAGCTCTGGCCAAGGAGAAGCTTGGGGCTCTGCAAGGAAAGAAGGCATCTGGGCTCCGTCAGAGTTTTCACGGCTGCACCTGCTTCAGAAGCCACCAGCACCGATCACCCGGGGGAGGGGGAGACGTGGGCAAGTGTGTGTGTAGTGACAACACTTTTAGTCTTTTATAATCTAGCAAATATTTGAAAACTACAAACCGTGCCAAGTGATATCGCCACCGTCTGAAGGCGGCAGATGGAAATTTAGAATGGTGCTCTCTGCAAGAGGAAGGTTGGGCCGGCCTCAGCATGGAACATCTTAAGTGTGGAGGGGGAGGGAGGGCCTGTGGTCCCAGCCCCCACACCACCAGCCCCACTGGATGAGGCTCCCTCTGATTTATCCTTCCAAGGACCCTTGAGGGCAGAAAGGTCACTAGGACATTTGTGATTGACACTGGATACAAAATCCTGCTTGTTTTATACATGACATCACCAGAGCCTAATCGGAAACTTGGGTTTTGAAATTTAAGAGAGAAAAACACATTCTTTGGGAGAAAGCAAGTGCAGAAAATTGTAGACAATTACTCTGGGCTTGTTTTAGGCCGTGCGGAAATAATTAGTCCATCGCACATGAACCAGCAG
Organism: Capra hircus; assembly: GCF_001704415.2. NCBI lineage: Eukaryota > Metazoa > Chordata > Mammalia > Artiodactyla > Bovidae > Capra > Capra hircus. The sequence goes on along the minus strand of NC_030820.1, from coordinate 54,872,505 downwards.
ATGACGGTAAACAAAAACATTCACTTGGTGAGAAGATCTTTTAGAGGAGGAGAAAGGAGAGAAGAATCTGCTTCGACACTCCCTCCCAAGGTGGACTGAAGCTCAGAACAAAGCAGCATCATTTCTAAGGGGCGATCCAACAGAACCAGCAGGGCCTGGGCCCTGGAAAGTCCCACTTTGAAAATTTGAGCCACCCACCCACCCACTCAAAGGAATGTAAATTATTTACTTCTTCTTTTTCCCCCCTCCAGTTTGAGTTTTACATAATCAAGTTACAGGGGAAAACCTCAATCAGAAGATGTCTTTCAGAGAACGATTTAAAGACATGGCCATTATCAGCAGAAATGTCTAATAGAAGGGATATCTGATACCTCTGGCCAAATCTTTCCTTTAATTAGAGGCGCAAATATAAAAATAAGAAATGAGAACTGGAAGCAGAGTTCACTTGTTAACTATCTAGATGCTGAATGGAATTTTCAGGCTTGGTGGTTCTGACTTACTGTGTAAAGACCAGGCTGGGGTGTGGGGTCACTTTCACATCAGGATGATAGGAAAGAGAGATGGAGGCTCTGCAAGGGGTGCAGGTAAGCAGGCAGACAGGAGACCCTGCTGTGGAAAGAGGCAGCCCCAGGCATGGATGTGCCCCTGAGCAGGTTACCAGGGTCTGCATCACCACCACATAAAGAGGCAGAGGCAGTGGTGGTTTTCTAGGATCATGACCAATTACCAAGTGAGTAGCTGTACAAGAGTGCATGCTCCCCCCATTCTGGAGGCCCAACACCTGAAACCCAGGTGTTGGCTTGGCCAGGCTCCCTTTGAACGTCCAGGGGAGGGTCCTTCTAGCCTCTTCCAGCCCAGAGGCCCCATGTGCCTGTGGCCACATCCCTCCAAGCTCTGCCTTCGTTGTCACATGGTCTCTGTGTCCCATCTTCTGTCCTCTTATAGGGACACTCGTCACAGGACTTAGGGCCCACCCCAGTCAGGATGATCCTCAGCTTTGTCACACCTGCAAAGATCCTTTTCCCAAAGAAGGTCATATTCACAGGATCCAGATGTGACTTATCTTTTGAGGGGACACCATTCATCCCACTACGTGACCCCAAGTAGGGGCAGGGGGCACTGTGGCAAAGTGGATGGGACTGACACAGGGTCAGAAACATGAGGCTGGAGTCAGGGTCACTCCACAGCGTAGGAACTGGGTCAGAACCAAGCCCCACGTGGCCCGTACTGAAGAGCTGGCCTCTCATCCAGGTCAGGGGATAAAGGAGCCCCAAGCCTGAGAGGGGACTGGGGGTCAGTGTGCCGCCCTCAGTCTAGGAGCTGGCTGGTGAGCTGGGGCCCCCAGAGTGTCCTTGGGCTTATGTCGAGAGGTCTCATGGCTTCTCCCTCCACTCCCAGGCCTCCTGACCTTCTGCCTGACCCTTTGTCTCTGCAGCATGTTCTAAATAATTCCAGCTCACTTTGTTCTCCCACCACCCCTCCTACGGCAGTCCTAGAATACTCAGAGCCCATGCTACACCACTCACTGCTTTGGGGGCACAAGAAAGGAGGGAAGGTCTCAAGGTCTCCAATGACGAGACAGGGTGGTGCTGTGGGGCCATGGGGACCGTGGTTTCCCCAGTTCTGCCTTTATGCAGAGGCTCAGATAGCTTCTTTCACTTTGGACATGTCTTACTTCCCCCTGGGATCACTGTCAGGGTGATCTAGCTTTGCTGAAGTCCAGTGCCTGGTGCATAAATGAAGAGCTCAGCTCAGGAAACTGTAGTTATTGACCTTAAAATTCTGTGTATCCAGGAAACAGAGTCTAGAACTGCAGGCACCAAAGGGCTTCTTCAGTTCAGTTCAGTCGCTCAGTCATATCCGACTCTTTGCGACCCCATGAACTGCAGCACTCCAGGCCTCCCTGTCCATTACCAGCTCCCGGAGTTCACTCAAACTCACGCCCATTGAGTCGGTGATGCCATCCAGCCATCTCATCCTCCGTCGTCCCCTTCTCCTCCTGCCCCCAATCCCTCCCAGCATCAGAGTCTTTTCCAATGAGTCATCCCTTCGCATGAGGTGGTCAAAGTACTGGAGTTTCAGCTTTAGCATCATTCCTTCCAAAGAACACCCAGGACTGATCTCCTTTAGAATGGGCTAGTTGGATCTCCTTGCAATCCAAGGGACTCTCAAGAGTCTTCTCCAATACCACAGAAATCAAAGCTAGACTCTCCAGAAGACCAGGTGGCACCTGAAGGAGGGAGCGCTGGCCCTCCTGGCAGTCCATGCCCATGTTACCTGAGGGGCAGAGCCCACCCAGCCCTTCTGTGACCAATTTTACATGTTCTTGTTTGGGTTTACATTACTGGGTCGAATTCCTTTTAAATTGTGCTATTTTGTTAAAAAAACAATTAGAAAATAAAAATGTATGGATGTGAGAGTTGGACTGTGAGAGAAGGCTGAAAGCCGAAGAATTAATGCTTTCAAGCTTCTTCTCAAGGAGACTCTTGAGAGTCCTTTGGACTGAAAGGAGATCAAACCAGTTAATCCTAGAGGAAGTCAACCCTGAATATGCACTGGGAGAACTGATGCTGAAGCTAGAACTCAAATAGTTTGGCCACTTGATGTGAAGAGCCAACTCATTGCAAAAGACCCCAGTGCTGGGAAAGATTGAGGGCAAGGGGTGAAGGGGACAACGGAGGATGGGATGGTTGGATAACATCACCAACTTAATGGACATGAGTTTGTGCAGACTCTGGGAGATGGTGAAGGACAGGGGAATCCTGGCATGCTATAGTCCATGAGGTTGCGAAGAGTCAGACACCACTTACCAACTGAACAATAACAAACACCCATGGTTAGAAGAGAAAAGAGAAACCTTGCAGGTCAGAATGATAGAAGGTGAAAGATGCACGCCCCACCCCATCTCCAAGGCTGCTAGTGCACCCTGCTGACAGAGCAGACAGCCCTTCTAGCTGATACACACACTAAATTAAGTATAGCATTAAATGAATGCTAGCACTTGGCTCATGGCACATTCTCATTTTTACAAATTCATTTTTAGTCATAACCCCCTAAATAACAAGACCATAGGCGTTTGTACCCACCTTCATGGCCGCTCCCCCACATCCTGTCCTCACCTCCCACTGCCCCTGCCCCCAGAAGACCGCTGTCCTAAATTACGCTCTCTCTTCCCAGCTTGCCTTCTCAATCATATAGTTGTATTACATCTGTATGTTTCACTGAAAAGTATATGTCCTTTGATTTTGGTTATTTTAATTTTAATAAATGGAGATCTTTGTATGTAATCTTTGATCACTGACTTTTTCACTCAAAATTATTTTGGGAAGAGTCAGAAAGTGTACATTTGACCATCTAAGGCTCTGTTGTATGAGTCTGACAATTTATCCACCCCCCAGTGTGTATTCATCAGACACATTTGCAGTTGTGAGCCATGGTCTACATCTCCATGGACCCACAGGTGAGTTCTCTTGCTTGGGTAGAGGCTGAGGAATTCAAAATTTCCACATGTGGCAATCGTGCCTGATTGCTCTCCAAAATGCACTCTCAGAAACCCCAGCTGAGAGAGCCTGACCATCATGCCCTCTCCCAATCTGGTGATGCGGGGCTGCTAGCCTTGTGCACTGAACTGAGTCAAGATGATCCCGTGACTTCCGATGTCCGTGTTACAGACGGCGAATGTGGTTTACCATCTTGTGGACCTAGCACCACCCATATTACTTATGATGCTCCTACTCATCTCTTCTGCCCATTTTTCTATCTTCTTGTCATTTTTAACACAAATAGAACTACTACATACTGTGCTACAACTCAAATTTTAAATATATCGTGGACAATTGACATGATGTTTAAACATCATGACAACTGATGGATGTTGCGCATTTATAAACACAACTATCACACAGGAAGACACGTTTTGCACTTTTATGGTCTGCTTTTTCTCATTTAACAGCATCTCCCGAAGCAGTTTCATAAAAACAAAATATTCCAAACCATAACCTTAATTATGCTATTGTGTGAGCACAGAGTACTATATTTAACTAATCCTTTATATTTGGACTTGAAAGTTGTTTCAATTTTTCACAATTATAAACAGCTTTGGGATAAACAGCCTCGGAGTTAAATCTTTTTACATTTGAATTTCTCTGCCCTTGGGAGATATTTTAAGTAGTAGAAGTGTCAAGTTGAGGACATATTCTAAAAGCTTTCTAATACCTATGGATAAAAGAATGGAGGGTTTTTTGGTGGCGTTTGTTTTTGTTTTCAAAGAAAGAAAATGACCAAAAGTTCCCGGGGAGGGCAGAGTGTCAGCCATGGGCCCCGCCAAACTGTGACTGCTCTGAGTGTGGCTTTCAGCAAGGAAGACAGAAAGTGAAGTCGCTCAGTCATGTCCAACTCTTTGCGACCTGTGGACTGTAGCCCACCAAGCTCCTCCGTCCATGGGATTCTCCAGGCAAGGATACTGGAATGGGTTGCCATTTCCTTCTCCAGGGTATCTTCCTGACCCAGGGATTGAAACCAGGTCTCCCACATTGCAGGCAGGCGCTTTAACCTCTGCACCACCAGGGAAGCCCAAGGAAGACAGAAGTGGAGGCAAGTTTGGGCCTCTCTCCGCACCCCGCCCCCCCCCCCTCCTGCTACCTGGCTGACTCCGCCCCTCCTTCTGGCGGACTCCGCCCCTTTATCTGCTGGACTCTGCCTCCTGGTACAGCATGACTTTTCCACGTTGATCTGTGCCAGAGACCTCGTTATCCTGTGGTCCCATCTGTGTCCCAGGGAGCATTTCCTAGCACTTGGCACAACTTGCAAATATGTTTATTCCCTTAAAAAAGTGAGCTTGTCTTTCTCACCGGAGTGTCTCTCTCACCTCACTCCAAAGCCCAGCGCATAGCAGATGCTTAACGCCTGTGGAATGAATACTTTTAAAATTTTGTTTATTTCTGGCTGCTCTGGGTCTTGTTGCTGCGCGCGGGCTTTCTCTAGCTGTGGTAAGCGGGGACTACTCTTTGTTGTAGTGTGTGGTCTTCTCATTGCGGTGGCTTCTCTTGTGGAGCACAGAGCGTAGAGTGCGTGGTCTTCAGTAACTGTGGCACTCAGGCTTAGTTGCCCCACAGCATGTGGGATCTTCCTGGATCAGGGATCAAGTCCATGTCCCCTGCTTTGGCAGACAGATTCTTAACTGCTGGACCACCAGGGAAGTCCTGAGTGTTCTATTTGATGAGTATGTAGAGAAAAGGTGGGAAGAATGCCAGCCAACATACAAGGGTGGTTGTATAGGTCAGGACATCCCAGCTGGGCTGAGGGACACTGGACCATGTCTGCAGACATTTTTGTCACAAATAGAGGGGAGAGTTGCTGCTGGCATCTAGGGGGTGGGGTCTATGGATGCTTCTAAACACCCTCCAAATGCACAGGACAGCCCTCCCCCCGCTGAGAAGGATCCCTGCAGACTGTCAGCAGCACCAAGTTTGAGAACCCCCATTCTAGGTCACGAAGTCATTTCTTCCTTTTCATTGTGTCAGTTTCCCAAAGTCTAAAATCGTTGTGTAATTAAAACTTATGAAAGAGGTATTATTAACTGATATGAGCTGAGAGGGAGCAGTAGGGACTCTCAGGGATCCTCTGTCCACAGCCTCCGACCCACTGGTTTTGTCCTCCGTGGGAAGTCTCTGAACATGTTCTCAGGCCCCGGAGCCTGTGCAGACTCAAAGAATATTCTAGAAAACTCCCCTGAGATGTACGCATTCTAGCTTGCCACTAAGTGAGCTGAGGAAATTAGTAATTTACCCAAAGGGGCAGAACCAGCATCATTTAGGGAGAAGGTCTGAACTGTAGCGCTGCTTCGGGGGGCAGAAGCAGGCAGGCTGGACAGGGCTGTGCAGCCCGTGGGCAGAACACACTCGGCCGATACCTGCAGCATCACTGGTGCCCATCAGCCAGGGCAAGGGGCCACCCCTGCACTCCATGCACCCCCTGAACCCCTCTGATGGACTGAGGGCTATGGTCAGGGCTGAACGCAGTCCCCACCACTCTAAGGGCTGTTCCTACAGCCTTGTGGGAAAGTCCCATCCCATGCACGGGGCCCAGGTGTTTGAGCTGAGACGACGCGGTGTGGTCTACATCCATCCTCATCGTTTCCTGTGGGAACCAACCAGTTCTGGCGTATCTGTTCTGGCTAGTTCCGCTCCCCTCCTCCTCTCTCCCTTTGGGGACATAAGCAGAAAGATCCTCAGGCTAAAAGATGGGTGCCCTGCATCACACTTCAAACTCCCACTGGCTATCTATTTTACATACGCTAATGTGTATGTTTCAGTCCTAATCTCTCAAATCATCCCACCCACTCCTTCTCCCACTGAGTCCAAAAGTCTGTACTTTACCTTTGTGTCTCCTTTGCTGCCTGGCATGTAGAATCATCCATACCATCTTTCTAGATGTCATATATATGCGTTAATATACATTATTTGTCTTTCTCTTTCTGACTTATTCACTCTGTATAATAGGCTCTAGGTTTATCCGCCTCATTAAAACTGACTCAAATGCTTTCCTTTTTATACCTAAGTAATGGCAAAAACCATTGTACAATATTGTAAAGTAATTATCCTTCAATTAAAATAAATAATAAAAAAAGATAGGGAGATGATATTTTTGTGCTAGTGGACTGCCCTCCTCTGAGCCTGGGGGTCAGGCAGTTACGGTGGAGGACACAGTCTGTCCCTAATTATCCGACTTGCTGCATCCAACTTGCTGTGTCGGGCAACTCTCCTGGGCCTGCCAGTGTGGACAGAGAAGTGGAAAGGAGAGAGACACCCTGGCTGCAGGTTTGGGGGGATCATTTCTGCTGGGCACCCTCCCTCTTCCTGCATCCAGTAGAAGGTGATGAGGAACCAGCCAAGGAAGCTGCCCTCTGCAAGTGGTGAACAGAAATGATCCTGGTAGACAGGGAAGTGAGGAGAGTAGACAGGTCCCCAGCCTCCCCCAGACCTGGCATGAAAGGAAGCTGTCCTGGGAGCTCAGGATGCATTCTAGGGCCTGAATATAAGGTGGGGGTGGTTCAGTCGCTAAGTTGCATCTGACTCTTTGGGACCCCATGGACTGCAGCACACCAAGCCTCCTTGTCCCGCACCATCTCCCAGAGTTCACCCAAGTTCATGTCCATTGAATTGATGATGCCGTCTAACCACTAGGGGAGGGGTAGGGGGCAGTGCACGGCTTTAAGCTTCACAGTGGGCTTTTAAAAAATGCCCAGAGAGCTTTGCAGCTCAAATGACTTTGGGTAAAGACCCCTGAGCTGCAGGACAATCCATGGTGACAGAGCAGCTGTGTACCGAGGACCCCACCTCTGTGGAAGCAGGTGCCCACGTGTTCTGAGAGACTCCGAATCACCCGGATCACTCAGTATGCGCCCTCACGGGGAGCCGCCAGCATGGAACATGCAAGACTCTGACGTTATTTTCCAGAGAACTGAGTTCCTTGAATATGAAAATTAACCTTTTTTAATAACAAAATGATATAGTCCATTGAAGTAGGGCTGGATTTATCTTGTGACGGCGCTTGTCATGGCCTTGAGTATTTATCGAGTAGTTTTAAAAGTTCATTAAACTCCAGAGATTAAGTGTTGCCCTGAGCAGTGTCCCATAAAGGGGAAATATGGTCCTATTACTTGGTAAAATGTTGTCCTCTGTTGTTAATTCAACTCCCCTGAGCTCCCATCTTCTGATTCAAAAGACATTTTCCTGTGCTGTTAAATTTGACATTTTCAAAGAACCTGGGACTGTTTCTCCTAGCACTCACCAGAAACTCAATATTGCCCATTTATTTCATGGTGGGGGGCAGGGGTGGAGAAATATCAGCCCCCCAAGATTCCTGCAGAAATGTCAAGTGCATTAGCCCTCACTTTTCCCTGCTGCTATCTTCCTGTGTCACTTGACTCAGAAATAGCGTTGACCAATACAAATTCTCCTCAGTGGGGAAGAAGGTTCAAAGGCCTGTCCATCCCTGGAGAGGCTAGGGGCCCTGGCCAGGGGTGTCTGTGTTGCCCACCAAAGGACCAAGGGGACAGAGGGTGGCAGTGGTGACACATATGCCTCCCACTGGGCCCAGTCTGTGCTTAGTGCAATTCATTTTGCTTCTAATTTCTTTCTGAGTCAGTTCCCGCTGATTTTCCATAGGAAAATCCTTTTTATTATCTTATTTGACCTGAGGCCTTTGTTTGCTCTCTACAGCGAGGTCTTGGTGACATTGACAATGCTGTTTAATTGGTCTTCAAATGAGGCAGCCTGGGGCGGCTGCATCTTCCTGTCCCCTGATGTGGGACCCTGAGCCCCTCGAGAGAAAACCCAGAGCAGCACTTGGCCCATCACTGTGTGGGGCTGGGGGCCTTCCTTACAGAGTATCTGATGCGGGGATGATGAACAACCCCTAGCCCCTCTGATCTGGGGAACACCCAGGCACTGGCAGAGTTAACCCTGGAAGCTCTGATTGGCAGCAGAAAGGAGCATCTTGAGAGAAGCTGCTCTCGTGAAACTGAGAGTTCTGAGTTAATGAAATCTATACCTAGCACATCCATCTCTGAGCAGATGTTTGCTGAACAACTACTATAGGTGAGCCCCATGCTAGCTGTCTGCTCCATGCCTGTCATGTAAGGAAGACCCGCGGCAGAGCAGAGTGCTAAGTTGCTTCAGTCGTGTCCGACTCTTTGCAACCCCATGGACTGCAGCCCACCAGGCTCCTCTGTCCATGGGATTCTCCAGGCAAGAATACTGGAGTGGGTTACCATGCCCTTCTCCAGGGGATCTTCCCAACCCAGGGATCGATCTCACATTTCTAAATCTCCTGCATTGGCAGGTGAGTTCTTTACCAATAGCGCCACCTGGGATGCCTCCAGTGGCAGAGTCGAGCCAGCATGGATTTGGCGGGGGGGGGGTGGTTCCCAGCTGCCTTTTCCTACCACTCTGGGCCTCCAACTTCCCCATCACATCAGGAAAATAAGAGTGCAGCTTGATGGGCTCTTGTGAAGCTTAAGTGAACTAATGCATATATGGAGGTGGGCATTATGCCAGGGATAAATGCTCAATAATTAATAAGGATGACGACGACCACCACCGCCACCAGCAACACCAGCCTTCATTAAATCCTCGCATGTGCTGGGCAGTGGTCCAAGCAACACTTTACTATTAGCATATACAGTGTGCAGAGTATTGTAGTTACTCTTAGAATATCTCTAACAGATGAATATTGGGTTCAGAGAGGTTAAGTAACTTGCCCAAGATCATACAGCTAAGAAGCAGCAGAACCTGGATTCAAACCTAGGCTGCCTGACCTGGAGATTATGCAGTGTAAGCTGCTTCCACCCTTACTGGCAAGACAGACTTGGGCTGCAAATGCACGGAGCTCCCATCACCTGTCAAGCAGGTCTGTAACACACTTGGCGGAGTGTGCACTCAGTAAGAGTGAACCGGTCACTGTCCAATCATCATCATGACTGATACTATCTTATCGTGTTCACTCAGTGTGATGATGTTTGTCTGTGAGCATGTATCACACATGCTCATGTGTGATACATGTTGTTGTTTAGTCATTAAGTCTTGTCTGACTTTTTTGTGACCCCACAGACTGTAGCCCACTGGGTTCCTCTGTCCATGGGATTTCCCAGGCAAGTATATTGAAGTGGGTTGCCATTTCCTTCTCCATGGGATCTTCCCTACCCAGGGATTAAAACTGTCTCTTGCATTAGCAGGTGGATTCTTTACCACTGAGCCACAAGGGAAGCCCCTGCATGCGTGCGTGCAAAACCACTTCAGTGGTATCCGACTCTGCAGTCCTGTGGACTATAGCCCACCAGGCTCCTCTGTCCGTGGGATTCTCCAGGCAAGAATACTGGAGTGGGTTGCCACGCCCTCCTCCAGGGGATCTTCCCAAACCAGGGATTGAATCAGAGTCTCTTTAAGCCTCCTGTGTTGGCAGCTGAGTTCTTTACCACCAGGGCCACCTAGGAAGCCCCAGGGAAGTCGGTATCATAATATAAAATACTTACACAAGTGATCATGTTGTTATTACCATTGTGGTTATTACTGTTATTGATCTAGCACTGTGCTGTGTGTTCTGATATATGTGGGGAAGAGGGGGGGACTGCCTGTTCACCTGGAGGGGTTCCCAGGTGCTGTTGTTGGTTTGCATCTCAGGAGAAGCAGGCAGTTTCCGGAGAGTCTCTCTCCTCTCCAACCACCTCCCCTGGACCATACCTTCGACCTCGGGTCCCTCCATCAGGTGTGTCATCTCCCCCTTGATATCTTCTCCTTCGCTTGTCAAGACTTGACTCAAGGATTCATTCCCCACCAAAATCTGTCCCACCCCTGCCTGCCTCTCTCGGCAGGTGAGGGGAGTGGCCCTGGGGTCTGGAGGTGGCTGCGTTTCCATGAACAAAAGTTTTGCTCACTTGGACCTCGAGAGCCTTGGCTTTCCATGTTCCCACTCTGATGGGGAGGCGGAGGGACAGAGTGAGAGGCTGCCCCTGAGCACTGCTGTAAGGAGGGGGTGGGGACGGAGTATGGGGGAGGGGTGTGGTCTGCGGCCTAAGGCGACAGGCCTCATCTGAGCAGTCAGCCCCTCCCCATTGCAGATCCTTGAGCGAGAACCACCACATCGACCAACTTCTCTAAAGGAGTCAAATCCATTTTATAGGAAATCTTTCCATTTTTAAATGTTGGAAGCTTCATATTAAAAAACGCAGAAACCACAACAGCCACTGCGTGGGCCAAAACAAACACTTGTGTACTTTAGGAGCCTCAGCAGCCACTGGACTGCAAGCCCCTCAAGTCCCCTCCCTTCGCCTTCCCCATGCCCACAGTGACCGCAGCAAGTCCCCTCTCTTAGCCTTCCCCGTGCCCACAGTGACCACAGCAAGTCCCCTCTCTTAGCCTTCCCCATGCCCACAGTGACCGCAGCATCTCCAGGGCACTTCGTGAAGATCAGTCCCTGGGCTTAGAGCTTGCAGGATCCCCAGCCATGGTTCCAAGCTCAGAGGCCAGCATCTCCCAGTGAATTAGGGGTGGTCACCTCTCCATCTGAAGCTGGGCTTTCCCCCCACACCCGACCAGGAGGGGCAGAACGTGACAGGGCAGGGCCGGACCTTTGGAGGGCCTCTGGGGGTCTGCATTCAGCTTCTAGGGCCTTCACCTCTTCCTAGGCCTGAAATTTCGAGGCTTTGTAAAAAGAAGACATGCTGGGAGTTCATCACTGATCAGTGCTTATCAAACCCAGAGGTAAAGACCCAACCACTTAGCCCATATTTGTTACTTTATAAATTATATGCAGGAGCTCCTATATTATTGTTATCTAGTAAAAACACACAACATAAATGGACACATTAAAGGATGAGAAAGACAGATATTTACTTAATTTGTGAACAGTAAAAGAACCTTTGCTTGTGTGTGTGTATATATATACATATATATATGACAGTATTAATAACATTACTAATGTTCTAAACACAGCTTTTGAAGGTCTTCCTAAGTCTACTATCTGCATGTCTTCTGGCACAATAAACACCTAGGGCGAGCTCTGTCACAAATGAGGTGGGGATGAATCCATATTAAATCCAGAGAGTCTTATTAATTTCACATGTTTAGGATGATTTCATCAAATCTGCTTTGTTCCTCCATGGAGCTCTTTGGCAGCACTGTCAGCCTCTCTGGAGTCATTGTTGCAATCCTTCAGGCCTCCTGAGTCAAGATGGGTGATTGGATGGTCTGTGTGCGGGGAGTTGTGTCCCACTCTTATTTATTTGTAGTTTTCCTGAAATAGCTGGAGCAGTACCCTTCAGCTTTCAGGGGTCTTCGTGTTCATAGTGTGGCTAACAGATAGGGCTAAAAGTGGGGCCACTCTATCTGGCCCTCTGCCTGAATTTATAAATAAAGTTTTATTGGCACACAGCCTATTGTCAGGTATCATCTGTGGCTGCTTTTACACAACAGCAGAGTTGAGTAATTGCAGCAGAGACCACATGGCCCTCCAAGTCTTAAATATTTACTCTATGGCCCTTTCTGGAAAAGTAATGATTCCCAAACATGAAGTGTACCACCTCTGAACCACCAGGGGCCCTTGTTGACCATCTGGATCCTGACTCCTCCTCTGCAGATCCCATAGGCGAGACCTGGGGTCTGTATTTTAATGAGCTTCTCAGATCATTGGGAAGAATCTAGAACACACTCTGGTCTCTCAGTGATATCTTGTGAGGGTCACAGCTGCCAAGGGCAGAGGGCTGTTTCTCAAGGCCACCTGACCAAGGTCTCTCCAGGTACATCTGGCCTCAGACCACCTGCATAGAAACAGCTCACCTGGGTGCTCACAGCAGGTGCATATCCTGCCCCCAACCCTCTGCTGGGTGGGCAATCTGTTGTTTTAACCACATCTGAACCACAGACAGGCTATGTGGCAGGGTCCATGCCTGGCACAGCCCCAGAATGACTCACCCTGTGTGCTAGTCTTTCCCAGCTCAGTCTTTCCAGGTTCCTCAGGCTCAGAGCCCTGAGTGCCATGTGGAGGTACCAGAAGGGTATTGGTTCCCCTTTATCCCTGTCACTGCCTCACCTGTAACCCCATCTCAGCCCTGGAAACAACCCCAGGTGGCTGATGCCATAGGACTGGGGAGGGGTGATAGGGATCTAGTGGGTTTCTTTAAACTAGTTGAAAAGAATTCTGATAAAAAAATGTATTGAAATCAGAAACATCTGGGAAGTCTCTGAAAATACAGCCTCTTCTGGGGGTGATTCCTTTGGGAGGGGGAGTCTGGGCAGCTCTAGAGGCCTTCTCCCATCCAGCAGGGGTTCCCAGATGGGTTCGCTTTGTGAAAATCCATCAGTCTGGATGTCCTGGCCTTCTGCACGCATTCTATGCTTTCCTGAACACATGTATTTTGAAATACAGGCTTTAGAAGGTAGGCTCAAGGTGACCTAGGGTCACCTTGATATACTGACGGAACTGAACTTGAAACCTATATCCGGTTTCTGGGTGTCCCTGCATTGCCCTTGGAATTGGTAATTTGTATAGGTCTTGTCATTTTCTTCAGACAGTCTTGCTGCATTGTATATTTTTCTTGTTTAAAATGTTGATACATGAAGTATAAGCATTTAAATTACAGTTTGGGTTTGGAAAAGAAATAATTTCTAGGACTTCCCTGGTGGCCCAAAGGTTAAGAATCTGCCTGCCAATGCAGGGGATATAGGTTTGACCCCTGGTCGGGGAACTAGGATCCCGCATCCACAGACCTACAACTTCTAAGCATGTGCACCGCAGCTAAAGAGCCCATGTGCTGCAGCAAAAGGTCTTGTAAGAAGCAACTAGGACTCAATGCAGCAAACAAATAAATGAACAAATTTTTTAAAAAAGAAATAGTTTCTGCCTGAGTAAGGACCGCCATCCACTTGGCATCTGTGTGGGCAGTGCCTATGGGTCCTGCACCTACCTTAGGAAACTGGTGGTGTGTGAATGGAGGAAGGAATGATGAGATTCTTCCATGTGTCAAAGTTTAGGAACCGGGCTATGAAGACAATTCTGTAAGTGCCTAGCTGTGTTGAGGTTGCTGTTTTTTAAGCACCCCATCCATGAAATGGATATTTTAGGGGACGGGGACCTTACTTGTGCAACAGAGAACCAAACGTTGAGCACACCTTGTACCGTTGGGAGGGTGAGCTCACAGTCATCCTTTCTGCAGGATTTGCTTGCTGTTTTCATTTACAGACCCATGTTCTCACATTAGCATTGAATGTGCATCCAAGTAGATCAGCCTGGCTTATTTATCTTGGGATTGATGATGTACCATGAAAGATTTTCAGCTTTAAATATTTACGGAGGCTTGATTTTTGCATTATGATAGATTTGCATCCTGGATTCTTGCAACTTATGTAGGGGAGAGATGATGTTCCCAAGAGTGCTATTTACAGATAAAGAAGCGGAAGAAAAGACTAGAATCATGTTGCTTGAGACTTGTAAGGGTAAAGGGAGCATGAGGAATTTTGCATTAGTAACTTCTCCAGAGAAAGAATCTGTAGGATGTATAGGTGGGGAGAGAGGGATTGTAAGGCCTTGGCTCACGTGATGGGGGAAATCTGCAAAGAGGGCCAGAGACCCAAGGAAGAGCTCATTTGATGGTGTAGTTGTATTGGAAGGCAGGAAGTTTTCTCTTTGTTAAGGCACTGCAGGCTTTTCTCTGTCAAGTTGTCACCTGATTAGACAAGGCCCACCTGGGTTATGGAACGCCTTATGCTCTATTCCGAGTCTCCTGATCTCAATGTTGATCTCATCCCCAAATACCTCAGGCCACCTGCAGGCTACTATACCTAGACAGAACATAAGGCCCAAGCTGACCCACAGCATTAACCATCACAGACCTGGTCTGCTTCATAGGTTCACTGCTGGCCATGGGTGAAGGAACCACCTGCCTCTTGAGAGAAGCAGGCCATGTTCTGCATGAGCCACTGAGACTTGACTTGATAGGAAGAAGGGTGCACAGGGGCGGGCAGGAGCTGCACTTGCCGTGCATCACTGGCAACCCTGTCGTTTCTCACGGAGAGGAAACCAGAGCAGTCAGAGACATGAGGATGGCCAGCCTCCTCTGCCTGCATCTTCTTATGAATCACGTGCTTTAACCTCCCCAAAGCCTGGGGCACAGCGCCCAGCCCACCCCACACAGTGACCCCAGTGGCCTTCTCTATACACTGAAGAGGCAGGCCCATCCAGGCTGCACACCCCTGCCCTGGGCCAGTAGACTCCAGCTGAACGAGGATTGCTTTTGACATATTTCTGGGGCATCGTACATTCCGAGCTGATGTATTCAGATGCAGGATCCAGAAAAGCACTCGATTTGGACACATTCCAAACTGGCTTTCTCATTAATATTCTCACCAAACGACATCCTAGCTCTTGGAAAAGCTATGAAGTGTCCATTTTCTTGCTTGGTTTTCTTATCAAAACTTGCTGCACAGATGTTTGTTTAGAAGTGACCTGGAGCTGTGGCTGCAGGTCCCGACCATGACAGTTTTGGTCAGTGAAAGCCGGTCCCTCCAGGCCACTCAGTCACGGTGACTGACTGGGATGGCCTCTCACTCTCCGGGTCCCCCAGACCACCTCGACTCGGCCACCAACCCTTCATGAATAGGATGACCCTCAGACACACAGTCCACTCTTGGAAGTTGGTCTACAGTCCCTCCTTTCTTCCACCCACTGGCCTTTTTCTCTAGAACAAGGAAGAGGAACCACATTTACATTTGTCATGACGGTGCCTTATTCAGTGCCTGCTTGCATGTGTGATGCTGAGCCTTGGAGAAACTAGGGTGAAATGAACTCTGCGCCTGCCCTTCGCCAGCTCCCAGACAAGTGGTGGCCGTGACTTGCACCCCTTAGGATGAGGGAGCTGTGAGCACACAGGGCCACCCCTGAGCCCAGTGGTCCCTGCTGGACACAGCATTCCAGATGCCAGAGGTGGAGCAAGGGTTTGCTGGGCACCCTCCCTGGACCCCTTCCTGTCTTCTTTAGACAGGTTCCCATGCAGGGACAGCCCTTGCTATGGTGGATCATGGCCTGACTGCAGAGGACACTGACATGGAGTATAGTTCACCCTACTCTCACAGCCCTGGTGACAAAACAGAGCAAACCCCCATCTTCAGGGGTCTTCTCCAGGAGGATTTCACCTCCTCGACTTTAGAAACCCTAGGAGGCCAGAACGCTTTTCTATCTGTCCAGCACAACTCCCCGGGTTGAAGGCTGCTGAAACCATGCTTGCAACCAACAGTGTCTCCCAGAAGTCACAGTTGAATCCAGAAGTGCTTGTTGAAAGGAGGGAAAGGACGGAGCCCATTAGTGCTGATCCAAGGCGAGTGAGGGCAGTACTGAGCTCCAACAGCCCAAGGAGAGGGGTGCTCTCCTGAGAGCAGCCTGGACAAGCAGAGGGAGTGGGGTCTATGTGGGGGACAGACACCCCCCAACATCAGGATTAATATCAAAAGTTATGTCTTTTTGGAGGGCTCTGTTCCACACAGTCAGGCAGGGATCCAGGCTATCTGCTCCATCCAGAGCCCAAGGACTCCTTAGTCACCACTGCAAGGACCTGCCCCCTGGGAGGAACCCATGACCAGAGCATCCACTGGCCAAAACTACTAGACTCACGGCCACCCAGAGAAACTGGCCTTTCCAGGGAAACTGAAGCCATGCAATATGGAGGTAGGGGCAGGGATCGTGGAACATGGGATCACCTTTAGGTGACCTTCTGGTGGTGGGACAGCGTGGCTCCTGCAGCCCTGATACAGCTCTACCTCACAGATGCATGGTGGGCCATCCAGTGGTGTCAGCTGAAGTTTACTCTGGCTGGAAGTCTCCCTTATCACATCTGCCTTGGTTATTTAGCTCTTTGGTGCAGACTGGATTTTTTTTTTTTAATAATGAGTGCTTGCAAAGAGCTTTAGCTTTAAAACACATTCTTGTCTTACCTGAATGAGTGTTAGACCAATTTACAGATGAGAAAACAGGAAGGTTAAACCACATTCTCACTGGTCGCCATGGCGGAGTCTGTTGGAGAACATCCCTTTCCCTTTCTTTCTTGTCTACGGATCCACAGATTTACTCAGGACAAACAATCTACCCAGACAAAAGGCTTGTTTCCAGGCTCTCTTGTAGCTAGGTTTCACCAGGCAATTAAGTTCCCACCGAAAATATTTCATGGGACTTAAAGTTTTTTTTTTTCTTTTTTTTTTTTTTTTTTTTGCAAAATTTTCGTTATACCTGCCCCCGCCCCTCAACTTCCTTCTTTCCTTGCTTTATCCTGTGTGGAACATAGAAGTGATGGCTGGAGGTCCAGCAGCCATGTTGGACCATGAGGGGACTTTGAGGATGGAAACCACAGGTACAAAGGGCAGAGAAAGAGGAGGCTGAGTCTACATCATCCTGCTGGCCACTGTAATCGCCTGGATTGCACACCCCTGGCCTTGACTGACATGAGCAAACACACCTTTACAAGTTTGAGGGAGTGTCTGTGTGTCCAGTTAAACCTAACACAGTCTTTCCTGCTATATAACTTTAATTTTTTCTGGACATGATGAGTCCAGAAAAAATGGGTAGTAGTACTGGCCCCATTTGCTGTTGTGCTCTGTGGCTTCTGGTCACCTCTCTAGAACTCAGGGCACTCTGGAAAGTGGCCACTTTGTGCTGTCCTCCCCACTCTGGGTGCAATGACTCCAACTAGATAACCTTATGGAAAATATGTAAGCTGGATCCAGACAACAGGAAGTGGTCCTTTTCCACCTCACTTACTTCTGACCAGATCTCAGAGCACCACCTTCTGAACTGTTCTCCAGGTGCTCCACCTCACATGTTCCCACATCTGCATCTCTCTTCAAGCAGTTTCTCCCTATGCTCCAGGCTTCCCAGGGGACACTTGTTCTGCAAAATAATAGTAAATCTTAAATTCTCTTTGTCCCCTCAATCCAAAGGGCAAATGGAAAGCACCATCTTTAACTGTGAAATTGCTTCCCCCTTCAGCTAAATACAGCGAGAAAGTGGATGGCAGGACACAGCTTATCAGGAAGAATCTAGAAATCGCAGTGTGTGATCTTCAGCACGTGGAAATATCTCCACATGTTATTCTTAATTAATTATATTTTATTGAAGCAATTAGGTGACTGACAACCTCAGTTAAAGACTAATGAGAGGACCATGTCTTTTCACGTGCTGCTGATCAGAAAGTGCAGCCGGGAGTCCCAGGGGCCATGTACCAGGCAGGGTGGGGAGGATGCCCAGACACTGCCCGGAGGCCAGGCAGGCAGGGGCGTAGGACCACGACCCCCACCGTCTCTGGTCCCACGGGTGTTTCTCCTCCCAGCTCCCGGAATGAGGCCCTGCATGCCCCACCTCGTTCCTCTGCTCTTTTTGCTCTCTTTCTGTTTGTTTTAATTTCTGAAAACAATGAGGACAGCTGTGAAGTCCTAAACAATGGCACTTCTGGGGAAAGTTGGGGTGATTTGTCTAATTTTCATGCCTTTCACTCTCCCTGATGGTGGAATGGTTTTATGTAGAGGCATCAGATAAATTTCATGCTTCCTGCCTTTTCTAAAATATCCAGTGGCACCCAGTGCACCTGGCTCAGACCCAGGGCTCCAAGACTTAACGGCGATCGTGACAGTCACGCAAGGAGATGTGATGATTCTCCACATGGCCGAGACTGAGGAAGGAAGCCGCGTGGGCAGGGGTTTGGGTGGAAAAGGCACCTTGTTCCCTTAAGGCCAGGTTTCCTGTTAACCCGCTTCCTTTCCTAAAGGAAATGCCCAATATCCAGGCTTTGGACTTGGTCTTGTCATTTTTAGGAAGAACATTGTCAAGAAAGTCATGGGCACAGCTGAGACACAGCCTAAACACCTTTTCCAGGCTGATTTTGTTTAGGGCCTGGCGACCACAGTTAAAGCTGTCTGCCCCCCATCTTTTGCACCTGCCTCCCCAGGAGATGCAGGAGCTCTGGTCCCACTCCCCAAAAGCCACACCAACCGCACTCCCCTCCTCTGCCCTCCTCGGGCCTGGCGACTCACCCCTCCCTCCATCCTGTGGACACCTTGCTGCTACCACTCCTGTCCCGCAAGGAGACCCAGGCTTTATAAAGTGCCCTGGAATCCACCATCCCTACAGCACTGACGCTTCCCAGCATGGGCTGGGTCCCACGTCTTAGAGACGGACCTGAGCGCCCACACAGGATCTTAGGGACCGTGTTCAAAAGCAAGGAATAAGAAATCAGAGTGGCTGAACCACATACATGTAGCTATGGCCCTAAGCCCCCGTGTTCATATTATTAAAGTAGTTAATACTCTCACGTCTGTGGCTGAGAGCAGGAGAAACCAAGGCTGAAATAGAAGTATAATCCAAGAGCCTCAACCCTGAGTAATCATTCAGATGAGTCACTTTTCAGTGAAGAAGTGGTGAAGTTGTGATTACAAGTCATCGAATGTGTGGAAGAATTGTACTCTTCTTCGTGACTCATGAATAGTGGTGGAGATCTGTGCAAACACTTCACACAAGGGTTGGCCAGCTTTCCCCAAAGTGAGACAGAAACTTTCTTATAAAGAATTTCTCTAGCAATTCTACTCCTGGGGATATTCACAGGAGAAATGAGTGCATATATCACACAAAAAAGTAATTTTAAAATGTTCAGGCATGTCCCAGAAGTTTTATTCATATATGATCAACACCGGGAGGTGCCCAGGTGCACACTCAGGGGAGAGTGGGTAAAAAGACCGGGGCACAGGTGTACCTCAGGATGCAGCACTGAAGTGGAGGGAAGGAGCTATTCATGCAACGTGCATGCGGGTCACCAGCAAGAGAAGCAGACCCCAAAGAGCACACACCGACCGTTCCCGTTGCATGATGTTGATAAACAGGCCAAACCTACTGTGCTAGCTTCCTATGGCTATAACAAGTTAACAGACATAGTGGCTTAAAGACCTAAATTCACCCTCTTACAGTCACAGGGTTAGACGTCTAAAGTAGGTCCTTGGGGCCCTGCTCCTCTGGAGGCTCCGGGGGAGAGTCGGCTTCCGTGCTTCTGCAGCCTCTACAGGCGCCACATCACCCCATCCTGGGCTTCCATCATCGCCTGTCCTCCTCTCACTCTGACCTGCCTGCCTCCTTCTTACAAGGACCCTTGTGATTACACTGGGCCCACCCAGAATCCAGGATTATTCCCCACCTCGAGGCCCTCAACTTAGTGGCCTCTGCCAAGTCCCTCTTGTCACGTAGTCACATCTTTACAGGTTCTGGGGACAAGGACGTGGACATCTTTGGGGATCATCCTTCTGGCTCCCACACTAATTGATGGCAGTAGAATAGTAGGGGAGGTGCCTTGGTGGGGAAGTGGTGCTTGTGAATGGACAGGAGTGCTGGCCATGTTCAATGGTCGGCATCACGGCGTTGTTTACACAGGCACCTGCATTTGTGAGAATGCTCACGCTGTCACCTGAAAACCAGTGCACATTAGCACTGTGTATGAGTACACATCAGTACATATTTTTTGAAAAAGAAGAAAGTTAAGGTCGGTCACCTGACGGACACTGCACTGTCCATGTGGCGCTGACACCCCCACACTCAGTGGGATAAGTAAAGAGCCAGATTCTGGTGTCGGTTTGCCATGATGGAGTGTGAGGCCTGGAGCAGAAGGTGGGTGGACAGAAGCCCTGTTTTATGGACCTTCTTGGGTTCTGATTCATTTTGCATACAATGCCCATGGAAGGTACATGCTTTTGGAGTGTGGAATAACTATGTTTTTTAACAGGGCCTCTGACAGTCTGTGGGCTTCCCAGGTGATGCTAGTGGTAAAGAACATGCCTGCTAATGTGGGAGATGAAAGAGACGTGGATTTTATCCCTGGATCAGGAAGATCCCCTGGAGAAGGAAATGGCAATGCACTCCAGTGTTCTTGCCTGGAGAATCCTATGGACAGAGGAGCCTGGCAGGTTATAGTCCGTGGAGTCACAAAGAGTCGGACATGACTGAGCACGCGTGCTAACAGTCTGCAGGGTGGTCCGCTTACAGACATCTATGGGATGAAGCTGTCTGTGACCACTGGTGCCCTGGTCCCTTGCGTGTCCTCAGGTTGCCCAGCCAGACAACTACCAGGGGGACAGGTCCACTGGGGCCACCCAAAGTGTGTCCATCTGCTTCTTCACTCCCGAGTGTGACACTTAAGCTTTTGCATGCTGAGCAGCTTAGAAAACCACCAGGCAGTTTTGTCAGAGGCAGCGTCGTGGACATTTGCACGGTGCCTTTGGCTTCCAGGGCCCAGCTGGGCTCGACCCCAACAGGGACTTTCCGATATATCACTGACCTCAGAGAAGCCCATGCCAACCCTGCAGCCACCATGGGATGCATGGCCCTGACCTTGAGCTTATCCTTCATTCAGTAGCAGAGTCAGAACAGGCGAAGAGACTTCGAAACAGCTGGGATTTGGAGAGAGGCACGCCACACCCCCATAACGCTCTTTAAATACGTTCCACGTGGAAAGGGGCTCCCTCCCTCCCCAGAAGGAACTAAAATGTGTTCTTCACAGATAAATATTTCAGACCAGACCAGCTCATCTGGATCAAATGTTACCTTTTTAAAGATGCAAATTGAAAATTAGCATCAAAACATGAGGGTTCGCTGGGGCCCAGGAAGGGCTTCATGCTCAGCAGAGCCTGAGCACGTCAGAAATTAGGCCCCAACCACCTCCAACCTGAGGTGGAGCTCGGTGTGTGCTGTCACTTCACTTCGTATATTTTAGTTATTTTAAAAGGAAGCAGGATAAGAACTACTAAGCATGTCCTAAGTAGGAAAGAGCTTCTGTATATGAGAGATGTGAGCCCCAGAAATCATTCTGAAAAGATTTTAGGGACTGTTCTATAACACTGCAATTTCCCCGTGGCCCTGAAATGTCATTTATTTTTTAATGTTCCCAGTTTAGAAACTTTGAAAGGGGATCAATCAAAGCTACCAAAGATACGGCATTAAGTAGCTGAGAATATTCGGTGTTTAAGAACACTAATAACCGTAGTTCATGTCTGGGGACTCATAGACCACAGGCCGTCCTTGCGCAGACCTTAGAGGGAATGTCATTTCACCCTCTTTTCCCTGATGAGAACTAGGAAACTCAGAGAAGTCAGGCAACCTGCTCCGAGGGCACACAGCTCAAAACTGAGCAGGGATCTCAACCAGCAAGTCTGAGTTCTGGATCAGGCAGCTTCTTCTACACTGGGACTGGACAGGCTAGAGTTGTAGGGAAGCCTGGTGACACTTCAGTGCCTTTGCCATAAGTTGTCATAAAAGAAAACCTTGTGACCATAATCCATACATCCACTCAGCTACCCACTTATTTATCCACGCACCCACCTATGAATCCATTCCTCCATGTAACTATCCGTCCACCCACCCCCATGCATCCACCCATCCACCACCCCCACCCACTCAGTCATCCATCCAACACCTATCTATCCATCCATCACCCCACCCACCCATGCGTCCACTCTTCACCTATCTATCCACTCACCCATGAATCTATCCATTCATCCATTCATCCACTTATCCATCCATCTATCCAGACATCCATCATTCATTCATCCATCCAATCAATATATCTGTCATCCATCCATCCATCCAGTATATCTGTCATCCATCCATCCATCCAAACACCCACCCACTCACCCATGCATCCATCCATCCACCCATCCACCCACTTATCCACCCATCCATCTGTGCAAACAACCATCCATCATTCACCCATCCAGTGTATCCCTCATACATAACATCCGTCCACCCACCCATGCATTCTTTCTTCTATCCGTCTCTCCATCCATTCATGCCTCCATCCATCCTGGATCGTGGGGATTCTGCAGTCAACAAGGCTGACAGAGTCCCTCCTTTCATGAATCTAACGTTCTTACTCTTCACCATCCTGTACCACCGTCAGAATAGGAGACTGCGTGGTGTCCTGACCAGGGCCCCCAGAGATCCACCTTTGGGCTTATCTAGGGCGAGTCTGATCTCAAAACTGCATTAGTCACTCCCTCATGCAAGGAAAAGCTGCCTTTTGAGATGGAAAGACCTCAGCAGAGCTTATGCCTGGATAATTGCCTTGGCACAACCTCAAGTGAGACTCTCTCATCTTCTTTATTTTAGTTTTTACACGGGCAGCTTTCCCACAGGGTCAGACGGCCCAGCTTCCACACGGAGGCTCAGCTGCCGGCTGGGCGCCCTGTGTCACCGCCTCAAAGATGCCGCCAGCAGCCACCCCCCAACACGGCCCACCATATGCTCTGCATCTACACCGGGCAGCTCATTTCATGAAACTCTGGTGCAAAGCAAGTTTTCAGCTAAAAAAATTAAATGAAAATAAAGTGAGCAGTGAGTGCCAGACCTGGAAGGCAAGCAGCATGTGGATGGTGGGGCATGTGTGGCTGAGCTGCAGCCACACATGGGCAGGCAGAGCAGGCGGCCAGCGGGCACGGGCAGGGTGGACAGAGGCTCAGGCCACGCACTGGTCAGGCCCACGGGGCAGACACCAGCAGTACACTCGCTCCTCAGCCTGACCCAGCAGGAGGACCGTGGATGGCAGAGCATTCAGTGGATGAGGCCTCATCTCAGTGTGTGACCACAGGTTCATCCCTTCCCTTCTCTCAGCCTCCTGCCTCATCTAGAAGAGGTGAATGAGACCAACCCCCCACCCCACCCCCACTACCCTTAGAGCAGAAGAGCCAGGCCCCCGCCCTGTCATTCTGCTCAGCAGAGCAGACAGAGGACGCTTTCCTTCACTGAGACAACTGACCCTCCCCTGCAGGCACCAGACACTCTTCTGGGGTTGCCCAGCCTGACTCACTGCTGAATCCTGGTAGGCAGGTGACTATCTGTCTTCAGTCCAGCCTGTTGTTGTTTAGTCGCTCCGTCATGTCTGACTCTTTGCAACCATGGACTGTAACCCTCCAGGCTCTTCTGTCCATAGGATATCCCAGGCAAGAATACTAGAGTGGGTTGCCATTTCCTACTCCAGGGGATCTTCCCAACCCAAGGATTGAACCTGTCTCTTGCATTGCCAGGCAGGTTCTTTACCACTGAGCCACCAGTGAAGCAGTCTAGTCAATACTAAGAAAAACAAGGGAATTTCAGTGCATGTTAACAAGAAAGTCTGTGTGCAGGGCATGAACCAAGGGTGACTGGGGCTGGTTCACAGTGTAACTGAAAGTGAGGGCTGGCTGCTTGCTGCTCAAAAGTCAGTGAAGTGGCCAGGTTGGTGGACAAGATAATTTGCCATATTTTGGATGTCAGCAACCTAGGGGGAGATGCTTGTCCTCAGGCCCCACATGGGTATCTCCCCTTGGGCACCTGGGTCTGTAGCAGCCTCATCAACTTCCTCATCTGGAAGTCTTCTTTCTATGAGTTTGACTTCTCTGGAACCCTCTGTAAGTATTTGTCTTTTTGTGGCTGGCTTATTTCACGTGGCATATTGTCCTCAAGGTTTGTTCACCTTGTGGCGTGTGTCAGAATTTCCTTCCTTTTAAAGGCTGAATAATATTCCATTGTGTATATACCCCCTATCTTCTTTACCCATTCATCTGTTAATGACACTTAGATTGCTTCTATGTCTTGGCTGTTGTAAGTAAGTCTGCACTGGACATGGGAGGCAGATATCCTTTCCATATCCTGTTGTCACTCTCTTTGGATAAATACCTAGAATTGGAGTTGCTGGGTCATATAGTTGTTCTACTTTTGACTTTCTGAGACACCTCTATCCTGTTTTCCATAGGGGCCGCACCAGTTTACATCCCCCCAGCAGTGTACAAGGAATTCCTCCTCTCCACATCCTCGCCAACACTTGCTAACTCTTGTCTTTTTGACGCAGCCATCCTAACAGGTGTGAGGTGACATCTCATTGTGGTTTTTTGATCTGCATTTCCCTGGTGACTAGTGATGCCGAGCATCTTCTCGTGCACTTGTTGGCCATCTCTATCTCTTTTTTTTTGGAAAAATGTCTACTAATGGTCCTTGACTATGTTTAATGACTGCATTATTGTTATTTAGTCTCCTTTGACTGTTTTCCTTTGTTTCCACGTTTCTCACTTTTCTAATTAAACTTATTCTTTGAGTAAAGTTTCCCACAGACAAAAGGCAGGCAAAGGACCTGCAGGGTAGAAATGAATGATAGGGCCCTGATCTATTTCGGTTTTGCTTCTTCCTCTGTAATTTGGAATCCTCCTATTTCTTTCTCTTGCCTACTTGCTCTGGCTAAGGCTTCCAATATCATGTTGAACGAAAGTGGTGAGAATTGGCATCTTTGTCTTGTTCTTGACCTTAGAGAGAAAACTTGCAGCTTCTCAACATCTATTATGATGTAAGTTGTGGGCTTGTCACACGTAGTCTTTATTATGCTGAGGTATGGTCCCTCCATGCCCACTTCTGGAGAGCTTTTGTCATGGATGAATGTCAGACACAAAGTTCTGAATTGATTTGAGGGACACGGGTTTATGCATTTTAATTTAAGGCAGTATTTTTAAGGTGGTAAAATCTGGACTGTTTTGTCCTGACTCACGGCCCTTGGGGAGGATTGAATATCTGTGCACAGACATAGGGGTGCACATCTCTGGGGCTGACCCATGTGTTGGATGGAATGACTGTGGACCCAGGGAGAGGCAGAATTGAGGAGGTGTTTGGAAATTCTCATTTTGAAGACACAGGACCAGCCCAGCCTGGCATTACTGCTCAGTAGAGAAATTACGAGGCCCACAGAGCTGACCACAGTGCTATAGGTGAGACTCAGATTCTACAGCCCAGCTCCTTCTCCTAAAGGAGAGGCCTCTCTTGGGGGCCATGTAGTCCAGGCCTCCCTCCCTCCCTCCTCTCCTTTCCACACCAGCTCTCCCCTTCCCCCCTTTCCCCCACTTCCCATACCACCAAAACTGCTGAGGTCACTGTTTCTACCTGAACCAGCTGTGGGGTGTAGGACACGCACCAAAGCGCCAGCCGTTTCCTCTGGAAATATCGTGGGTGCAAGCGAGCGCTTCAGGAGTGACCGTCAGGCCATCTGCACATCCCCGTCTGAGCTGATTATTACCACTCACTGCCTCACACACCGGTCCGTCTCCAGCCACAGCACGTTTATATACTGGTATCTGAGGATGCTGAGATGAGCACCGTGCACCTGGAAGCATCTCTAGTTGCTTACTTCCCAGAACGTCATTCGGTTTCTCCAGACTTGCACTGTTTGTTTTACTGCTGAAACAGTTCTGGGGCGTCTGGAGACAGACTGTGCGTGTGCAGTGGGGTGAGGGTGGGGGCACACACCTGGACCTGACCCTATCCCTCAGGCCCCTCAGAGGTCAAGCTCAGGAAGCCTCTGTTCTGAATGTACGACCAGAGGCCTGACCCTTCCCCGTGTGCAGAGCCCCGACTGTCCTGGCCCAGCAGTCAGGCCATAACAGCTGGCCATCTTGATGCTCCTGATGTTTGGGAAAGAGAGGAACCCTCTACCCACTAGGCTTCCAATCTGGACACTTCCTACCCTGTAGAAAACGTGTGAGTCTGACCCTTCCACCTCTGTTCCCCGCTCCACAGGCCTGGCTATCTTTCTGTCTCTGCCCCTGGCCTTTGCCCCTGCTGTTCCCCTTTGGCGAATCCCAGCTCTAGTTGTGAATTCCAACTAGAGATGATCGTACTAAGTGATGCAAGTCAGACAAAGACAAATATCATATGGTGTCATTCATATGTAGAATCTAATTTTTTTAAAAGATACAAATGAACTTATTTACAAAACAGGCTTATAGATATCAAAAACAAACTTACAGTTACTGAAGGGGAAACATGGGGTGGAGGGCAGATAAATTAGGAGATTGGAGTTGACATATACACACTGTGTGTGTGTGTGCTCAATCACTTCAGTCGTGTCCAACTCTCTGTGACCTCAAGGACTGTAGCCCGCCAGGCTGCTCTGTCCATGAGATTCTCCAGGCAAGAATACTGGAGTGGGTTGCCATGCCCTCCTCCAGGGGATCTTCCTGACCCAACGACTGAACCCACGTTTCCTGCATCTCCTGTATTGCAGACAGATTCTTTACCACTGAGCCACCAAGATGCTCCACGTGTACACTACTATATACAAAATTGGGCTTCCCCAGTGGCTCAGCCGTAGAGAATCTGCCTGCAATGCAGGAGACATGAGTTG
The DNA here is from genome assembly GCF_001704415.2 of Capra hircus. Classification (NCBI taxonomy): domain Eukaryota; kingdom Metazoa; phylum Chordata; class Mammalia; order Artiodactyla; family Bovidae; genus Capra; species Capra hircus. The sequence goes on along the minus strand of NC_030820.1, from coordinate 54,845,792 downwards.
AATCCCTAGGTTGAGAAGATTTCCTTGAGAGGGAAATGAATACCCACTGCAGTATTCTTGCCTGGGAAATCCCATGAACAAAGGAGCCTGGCAGGCTACAGCTCAAGGGGTTGAAAAAGAGCTGGACATGACTTAGTGACTAAATAACAAATATATAAAATAGATAACCAAGGATCTACTGTAGGGCACAGGGAACTCTACTGAATACTCAGTAATGACTTTTATGGAAAAAGAATCTAAAAACAAGAGAATGCTGTGCTGTGCTTAGTTGCTCGATGGTGTCCAACTCTTTGTGACCCCATGGACTGTAGCCCACCAGGCTCCTCTGTCCATGGGGATTCTCCAGTCGAGAATACTGGAGTGGGTTGCCATTCCCTTCTCCAGGGGATCTTCCTGACCCAGAGATCAAACATGGGTCCGCCCCAGAGACTCTGAGTTAGTGGACCCTGGACAGGTCTTGGGATCCCGAGTTCCTCACAAACTCCCAAGAGGAGCTGCTCTGCTCAGTTTGGGACCACACCAGAGATGCCAGGGCATTGAGAGCTCTCCAGCACCTTTGTGCCGTGGCTCTTGCAATGATACTTGACAGTGTTCCCGTAAACCCTTGTTAATCGGACTAAGCAGAGCTAATGAGAGAGTGATTTCTAGGGCATGTCTTAAGGGCTTGTGGACTGGGTGTGAACATGCAGAGATGGGAGTGATACGGTTTTTCCGTAGCTTCCTCTTCACTGCCCCTGCCCTGAACGTGAGTCTTCACTCGGCTTTGAAGCCTGCTCATCAGCGTGCCAGGCGGCCTTCTGCCTCCAGGCCATTTATAGTGCCAAAGCTTGTGAAGCTAAAACAGTTTGATGTGTAATTGCAGCAGGAAATGGGGAGCCTGCTGAGCATGGCAGGATGTAGTGCCTTATCACCCTTTATGTGCAGCGACTGCTCGCCGCAATTGCCGGCAGATCCGCACCATCGACACGACGGTGACATTTTTCATGGGCCGCCGTGTTCTGAATCAACACTGCAGCCGTGCGATTAGAGGAGCACAGAGAAGGAAACAACCGCTGCCAGATCCGTCCCAAGGCCCGCCCCCCTTCTTAGTACCTGCTGTCTGGTGTGATATGCAAAACGGCTTCTCCAGAAACATTTCACCTTCCCATCACCTGAAATTGAATTTTATTTGGTGGCCTGCATACAATTCATAACACTTCTCCAATACACTTCAGCTCTCATTTAGTTTAAAGTGTATTCTTTATTTCCTACCTTCCAAGAGATAGAGAAAGATGCCCGAGAGCTCTTGTGTGCTGACGACCCCCAGGCCCCAGGTTCGCTATGGAACTGGGTTTTAAACTGTTCTGTCTGCTCAGTAATGAGAGTTGCCCACAGCCCAAAACACCCTGAGATGAGATCCCTGCTTCTGGGGAGGTGCCACCAGCAGCGCCGATGGAGGGTTGTTCTAGAGCCGTGTTTTTCTGCTCAGCTGTAACATGCCGCTTCCTCATTCAGAAGTGAAATTGTACACGTGCTGGGGATCACCTGCCAAGTACAGCACATCCTTCAGGGGTGGATGGACCTCAATTTTAAAGGCTCATTGAAGTAGTTTACTTTTAAAGTGTTAGTCGCTCAGTCATGTCCAACTCTTTGTGACCCCATGGACAGTAGCCCACAAGAATCCTCTGTCCATGGGATTTTCCAGGCAAGAATACTGGAGTGGGTAGCCATTTCCTCCTTCGGGGGATTTTCCCAACTCAAGGATCCAACCCAGGTCTCCTGCATTGCAGGCAGATTCTTTACCACTGAGCCACCAGAGAAGCCCAGTTTTCTTTTAAACAAACAAGCAAAACCCCTCTCTCCCACAATTCCAGGTCATAAAGTACTGAATGGGGAAGATCTCCTCGACAAACCTGAAGTTCCAATGTAGGAGAAAACCTTGTTTGGCCAAAATTATTCTTTAAAAAAAATTAAGTTTACTGAGATAAAATTTACATACAATACATTCTGATCCTTGAAGTGTACATTTCAACGATGCATTTTGACAGATGAACACGCTCATGAAGTCACCACCATAACCAAGATTTAGAGCATTTCATCCCGTCTGAAAAGCTCACTCAGCCACTCTGCAGTCAGCCTCCTCTCTGCCATCCCCTGGCGACACTAATCAGCTTACTGTCACTATAGATTAGTTGGCATTTTGTATAATTTTATAGAAATGGAATAATTTGGTGCCTGGCTTCTCTCCCCCTGTTTAATGACTCTGGGATCTGTCCGAGTTATTTGTGTATCTGTCATTTTCTGTTGCTGAGCAGTATTCCCACGTAAGAAAACCCACTTGGTTTATCGTTCACCTGCGGGTGGGTGTTGTGTATGGTTTCTCAGTTTCTGCTGTGGTGAATAAAGCTGCTCTGAGCACTTGGATCCAACCCTGGTATGTTTCAGCCATCCTGGGTGAGCCCCTAGGAGTGGGACAGCTCCTGGGAGGGGTTATATTTAACTTTCCCGGCAGCTTCCCAGTGTGGTTGGACTATTTTATATTCCTGCCGGCAGCCTGAGAGTCCCACCCTGCAGGTTGTATGGTCAGTCCTTTAAATTATAGCCTTTTTGATGAATGCGTCATGGGAGACCTGGGTGTTTAATTCTCATTTCCATGGAGACTCAGGAGGGGAACTTCATGGACTGTAGCCCAGCAAACTCCTCTGTCCATGAGATTTTCTAGGCAAGACTGCTGGAGTAGGTTGCCATTTCCTACTCCAGGGGATATTTCCATCTAAACCCAGCTCATGTAGAGACCCACCAACTTTGTGTTTCAGTGGGTATTTCTTGGGTGGTATGGCTTTTTTGTGTTAGGACCATCAGTCTCCTGACCCTTGGGAGGAGATATTCTCCCAGGGAGTCTGGTTGTACTCTCTGTGATCAGTCATTCTTCAGGGACTTGTCCCTGGGTTGTTGTTGTTCAATCATTAAGTTGTATCCCACTCTTTGCAACTCCATGGACTGCAGCATGCCAGGCTCCCCTTTCCTTCACTATCTCCCAGAGTTTGCTCAAACTCATGTCCATTGAGTTGGTGGTGCCATCCAACCATCTCACCCTCTGTCTTCCCCTTCTCCTCCTGCCTTCAATCTTTCCCAGTATCAGGGTCTTTTCTAATAAGTTGGCTCTTCACATGAGGTAGCCAAAGTATTGGAGCTTTTGCTTCAGCATCAATCCTGCCACTGAATATTCAGAGTTGATTTCCTTTATAATTGATTGGTTTGATCTCTGTGCAGCCCAAGAACACTCAAGAGTCTTCTCCAGCACCACAATTCGAAAGCATCCATACTTTGGTGCTCAGCCTTGTTTATAGTCCAACTTTCACATCCATACATGACTACTGGAAAAACCATAGCTTTGTCCCAGGGTGGATGCTACATAAGTCTTCTTCGGTCACTTGTCCCTACAAGTGTCAGATGTCTCATCAGACAGTAACTCATGGAACTTACACTTGACCCCAGTCAAGAGCTGGCTTGCAGTTCATACTGGCCATGGTTCCATGCTGGTTCTGAAGGTCCTCATCAGATTATGCACTACCCGATTCAGCTCAGCTCTGAGAAGCGCTGAATGAGCCTGGGCTCTCTCCCTCTGCATTTGAGAGAATAATAGATCTATGGGAGAATTCATTTGTAACTCTAAGCCCCGAGTTAAAGACGTCTCAGGGGATAAACGTGGGTGATTTGTGGAACATTGCGATGCATTTATGAGATAGATGGCACGTTCCACGTGTGCAGTGAGACTCGATCAGGTTGCATTAGAGACGTCAGGCTCCTCCCCACCTAATCCACTCTCCTGAGCGAAGAGGAGGCCAGCTGTACAGAGCGCTCAGTGTGAGATACGGCAGTGGAAATCGCCTCCGTGGCACCTGTCCTGGAGCAGGTACTTGCTTCTCGTGCGTTTAAGTGTATTAGGGGACTTGATGAACTCTTAGATGCTTCACGGGATGCTTAATTTCCAGGCCCAGCCCCACCTCCTCACCCTCAGGACACACATCTTATGAGTGTGATGGCAGGAAGGTAGCGCCAGGCCCACAACAGCCTCCAGACAGCCTGCATGGTCCTGGGGGCTCCTTCCTCCATGGCTGCCCCTCGTTTTGGTCCCAGTTTCCTTTTCCTGCTCCTTCCACACCTTCTTTCTAATGTTTGTCTTGTTAGGGTTTCAGGTAATTTAATCCTTGGCTTTTTGGACCCCCGCCCCCCTCCCATGACACGGCATAGACGAAATGTGAGTTGGTTTCCTTCTTTCTTGGTGCAGCCTTTGCCCTCACCACTGCCCACATGTATGAAGCTGGACTGACTGACTATTTGCTCAAGCCAAATTGTATAGGCAGACATGATTTTTATTCTGAAACCATGGGGCTATAGGATTCATAAGATTGGTTTTTGAAGAAACTACGGCATCTGCATCTGTGTGATCTGTGTGAACCTTCAAGATGCCCAGGTGTAGATTTCTCTGTGAACCCATTTCTAGCAACCAGGTCTGGCCATCAGAGGCAGAGGAAGAAGGATTCGAACCTGCAACTGTGAGACCTGGTATGTCTCCTGCCCCGAGCATAGCCCCCAGGTTTTCACTCCTGAGGCTCTTACCCAGGACTGGGGTCCCCAGGAGGGCTCTGCTAGGCCCCTCACCCTCCAGGGATACCCAGTCAAGCCTCATCTCATGCCCCGACCTGATGCATAGAAGAGTGAAGGGATGAAGGACAGAAAGTGGGGCTTCAAAGATACGAGTGGGAAGGGACATTAGACCGAGGGCCTGGGAGGAGGGAGCAAGCAAGATGCCAGGACAGGCCTGAGCTGACACAGGCCCTGCCCTGTCCACACGAGCTCTCTCCTCTCCAGGAGGCCCAGGCAGCTCCTACTCCAAATGTGAGGTGAGACCTGACAGCCCGGCTCAGCCCACAGGACACAGCTGGGCTCCGCTGTGGCCTCCCTGACTTTGCTCACTGTCTGTCCCCAGACGGGTCACCTCACTGTCCTGGTCACATGTCCTGGTCACCTCATGGCTCTTGCCCACCCCCAGTCCCTGAAGGGCCTGACCGCTGGGCCCGTCCTTTGGGTGACTTTGCCACTTTGTTCCGGAGGCTTGTGCGTGAGGACAAGCTCAGAGCCTTCAACAGCTGCCATACCAAGAGGTTACAGAGAGCGTGGGACCAGAAGACAATGTCTTCCCATTAGTCACAAGGATGTGCCAGAGGCTGTAGGTTCTCACCGTGGAGGGAAGAGGACCCAGTGCACCCATCTAGGTATGGGGAAGAGTCCTTCTGGGCCTGTGGTGCTAGTAGGGGACTCCCTGACCTTCAGGGCCACCCCTTCACTGACCTTGGGAGTCACCTCCTCCCTGATCTTCAGGGCCACCCCCTCCCTGACCTTCGGGGCCGCCCCCTCCCTGACCTTGGGAGTCACCTCCTCCCTGATCTTCAGGGCCACCCCCTCCCTGACCTTTGGGCCATACTGTCCCTTCTCAGTCCTGCCCCAGAGCCTGTGCACAAGCTCTTCCTTCTGCCCTTTCTTGGCCTGGTTGGCTCTGCTCACCCCTCAGGTCCTCAGGGAAGCTGCCCTGACCTCTCCTTCTGGGTCAGGCCCCCCTAGTCTCAGGTCTGACTCACCTTGTTCCCTCTCTGCAGCCCTGTCACCAGCACTGTTCACACATGTCACCATGAACCACGTTTCAGCCCAGCCCAGCCCACACCAGCCAGGGGTCCTGCAATTCCATCCTGACACTGCCCACCAGAGTTATCTCAGACCCCACAGGTCAAGGGCAGATTCCTCTTCTTCTGATGCCAGCCCCAAGTCCTGAGGCATCTCCAGGCTGCCTGCATTTCTGGCCAATTGGGATATAATTACAGACGCCCCATGTCCCCATCCCAGATGCAATATTCAGTAGAAAGACATGCAGAGCTCAGGCAGGCAGCCTGGGGTTACAGCTTTACTATGAAGAGTGTGTGTGGGGTGAGGTCTAGGAAGCTGGGCATCCTGTCCAGCCCCATCCCCTCAGATCTGGGCACCCCCTCCCCACAGATCAGTGTGTTCACCAACCAGTGAACTTCTGTGTCAGCATTCCTACTGGGGCTCATGACCAGCGTGGTTGTTTGCATCACTGGCCTTGGGACTACCTGCCCCAGAGGTCAGGCTGGCTCAGACTCCCAGCTCTCCAGGCCTGCGGTTCGTCCTTCTGGTGACCAGCCCCCATCCTAAACTAGGGCCCACAGTGAGTCAGCTCATCAGTCTAACAAAGACACTCCATCACTCAGGAAATCCCAAGGGCTTTGGAAGCTCCCTGCCAGGGACCAGGGACAAAGGCCCAGTTCTTACTGCACAACAGTGTGCTTGTTCCATTCTTGTCTGCTGCCCTCAGCGGGCGCGGAATGGGCAGGGCCTTGCCTGTTTCTCCTCTCTGCCGTATCTTAGCACCCCGCACAGTGCCTAGAACACAGGGGCACTCCCCAAATATTAATACTGGAAGGAGGCAATCAGCCTGAGTGATAGGAGCAGAGCCAGTGGCAAACCTGGGAGCAGACAGGAGAAAAACTGTCCACCAAAACGCATCTTTGAAGATCAGAGTGCAGGCCCCCCCACCCTACAAGCACCCCACCACCACTTCTGTCTCTTGCTCTTTTTAACTGTTTCTCATCCAGAGAAGACATCTTAGGCCCGTGAGAGGAATCTGTTTATTTACCTTGATGTCGTTTTCTCCCCCTTTTTGGTGTGTTACTATTTTCCTCTGGCAAGATCCTTATTTTCTTTGGAATGGTGCTTAAAATGATAGCATTTAGCTGCCGTAATAGCAGCTCTGCCAGCTTCTTCCTGTGACACAGCAAAATCGCTGTGACCAGCAGAGACGCCCCCTCCTCCTCGGCAGAGCAAGCGGCCACCCGGGCACTGATTGCTAAGTGAGGTTTTGGGGCCGTTCCTTTCATCCTGAGTGCAGTTGTAATCAGAGTTTCAGCAACACGGACCACACTGCGGGGAGAGAGAGCCCACCAGCCAGGTTGACTTTTAAAAATGGGTCTTCGTGTGTTCAGGTAACAAAAAAATGAGAGGGTTTTTCTTCTGCTCCCGTGTCACTGCCTGGTGGTTTCAATTGTGAAACTCGGGTCCGCTGCGCTCCATCTAAGGGGGATTAAGTCGCTGGGGTTCCTATAGTGATGACTCCGCTGTGGACCCTCCCACTGTGCAGACACTCCCCTGAGACTGATGGGAAATTCCACCGGGTCTGTGCCGTCCCCTTAGAAAACTAAAGTCACGCTCGGAATTCCAAAGGCACTGGCTGCTCACGGTTAGTTTAAGTCCACGCTCGTGCTTAGTCACTCAGTCACATCCAACTTTTTGCGGCCCCATGGGCTGTAGCCTGCCAGGCTTCTCTATCCATGGGATTTTCCAGGCAAGACTACTGGAGTGTGGGTTGCCATTTCCTCCTCCAGGGGATCTTCTCGACCCAGGGATTGAAAACCACGTCTCCTGCATCTCCTGCATTGGCAGGAGGATTCTTTACCACTGAGCCACATGGGAAGCCCCAGAAAACATCCTCTGTTAAGGCTGGATAGTTCATGCCTTCTGCTTTGTGCCCCCAGTGTGCATCACAGCTACTCATCTCTGCCTCAGGACAAGGAGACAGCCACAGGTGGACATCTGGATTTCGGCAGCGTTTATTCCCCACAAGAGTGCAGACCAGTGGGCAGGAGTTATCAATACCTGAGCCAATCTCTTCAACAGTTCTGATTCAATGTCCCAGACTAGGGACGTCCCTGGCTGTCCAGTGGTTAAGAGTCTGCTTTGCAAGGCACAGGGGATTCAGGTTTGATCCCTGGTCAGGGAACTAACATCCCACATCCCTTGAAACAGCTAAGCCCGTGCACTGCAACTACTGAGTCCGTATGCCCCAACAAAAGATCCTGCATGATGGAACTAAGACTGGACACAGCCAAAGAAATAATAAAATAAACAAGTAAATTTTTTTAACTGCTCCAAACCAGACAAAATTTCCATACATCTCCCTAATTTGTGGATCACATTTTACCAATTATGGCTTACATGAAAGGCCCAGCACTTGAGAAGATTTACTGTTTCTTCAGTTTATTCTTTCATGAAAATAAACATCCCCACCAGTAGGAAAATGCAGCCTCCGTGAAGAATTCATATTAGAAAATATGAAACCCATCCCCCCCATCTTGTGAGCCTTATTCTTCTGAAAAGCCAGGAAAGCTTTCTTTACATCCCAGTTTTATAGCGTGTGTTTTGTTCTTCTACCAAAGACCTCATAAATCAATTGGACACATTTTGCTCAAAAGAAATATTTTCTGTGTGAAGTATTTTCTTCAAGATTTTCTTTTTTTATCAGGGGTTTGTAAAAGTGCAAAATGACACATGGATATAATTGGTTGGCCATAGTCCTTATCTGTGGCTATCTTAACATCTCAGCTTATGCAAAATGTGAGTGTCAGAACTTGAAGCGAATAAGTTGGGGAAGCTGACATGAAAACGTTATGTATCAGGGAGAATGTTCTGTGCTTCAAAAAAGCTTTTGGTGAAACTTTGCAATCCTGTTTTGATAAGAGGCGGAAGCAACTCACCCAGAGGATAAACCCAGCCCTGTCCTAAAACAGATCCTCAACAAAATATAGAGCTGCGTCTTATTAAATCAACAATATCTGCAGTGACCTAAGAGCAGGAGTCCAGCCCATTTCCAGTGCCCCAAACAAATAGTACAAATTGGTCAAACAAACAACAAACACGGAACTCACTTAAAAACACCAAGAAAGCGAAATTCCATTATTATACACACAGCGGAAACATGTCGGGTGAAGCGTTTGAACGCTTATTTTATTTTTTCCTCTCAGCATAGCGTTTGTCTTCTGTGTTGACTGTTCTGACTGAATATATTTTTAACTTTTAAAAGACTTGTCTCTTAACTGGAAAATAGTTTGACTTTTTGTCAAAATGGTCAAAACAGTCTCTGCGCTTGAAGTCATGTTATTGAAGATGCGGGCCTGTCTATTAAGAGCGAGCACTCAGAAGAGTGTTGATGTGTGCGTTTTGGTTGTCTGTTCCTACAAACAAACCTCCGCAGACACAGAGGCCCTGAGACACAGCATCCCCCTCGCCCTGTGGGACTGTGGTGGGATGCCCATCTGTGGACAGGCTTGGCTGGATGGTTCAGCGTGGGGGCTCCCTGGCACCTGCAGTCAGATGGTGGTTGCAGCTGGGGTCTCCCCAGGCTGTGAGTCCAGACATCCAAGATGACGCATGCATAGTCATCACCTGGGAGATTGGCTGGGGCTGTGGGCTGGAGCTTCAGGTTTCCCACAGCTTGGAGACTAGGTTCATAGTGGTGTCTGTGTCCCCAAAAGAGAGCCTCACTGGAGGCTCTAGATGGAAGTTGACTCCTGACTGGGTCTCGGGAGAACAGAAACACCCCTCGCTCTGCATTCTGATGGTCAGAGCAGTCAGTGGCCAGTTCAGGTTGAGAGAGACTGGCTTAGCATCCCCATCCAGGGAAAGACCCTGATGCTGGGAAAGATTGAAGGCAGGAGGAGAAGGGGGCTACACAGGATGAGATGGTTGGATGGCATCACCAACTCAATGGACATGAGTTTGAGCAAGTTCCAGGAGGTAGTGAAGGGCGGAGGAACTTGGAGTGCTACAGTCTATGGGGTCGCAAATAGTCAGACGTGACTTAGTGACTGAACAAAGACGACAGCTAGGAGGGAGAGCAGCTGGCAAGCACAGATAAGGGAGAATGAGTGGTGCCATCCTTGGGGACCACCCACCACAGCCCCAGTGGGTGGGCTCTCACACCCCAACACTATTTCCCCCCACCCCTCACCCCCGTTACAAGGCTTTTGGGGGCAGAGAAGGTCCTCCTTGTACAGAGCACTCGTGTGCTGAGTTCCTCTGCTGGTCTCTGCCTGACGCACCTTCTCCTTAGGTCAGTCTTAACTGATTGCCCAGTGTGGCAAGTGGCCCATAATAAACCATAATTGCAAAGTAAGTTGATCACAAAATGACAGAGCAAAATAATGCAAAAATGCTGCATTTCATGAAGATGATAAGAGTGTTTTGGAAACTTCTGGAATTACACTCACAATTATTAACAAATGAAAAGAAGGCAAAGTTCAACCAGAAAATCACTGAAGTGACAATCAGCTTTCTGCCAATGATAGAACATGTTCATCCAGAGAACTGTTGAGACCTTAAAGGATTAAGACAGCACCTTCGGGGAACCAGGTGTCCCAGGTTGCCATGTGCTTTGCTGACACAGGGTAGGGAGTGCGAGAGGTGTGGTCCCATGTCAGGAGACAAAGAACTGCCCCTGCAAGGAAGATATATTCCTTCTTTTGGGGAAGAGCCAGGTGAGCGCACCTGCAGGCACCTGTGAAAGACATGTAGGCATTGGCACAGAACTGAATAGGAGACAGAAGTTTCTGTTGCATTCACATAGAAATGCAAAGACTTTTCTTTCTCTAGCTTCAGTCTTGGAGGGAGAAGATATGGTTCTTTGCACTTCTTAAAGTAGGGAGCACCTCCTTGGAGTGTGCAGGCCTGGGCTTGGTGACTTGAAATGCGGCGTCAGAGCAGAATCCCTGATGTGGTCCAGGCCTTCGCGTGAGCTGAAGTGTGTGTCCCCAGGCAAGGTGGCCAGAGACAGGGCTCAATCTAGAATCAGGGATTTTACAGGGAATGGGAGACAGGGGGTGCTTCCTCACCAGCCCCTTGTTTCCAAATGAGTCTGCCATCTTTGGGGACCACCCATCACAGCCCCAGTGGGCAGATCCTCACACCCCAGGGCTGAGAGTGGCACCAGGACCACATGATGAGCCGACCGGAAGTGGGCAAGGCCCTCCTGGCGGGTCAGCAGCATGAATTGTATGGACCAAAAGAGAGAAAACCTCCTTCTTCCCACTGCCCTTTTATCACCATTTGGTTCATAAGTTAAGAGTCAAAAAAAATTCATTTTGCAGTGTGTTGACCCAGGTTTCCTGCCCCCCGACCCCCATCAACTAGAAAATGTATCCTCAGGAAACACAAGCCCTGTTCAGAGACAGTCCTGTGTGTCTGGGTGTCCTTATGAGCGACGGCCCGGAGCTCACCTCTGACCCCCACGAGGGACCACCCAGGAGCAAGCGCCTCCCGGCTTCCAGACACTGTTATTACTGTTTCACTTCTACTAATTAGCAGGATGGATTTTATCAGTCTTTGCTAAATTGAGCAAGTAAACGAGGATTTATTCAAGATGCCTTTAAAGGCATGTTAGTGCACTTTTTGCAAAGACCACAAGCAGGGAGAGCTGGCTGGCACTGGGTGGAGAACCTCATGTCACCAACTTAGATCGAACATGGCCCAACATGAGACCCTCCCAATGCCGTACCTTTGGAACATATTGTTAAACAAACATCATCCTTGTCAGATCGATGAAAGCTCTCTGTATCCTTTATGCTTATCATCCTGCTGAGAAAATGTTTGTTCTGAAGGTAATAACAGATTTTGAGAACTCCAATAAAATTACTGCAGAGCTAACCACCATTTTAAGTAAAAGTGGCATTTCCGATGGGCCCAGTGGGGCGTTTCAGGGCTTTCTCCCTCTGGGGGCGTACATGCACCTGCGTTTAAGTGGCGTGCCTTTGGATCGGCAGTTTGCATTCCAGAGACTGAGATACAAAATGCTGGACATTAACCTGCATTCACTGGGGCCTCAGCCACTGTCAGTGACTTCCAGATAGAAGTAAGGGGGTCAGGGCAGCCCAGGGGTTGTGAACATGTAGTCCCTTATAGAAAATAAGTAGCAAAGAAGCTTTTTAACCATCTTCTTGCTGATTAGAAGAAACACACACTTGTGACAATGCATTTTCTGGGTTTCAACCCTGCGGGGTTCCTCAGCCTGGATGCTGTTGACACTGGGGGCTGGATCATTCTCTACGAGTGGTGGTTGGTCGGGGGTGCGTCCTGTGCACTGGAGAGTATTCAGCAGTAGACTCTGCTCCCACCCACCAGATAACAGCAGCACCGCCTCCCCCTCCCCAGATATGACAATCAAAAATGTCTCTGGACATTGCTTGGTGTCTCCTGGAGACCAAACGGCCCCTGATGGAGAACCACTGCCTTAGTAATATGCCTTTTTAAAATGGACTTTATCCTGTGAGCCATGGTTGGAATGGCCCAAGCCCTACTGTTACCGGAAGTGGAGTCTGGCCACTCGCTGCTCAAAAACGATTGAAGAGTCCAGGCTGGTGGAAAGGAACGTTTGCTTTATTTAGGATGCCAGTATCCAGGGTAGGGGTTGGGGGTGGATATCTGTTCAAAGGCTGACTCCTCCCCCTGAAAATCAGGGGATAAGAGCTTTCATAGACGAAGGGAGGGTACTCATGAAGAAACTGCATAGTCAGCTCTGACAGTCATCCTGGAATTGGTCGTCAGTGGTGTGAGAAGTGCCATCTTGATTGCTTTAGGCACAGTCAATCTTTAGTTACAGCTTGTTCCCAGTTCTCAGAATTGTGGCAGCTTCGTGTCACGGCTGCAGTTTGGTCATCATAGTTAACTTCTTCCACTTGGCATTTAGTACCTGAACTAAAGGTCCTTGACTGTGCCTAATGACTGCATTATTATTATTATTTGGGCTCCTTTGACTGTTTTTCTTTGTTTCTGCATTTTCTCATTTCTCTGATTATACTTATTCTTTGGCTCAAGTTTTCCACGGACAAAAGGCGGGCGGAGAACATGGGGTGAGGTGGGGCAAGGACCAACCACTTCACTACCTGTGTGCAAAGCACCTGGATTTACTGAAAGTCTCTGCACACTTAAGTCTCACTCCCCTGGACTGTGATTGCCACAGGAGTGACTGACACTCTCTAATCGGTGCAGTAAACATTCCTTGTTATGCCAGAGTCATTTGGAAATCAGCTTTGGGACATGGTTGCTATTTTCGGGATCATCACACATCATCTGATGTTTGGTGTCAAACCCAGAGCCGTGTTATTTAACACTGATTAATAAATGGCAGGTTGTCAGTACCGGTTGTGAAGACACTTCAAGGCGCCATTGTTCTTTTAAATTAAAACATTTAAACATTTAAATCCAGGGCTGGTGCTGGTAGCTCATGGTAATTATTCCTTTTGTCTCTGCATACCTTTCTTCTCCCGATCACAGAGCTGTCACACCAACGGTACCTGGAGTCGGGGTGCTTGACAGCCCTTCCCTATTAACTGCCATTATTTTTACAAGAGAAGCTGGGAGCCTCTGGAGCAGATACTAATTTTGAGAGAGGACTGCTGCCTAAGTTATTAACATGAACGTATCTGAAGGCTACAACGTGTTCCCTTTATGTTACGGGCCAGGCTTGCAGAACTGGGCTGCACGTGGGGTGTGGGGTGTGGGGTGTGGGGTGTGGTGCGTGTGGTGTGTGTATGTTAAGGAAGCATTCTTCACACCCCTCTTGGTGCCCAGAATGCTTCATCCCATTCTTTTCTTTCCCTCCACGCCTTCCTGCTCCTGACTGTAGGAATTACAAGTGACTCTGGCGTCTCTAGCAAACAGAGAGTATGCAAGCCATCAGGGGCTGTGGAAGCAGCAGGGGTTGGCCTGGCCTGTCTGGAGCCTCACAGTGTGCCCACAACCCTCCCACTCAGACACCAATTAGTATTCAAGACTCCATCTCTGGAGGAAGGGTCTGGCTGACCAAGCCCAGGCTGACCCTACCTGCTCACCTGGGACCAGCCCCTTCCAGGTGGGCAGCAAGAGTGCCCATACCAAGGCTGAACCTGACAAGGGCCCCTGAAAGACAGTTGTTGTTCAGTCACTAAGTCGTGTCCAACTCTTGGAGACCCCAGAGACTGTAGCACACCAGGCTTCCTTGTTCTTCACTATAACCCAGAGTTCATTCAAATTCATGTGCATTGAGTCAGTGATGCCATCCAACCATCTCATCCTCTGTTGTCCCCTTCTCTTCCTGCCTTCAATCTTTCTCAGCTACAGAGTCTTTTCCAATGAGTCGACCCTTTGCATCAGGTGGCCAAAGTATTGGAGCTTTAGCTTCAGCATCAGTCCTTCCAATGAATATTCAGGATTGATTTTCTTTGGGATTGACTGGTAGGGACTCTCAAGAGTCTTCTCCAGCACAATTCAAAACATTCAGTTCTCTTGTCCTCAGCATTCTTTATGGTTCAACTCTCATATCCGTACATGCCTACCTACTGGAAGACAGAAGTGCTAATGACAGAAGGGCCAGATTCTGAGAGAGAGCTGTTGTGTCCCTGCCTCCTTCCATGTTTTCCTCCCCATCCCTCTTTCACCTGCCTCCTACAAGTCAGCACTAGGCTCAGGGACCATGACGATGTCAATTTTAGCTCCAAAGATGCGGTTTTCTCACCATCTTCAAATCCACCTGGTTCGTGTTATATTTAGCTTGTTCTAAATTTTTTCTAGTGGGGGAAAAAAGACACACTGCAGACGTATACTGCTGCAAAATGCAGGGCATCCCCCATGGATTATGTACATGTTCCTCGAGTCTGGTGTTCAAGGCAGTGATTCCTGGCTTGACTCACATCTTCGGGATTAGATGTGGGGGCGGGTGGCTAGCCCTACCGCTTGTCTCTGATGGAGGGGGTCTGGGAAAATCCTTGGTATCTTTCTCTTCCAGAAGAACCCTTACCCTTGCATCTCATTCCCTCTGGCACCTGGAGATTCATTACAATGTATCAGACAGACAGACAGATTGAGACCAGGGGAACTTGGGCAGCTTATTTACAATTGCTTAGTACTCTTGCCTGGAAAATCCCATGGACGGAGGAGCATGGTAGGCTGCAGTCCATGGGGTCGCTAAGAGTCGGACACGACTGAGCGACTTCACTTTCACTTTTCACTTTCATGCATTGAAGAAGGAAATGGCAACCCACTCCAGTGTTCTTGCCTGGAGAATCCCAGGGACGGGGGAGCCTGGTGGGCTGCTGTCTATGGGGTCGCACAAAGTCGGACACGACTGAAGTAACTTAGCAGCAGCAGTCCTAGGACCAGCTGAAGAAAACACTTCAAAAAGTGAAAGTGTTAGTTGCTCAATTGTATCCAACTTTTTGCAACCCCATGGATGCAAAAAGAGCCTGCCAGACTCCTCGGCCCATGGAATTCTCCAAGCAAGAATATTGGAGTGGATACCTATTCCCTTCTTCAGGGGATCTTCCCAACCCAGGTTTCGAACCCAGGTCTTCTGCATTACAAACGGATTCTTTACCATCTGATCCACCGGGGAAGTACATTAACACTTTAAATATATACAGCTATATTTGTCAATTATTCCTCAATGATTTTTTAAGACATAAAAACAGTGGAATCCATATGTCTAAATAAAAGAGAGACAATAAAATGCAAATATGTTTAATAAAGTTTGTCACTGCATACTGGACTATAAAAAGAGAGAGAAAGAAATGAAAGATGCTAAAAATGAAAGATGACAAACTCTCAGACTTTTTTAGGAAAATGATATGGTTCATATTCCCCACTTAAATATGATTACAGTGTAAAGGTTTTTTAAACTGGGAAAGTAGTAATTTTCATAAGCAAAACAATTAATCAGATATTGACTTACAGAACATAGAAACTTGTGATCTTCTGCACACCCAATAGATCAGGAAGTGTGGGTGATGTTTAGAAGGGTGAGTTTTACTGAGATTACCTAGAAACACAGACTCTCATAATTGAATTAGGGAGGAGAAAGATTGCCACATACCAGGTACCACTGGCCAAGAGGATTAATTATAAAAGATTTCTTAGACCTAATAGTCAACTGCTATTTTTCTGAAAACTACTTTCATAAATTTTACCTTGTTCAATTATATGTTTAAAAAGACATCATGGAGCAAGATTTAATGCTATGCAAGTAAATATTTGACTAATTATTTTGCCTGTGAAAGTTGAGATCACCCAAGTGGTACTCGCAGTAAAGAATTGTCTGCTAATGCAGGAGACACAAGAGACATGTGTTCAATCCCTGGGCTGGGAATATCCCCTGGAGGAGGAAATGGCAACCCACTCCAGGATTCTTGCCTGGAGAATCCCAGGGACAGAGGATCCTGGCAGGCTGTAGTCAATGGGCTCACAGAGAACTGGACACTACTGAGCACACACTATGAAAGTTAGTTTTCCGATGAAAAACCTTTACACTTTAATCACACCCATAGTTCAAAACAATTTTAAACCAAGTCAGGAGTTACCCTTTCAAACAAACATTTTTGTTCGGCTCATCTCACATTCCAGGTCATCAAACATTCACAACTCCATAAATATTCCAACATATGGATTATTACTGTTTAAATGATTCACTTTATTCTAGAACGTTAGCTTGCTTCCACTTTTTATTAGGGAGAATGGCCATCCTGTGCATGTTTTCTGTGAGTTTCTGATCATTTCCCTGAGGTTGAGTCATGGGGCTAAAGATTCAGAATATGTCTAAGGATTGCCACCCCTGTTGCTGAGGTGCCCTCAGAAAGCCCAGTAGGTGTGAACATTCACTAACTGTAGGAATCCCAGCATGTCAGAGGCACAGGTAGGGTACATATCCATCAATAAGGATAGACCCACTTCTGCCAGCTCACGAGGGGAAGACCTGTGATGCAAGACAAAAGGTTTGTTTACATTTTTATGTGCCATCATTACTGAAGACGTATTGCCACTAATTTATTGACTGTTTTTTCTTTGTAAATTAGGTATCTTTTTGGATTTGCTTATTTTTTCCCACCAAAGTACACGTGTTCCCCGTTCGATTTGTGTGGGTCTTCGGTGCTGTTCATCAGCCTTTCTGTCTCCTGTGCCTCCTGCGCATCTGGCTCCTGTTTTCCTTTGGTCTTTTGGTTTTAGTCATGTTTTCTGACTTAGGGTCTCACTTATTTTGTTGTTACGTCTTTTCCCACATCTCTTCCCAAGTGCTTTTTCTTATTTGCCCTTCGTCATTCAGTGTCTCTAACGCTCCCCGTTTCGTTCTCTGATCTGTTCGCTTCCCTTGTTCCTTTCACTTTTCATCGCTCTTTTTGCCCCTGATGTTCCACTTCCCTCATTTTTCTACTCCCCTTGTCTTGGGGTCACCAGGGAGGAAACTCCTTCTGAAATCACCTGCTTTCCCGAGTTTCTGTCTTCATGTCTACGTTCGTACCCCTTCCCTTCACTTGACACTGATTTCCCTGTGTAGCCAGTTTAGAAATGGACCTGAAGGGTCTGAAAAGTGGGTGGTCCAGTGCCCGTCCCTGAGAAGCCTGGTACCTGACCCCTCCACGTGTCCCGGGTCGCCATCACTGAGGGGCTTGTTTCACCTTCCGCTGACTCTGAAGAAGGTGCTTTCATAGTTTCCATGAGAAGTTTTTTATTAAACAAACCTGCACTCTCCCAGACCAGAAAGGCATTATGTGAATGTTTTATGAGCCGAATGTGGAAATTAATGGAGGGAAAAAAGAAATGCTAGAAATGTGGGTTGTTCGTCGTTTGCTGCTCACACCCGACAGAACACAGTTAATTGTACATCACGTCGCAGGCACCTCTAATCTCCTCCAGAATGTGTTTTTTATTTCGATTTGTGTTGGGGGTTCCATACAATAAACACCTATTGTGTTCTCTGGAACGATAATGGGTGCTTTAAAAGGACAAAGGCATCTCTGAGCTGCTATAGGAGCTGGAGGGATAGTCAGTCCTGCGTTATTACGGTGCTGCTGGGAGGAACTGGCTCAAATAGCTGAGCCTTGGAGACCATGATTGTGCTGAACCTTGTTACGGTGAACTTTCCCTGTATGCATGTGCAGCTCTGCTTAATGAATATACAAATAGGCACTCCACACACATCCGAGGGTGTTTTGTTGTTGTTGGGTTTTTTTTTTTTTTCGTACTCTGAAAAGGCCATTGTCTTTTTTTTTTAGGTCAATCTTTGAGTTTAGTGATGGAGAAATAGCAATAATAATAACAACAACAACAACACACACACACACAAATGTAATCAAAAAGCCCTGAAATATTTAAATTTTCTTTGAGAGACAGCCGTGGTGACTTGATTATGCAGCGGGTCATGTGAAAGGTCTGCTGGGTTGTGAATATGCAGTGATTTTCTCCACCATTTTAAGAAACCTGGGTTCTCATTAACTTCTGTCACTTCACACACAGCCTCCTGGGAAGCCAGTGGGATCAGGATGGCATCTGCCCACAGTGGTGGGCTGCACGGGGGCTGGGGGACATCCAGGCTTAATATTCATTGCCTTGAGGGGCACCTGAGTTTTAACCTCAGCCAAGGCTGTCCTCGGAGGCCTGCAGTCTGGCACACTCATCTCCCCTGAGGGAGGGACCTGGCAGCAAAGGTCAGTATGGATGGCCGGGCAGGCTGCCACCAAACCCAAGGAAGGCAGAAATTAAAGCCATTCATTTACATCCCCTTCAGTTCTCAGTTTTCTCCCAGCTCTCTGAACAGCTAATCTTTACACTGCCTGTCCCCTAGGTCCCTCTGCTAATAAGGATCCTCCATCCTGCCTTCTGAGTCCCAGGCTCCTTCTCATGTGACCTGGCAAAGATTTCTTAATTGAACCTAAAGCCCATCTTTCTTAAATGATAATTTTTCACAGTCTCCTAATAAGAGGAAAAGGAAGGATTACAACTTTTATTGCTTTCTAAAACTTATTTTAATAGTAATATATATCGATGGTAGAAAATTTTAATAAAAATGGATAAGAATTAAGAATGTAAAATCACCAATGATAGTTTGATCTACAGATATCCTTTCTAGGCTTTTTCATTAAACCTACAAAAGTGAAATTATTCCAAACCATTTTGGTTTGCCCCAACTCGTCTATCGACTGTGGCTATTTCCCATGTTGCACATAGTTTTTGACACCCATTTTTAAGAGCTGCCTAGATTCTGTGGTACTCCATAATAGTTTATGAAGCAATTTCTCCAATCAGTTCAGAATATGCTTTATTTCAGTGTCCCTGTCATTAAAGGGCAGAAACTGTTTAGGCTTTGTTTTGAGGGGCGAGCAGTTTGCAGTAGGGCTGGTCATTGACTAACCCACCCCCCTATTTAGACTGGGAAACGAGGGTGTGTTAATTTCTACAGTGTTGACGATGACGCCATTATGACTGAGAGTGTCTTGCTGAAATCTTGGATGCTTTCCAAAATAGTCCTCGGTGGCCATGTTTGTTAATGTTGAACCTGAGTCTGTGAGTCAGGACTATCTCTGTATGAACTCCATTCATGGGATCACCACCCTCCCCAGGACTGGGCCTTTGTAAGACCCCAAGTTTCCATAGGGTCCCACTTCCCCCCCTCCCCCACCATCAGGACTGGGGCTTTGTGAGACCCTGAGCTTCAAACTCTAGACCAGTGGGGATGGAGAACTGGTGTTTCCCAGGGAGCCTAAACAAAACCCAAGAATGCACACACACAGGCCTGAACCCAAAGCAGAGACCCACCCCCAGCCCGTCACCCCAGGCAAAGGATAGAGCACAGGGCCTGTCCCCAAACACCGCTGGTGCTCAAGTAAGTCAGTTTTCCCTGCGATGGAGTGTGGTTTGTACCAGCCCCTAACCTCTGAAACATGACTGTATCACTGGAGGATCAGAGGGACATATGTGTGTCTCCTGGCCAAGGGTCCTATCACAAGGACAATTCCTGGGAAGGACCTGGCCTGAGCCCGTGACGGGAGCTCCAGCCCCAGCCCTCCCCACTACCACCACCACCTCTAGCCTCCAGGCTGGTCTGTTCTCCCAAGGGTCCATCCTCAGAAGAGACTCACCCCCAAGTGACCAGGTCTTCCACTGCTGCTTGTCCCAAGACCTGACCCCCTCCTCTAGCCTCTCCCTCACTAATGGGCACTTAGATGATTTAGGCAGAAGCCATTTGAAAATTAATTATCCAGATAATTGCCCAACACTTAAGTTCACTTTAAAAAATGTAAATTCGATCATCAGCCTAACATACACTCATTTTGCATCCTCCAGAAAATTGCCCTGGCCCTGGCCCAATGACCAGGCACCCTTGGACATCTAATGCCATTTGTTTATTTGTTTGTCACCAGCTCAGGCCCCACTTAGAGCTCTGTGGCTGTCACTGTTTTGTGCCCAGGTTGCAATCAAATGCACAGCTCTTCGTCCTGCCAGGCTGAGCTGCAAACCAGTGGATGAATTTACACTTCGAGCTCCAGGCGTCTTTGGAATTAATCTCATGTGTCGGAAAATTATACAAGATGATGCCTGATTCCACTGGCCTGTAATGGATCTTAGTTCCTCATTTAGAGATTCCCTTACACTGCCTGATGGAGAAGAAAAGCCAGACTTTAAGTAGCTTTACGTGTGTCGTTTGATTTCTGAAAAGATTGCTAATCCTAGTGGGAGTTTATGTAAAAGCACTCACACCCTGCAGAATAGGCAAGGTTTCCATATTTATCAACGCAGCTCTTCTCCTGTGAATAATGCATTCTGGGGCAGGCTCAATAAGTCGCCTTGGTTAATGAATCTCAAAGGTAGAGATGGTTGTTGAAGCATCTTACCGGGTGGGCTTGCTGTGTGTGTGTGTGCTGATGTATTCCGTTTCCAAATTTCCGTGGTCGTGGAAGGGTTTTCCACCTTCCCCATGAAGGAAGGCAGGGAAATCAGGGGTGTTGCTTGGCTCTTTTTTCGCAATTAATCCTCAGCTACGTTCTTTTGATATGTGCAAAAGCTTTGCTTGTCATGCATCCATGGTGTGTGATTCAGGAAGAGAGACCTGAGGAGGCAGACAAGACAGAGGGGGGATGGGGTGTGATGGAAAGAGAAAAACCAGGAACTCTTGTTTCTTTCCATTCTTCCCCTCCATCTATTCACACCCCGGCTCCCAGCTGCAACTCACTTTCTTCTGTCATAACACACGGCAGCAAACACAGAGCTGGCATTTAATTTAATCCTGCAACATCTTCAAGTTTGACTCACGATGTGTCCTCTCCCAAGCTAACTGTATAGAAAAGGGTTTTATTAAGAAGCAAATGAAGAAGTGAAGATCTAACTTACTGGGAAGTAATTATCCCAGTTTATAACAAGCTGTAAGACTTTTGAAAGGAAGGTGGGGGGGGGGAGCAATGAAAGAGTATATTGAGGATATTAAATTAAGTAATTTTAATGTCATCATTTGATATCTAGGAACACGAACAATTTATAGTTCTCGAAATTGTCAGGTTGAAGCATTCATCTTTCAGGGGTGGGATTGTGCCGTTAGTGGGGGTTGGAGAGCCAGGTTCACAGCGAGGGAACTCAGATTTCACTTTGAAGGGGCAGGGTGGGAGAGGAGAGAGCCAGACAGGGTGGCAGCCTGTGGTGTCTGTGTTCATACCCCTCCCATCCTGCTCGCCATGAAGTCCTGGGCGAGTAGCTGGATCCACCCTTGTTCAGTATCCATCTCAATTTGAGGAGGATGCTAATAGCTCTGGCTTCATGGGGTGCCCATGTGGGGCCAGGTCCAGGGAAGCACCTGGCACCATGGAGGAAGAGTGTGCAGACTGTGGGTTTGTTTCTATTATTTAAAAGCCAAGCAATTTATCTGCCTCCCTTAATGGGATTGTGGGATGCAGTCTGAGACATAGAAAAGTCCATTCAAGTGGCCTGCATGTGGTCCTACAACTCTCATGGGAATGACCCTGCTTGTGGTTACAGCCAGGGGCTAACCGGCCAGGCACCTGGTTTCCACCCCCACCGGGGACTTTGCAGGGAAGGATCCATCTTCAGGTGAGGACCCCCTCTGCAGGCCTGGCCTGTGGCTAGTGTATGTTCAGGGCTTCAGCTGCACCGTCTTCTTCATCTGCCCCCTGAGGACCCTGCCTTCACCAGGGCATCACACATTCATTCAGAATCACCCACCAGATCAGCCACAACCTCCCTCCGGGCCTCTCGAGTTTAGGTGTCATCCAGCCCTCATGTGGTTGTGAGAAAGAGTTCTGGGATGGACCCTGGCCACAGCACACCCTGCCCCCGCTCACTGCAAAAAGATCCTTGAGCCAGAGTGGTCCTGACACCCCAAGGTGGTGGAAGCAGAAGGCGGGGCCCCAAGAGGCCAGGCCAGCATTTAGCACTAGAGGCAGTGGTCTCAGCAGTGACCATGTTCAGGGATGTTTATTTTGCATAATTGGAAAAGGCAGATTGGTGATGGGCTCAGAATATACACTGTAGATTTTTCATCATTTTCCCCCAAATAAGCTCTCTGCGTATGGCAAGGAAGTCTTTTCCCTGAGAGAAGCTGGGCCTCACCCTTCCTTGGGCTCCTAGTACAGCCTCCACCCTCTGCCCACCAGGTACCCACAAGGCTTCCTTTCCTCTCCACCTGGTGGAAGTTTCCAGCCCCAGGGCTACATGACCCTCTCTAATGTTCCATCCACTCAAACATTGTAAAGGAGTGCCCAGTCAATGACAACTCTGCATCAGACCCTCAGGAGGTAGAGAAGGTGAGGCGAGGGGCCTGTGACTTGTTTGTGGAGCCCCTGGGAGGGTGACAAGGGCCAATGTTTCTGGACACAGGAATGTTTGATGGTTGACACAAGGGCCTCAGCTCCATGATTTTCTGATGGCGACGAACTCTTGGGAAGTTCTGACAACCCAAAGGACAGCCTTCCTTCTGTTTCTGTGGCAATTTCACTCCTGAAAAATTCAATGTAGTTTAAAACCCTGCCAAACCAGGGATGCTTATACATAGAATTAAACTCTAGTCTCAAATAATTCTAGACTTGTAGGATGTGACAGTGGGCCATACCGCTAAGCACAAACAGAACTTCTCAGGCTTTGCAGAACACTTTGACATCCAAGTCCTTGCCCACAAACCGCTCAGAGCAACCAGACATGGGATAACCAGAATATGCCCCTATATTTCCAAAACTGTTCTTTGGGATAGTACCACCTCTCAAATAGCCACTGTGCTCAACTGTGAGTTACTTCCTCAAGAGCTGTATTTAGTCCTAAATTTCATCTGAAGCATGAGTCCTGGCAGGTGTGAAGTAGCCAGACAGACATGTGTGATGAAGGATGGATAGGAGGATGAGGGATGAATGGATACGTGAGCAGGTGAATGAAGGATGGATGGATGGATGGATGAGGGATAAATGAATTGATGAATGGATGATGGGCAAATGGGTGAAGGATGGATGGGTAAAGAATGCGTGGATGGATGAGTGACGAATGCATGGATGGCTTAATGATTGGATGAATGGATACAGGATGGGTGGATGAATGGAGAGAGAGGGATGGGTGGATGGATAAATGGATAGTTGGATGGATTTAACATCCCTTACCTGGAAAACCCTCAGGAACCAGCTGCCCAACATATGTGTTGACTTCACCACCTCTGGACTCTAAGGATGGATGGACCTTCCCACTTCCAAGTAGAATGTGTTGATAATGTGTGGGTGAAAATCATCATTTGGCTGTTGTAAAATCACCAAGTTACGTACGAATGTGAGGTTTTACTGTAGGTCGGTTTCTCAAGAGCTGATTTTACACCCCCCACCCCCCGCCTCAACCAGGGATTGTTTAGCAATCCCTGAGAACATTCTCGGTTGTCACCTTGGGGAAGTGTGCTACTGGCATCGAGTGGGTAGAGACCAAGGATACTGCTAAGCTTCCTAGGAGCTCAAGGCAGCCCCCACAACAAAGAATGGCCCAGCCAGATGGTCAAGAGTGCTCAGCTGAGAAATTCTGCTGAAGGTGCTCAGCTATATTATTTTTTTTAAGTCACCATAATGTAAATGAATGGACTTTGGAATATGAAAGACAGCCTCGAGCAAAATGGAAGCACAAAGAGCTTGTGCATCTACAGAAGACAAGATTCCGGGGGAGGCAGCTCCCGAGATGAGGCCTCTGAGGAACTTTCTCCAGGTGTCCTCAGCGCAGGACGTGCGCCCTGCATGTTGCAGGTACTATTCATGTGATTATATATACTTATGTGAAGACACAGTTGTTCTTTAAATGAAGCGACACTTCCAAGAATAATAGGAAAACTTCTCCTTAGAGTGAGCAAGTTAACACCCGAGAAGGAGAAGCCTGGATTCACAATAGGGTAATAAATGGAAACTCACCGCACAAAGGAAAATCGGTGTTTTAATTTGTCAGAAAATTACTGACTGGCAAGAGGCTCTTTGTACCAGAGTTCCTCTTTCAGAGCGTGAATTTTCTTTAAAAGAGGGCAAACAAATGTTTACAGTCTCTGCCGAAACAGTCATTTGAAAGCAATTGGTACCTACATGGAGTTCGTGGACCGGCCTCCCTTGTTGCAGTCACCATGCAGCTCATCGAGAAACAATTAGTCTTTACAGACTCTGCGGCCGTGGCCACTGCAGTCCAGCTTCTCCGAGTACCTTGGAGACTGACAGCATCTCCTTTGCTCATCAGAGCTTCACGTCTGCGGTGCCGGCTCTGGTGGGAGGGGCGGCTTGTTTACGCTCCTTCAAAGGAGCTCTGTTAAAGGTAACAACCAATGTGGAGAAAGCCAGAGACAGTAGCAGAGAGAGCCACCGTGAGAGAGTTTGGTGATGGCAGTGATGTGACGATGACAGTGGTGGGGATGGTAGTGGTGGTGGGGACAATGGCAGCAGTGACGTGACAGTGGAGGTGGCAGTGGTGGTGGTGATGATGATGGTGGTGGTGATGAGGATGGTGGTGGTGATGAGGATGGTGGTGATGATGGTGGGGACAATGGCAGCAGTGACGTGACGGTGGAGGTGGCAGTCGTGGTGGTGGTGATGAGGATGGTGGTGCTGGTGGTGGGGACAATGGCAGCAGTGACGTGATGATGGAGGTGGCAGTCGTGGTGATGATGAGGATGGTGGTGATGAGGATGGTGGTGCTGATGAGGATGGTGGTGATGATGAGGATGGTGGTGGTGATGAGGATGGTGGTGGTGATGAGGATGGCGGTGCTGATGGTGGGGACAATGGCAGCAGTGACGTGACGGTGGAGGTGGCAGTCGTGGTGGTGAGGTTGGTGATGGCAGTGGCAGTGATGTGACGGTGGCAGTGAGGGAAGAAGCCGCGTCAGGGTCAGCGCAACGGTCCTCTGGCCCCGCATGCCCCTCGGTGATCTGCACTCCTCCCCTTGGAGGAGTGGTCTCGGAACTCTGACTGTTGCTGATGATGGTGATGATGACAGGAATGGTGATCATGATGGCTACTCCAACAAGCCTGGCCTTGTTAGAATGGCCAGGGTATCTGAGTCCCAGTTTTGCCTTGAAGGGATACAGTATGGGGCCCCAAATCCCTAGACTCACCTGCCTTGGGAGCAACCTGGTCTGTATGTGGGGACAGAGCCTGCTGGGATTCTAGAGGCCAGGCAGCCAGTGTCCTGTGTGAACAGAGTTGTCCCCAGGCATGGGATGGGAGGTGGCCCTGTAGGAAAGGCACAGGTCGCATGGGGGTCCCAGGGACCACTGAGAAGAAGCCGAGCTAGCTCTCTGGGAGAGAGAGGTCTGGCCATGGGCGAGGGGGCAATGGGTTCTGAACTTGGCTCCAAGGAGACAGCAGACTTGGGGGCCTGGGGACGATAGACCATTGGGGGAACCCCTTCCACTGATACCCTGACAGGAAGTGTCCTGCTCCAGTCTGTTTGCACCTGTTCCCAGAGACATTCCCTGTGAGAATTCACCGAGGACTCTGTCTCTAACACAGAACTGGGCTGTATTTGTAGACACACGCATCTAAATTCAAACTTAAAAAAAAAAAAAGAGTGTTGTACCACCCACCCCACCTTTGCAATTTTATGCAAAACGTCTTGTAAAAATATTGGCAATTTCAGAAGCAAATTGGATTAACAATTACAAAATCCCTTGATCTGGAATTCTGAATCAGGAGGGAAGACAGGCTTGCATACAGCCCCCCACCACTGCCCCCCCCCCCGCTTTTCTTGTAATTAAAAAGGGTATGAAGAAAAGCAAAGCTTTCCAGCACTCTCTCTTAATTGTCAGTTGTGCAGGGTTAATGAACTACATTAGTTCATTGAAAAATAACATATTGACTGTCAGAACTTGACATGCCAGCACTGGAACGGAGCCTCCATAGAATGTCTCTATAGGAAATTAGAAGTGACTTTCTTTCCTCTGAAAGGAGACTGAAGGCCTGTTGAGAAGGTGTCTTCCCAAATGGTCCTCTTAGGAGCCACGGGCTCCAGGCAAAGGGGACGTGATGCTCCTAGGGCCAGTCCAGATGGATGCCTGGGACAGGCAGAAGCCCCGGGCGGGGAAAGGTCATGCAGGGGCGGGGGCTTGATTACCTCCCCCGTAAACTGCCGCCCTCTGGAATCGGTGTCTTGTCCTCCTGTGTCATTTCTGCATTTGTGAGGTTGTTCACTTAACCTGTGCGCTGACCTGGAATCGTCCCTGCCGGAGACGCGTGCTGTTTGCAGAGGAATCTGAAGGAATGAGCTCAGATGCTCTTTACACTTGACTAGCGAGTGAAGAGAGAGGGATCACTCAGCACTTTGGGGCCCAGAGCACTAGAAGGCTGTGTGAGCTCCCAGGGCCAAGGAGTCAAGGCAAAACCCGGTAGCAAAGTCCATGAAAAATTAAGACGCCATTAAAAATTGAGTTGACAAAAGGATTGCCACTGTTCATACTCCCGGTTCGGGCTCCAGGGTGGCACTAGCACATGCTTGAAATTATTGAGTGGCAGTGAGGCTTTTTGATGAGAAAATTGTCAGGGAATAGGTGTTAGCCGGATTAGTGAATAAATCTGAAACTAACCTAGGAGTGCTGTGGCTTTGGAAGGCCAGCTGATGAATGCTCTCCTCCATCAGCCTTCCTGAAATCTCGTTACAGATTAGAACTTTCGGTTGAAATTCTGCTTTCATATCCACCGAGGCCTCATAAAGACAGATATGCCCTGAGAGCTCAGTGATTCAGACACCACTCTGAATCCTTCAAAGTAACACACGAAGGTCCTGCCCAGGCACATGCATGGCTGGGGTTTACTTGGAGTCCTCAAAGGGGAAGAAATGATCTTCAAAGGTGAAAGAGACACATGTATACCAAAAGTTGAGATTCTGAAAAATAATTTATTCTTACCTGTTTGTTAAATCAGAGGACCCAACAGTCCTCATTCTAAGGAATCTCTAATCTTTTTCTGAATCTGTATTCTG
This sequence comes from Capra hircus, assembly GCF_001704415.2. Taxonomy (NCBI): domain Eukaryota; kingdom Metazoa; phylum Chordata; class Mammalia; order Artiodactyla; family Bovidae; genus Capra; species Capra hircus. The sequence goes on along the minus strand of NC_030820.1, from coordinate 54,818,684 downwards.
AAAGTAATGAGATTACTCTAAGTAGCCATAATATCGGACTATTGCCTCAGTCAGTAAAGAATCCACCTGCCAATGCAGGAAACCCAGGTTGGATCCCTGGGTCAGGAAGATCCCCTGGAGAAGAGAGTGGCAACCCACTCCAGTATTCTTATCTGGGAAATCCCATGGACAGAGGAGCCTGGAGGGCTACAGTCCACGGGGTTGAAAAGAGTCGGACAGTATGTAGCAATTAAACTACTGCTACTATAACCTTAGGGGTCCTGCCAGGTCGCCAAGCACATTTGTTCCGAGAGTCTGCCCTACCTTCTCCCTTCTGAGTCCAGGGCTCTGGGCACCCCACTCAGTCCTCTCTCCCCATCATCTGGCAGCACATCTGGGCACATCAGGGACCCATCCGTCTCTCCCTCCCTTACCCCACCAGCCCGAGTCCTGTGACAGTTTTCCTGCAGTGAGCACCCCACCCAGCAGGCCCCCAACTTCCGCTCCGTCCTCCCTCCTCACAGTGATACTGACCTTCCACAAACCTGGAATAGAACCAATCTGTCCTTTGCTGTCTCCCTGCCCTTTCTCTATTGACGTCAGATTAGTCTCAGCAGAACTATGCCAAAGAGGAGGGAAGTGGGCATCTGGTACCATCGAAATGACGCAGAGTCTGCAGAGGAGGCTGTCAGAAGGGTGTCAGAGTCCCTGTGGGGCACCAGAGTAACAGCAGTGAAGACAACCTGAATGCTGTCTTCCTGGAACAGCATCTGCCAAATCCCAGTCCATGGAGTGGCAAAGAGTTGGATGCAACTTGGGGACTGAACAAAACATCAAAAGCACCAAGCACCAAAGTTCAGCCCTGTGGGAGCTCAGTGAGCATTTCCCATTTCTAAACCAGTGGTTCTTCTCAAGCAAATACACCCGAGACTCTAACCCAACCCAGGAGTGAGCTCAGAATCCTGAGAATCAAACTGTCCTGCCCATACCTCAAACGGACTGCCGTCCAGGCCACTGGACCAGGATTCGGAATCATCAGTGGATCGCGCTCAGTCAGGAGAGAAAACAGAGGCTTCAGGGATGAAGCCCAGGTCCTGGGTGAGAGAACTCAGATCCAGTAATGAGTCCTGTCCTGTCTGAGTCACAGCACCAGAACCAAAAGAGAAAATTGCACCAGGCGAGTGAAACAGGCAAGGGAGACTTTATTCGAGACTCTTGTAACAGAGGGGAGAGATGTGAATTTAACTCTGCTGGAACAGTAGCGGAGGTGGTGGCAGGGTCCTGGAGAGCTCTGGGGCTAAGTGGGCATTGTGAGTAGACCACCTGGGTGTGCTAATTGTCCCTTGTGAGAGTTAGGTGCCTTCTGCCCACAGAGACTAAGCCGACCAGTCTCCAGTGATTCATTTCAGGTCCTTGATAAAGTTATTCCTGTTCTGTCAAAGGGACAGAGGAAGAGTTTATAGTAACAAGGTTTCTAAGTAGATGCTCTAAGGAAACAGAGGTCAGGATCCCATAGTCAGAAAGAAGTTTGCCTAGAGTTTGGTCCATTGGAGGGGAACATTGCAGCAATCTTGGTCAAAGGGGAAAGGACAATTCGAAGATTTGAACTTGAGCCTTTCTCACTATAAGCCCACGGCAGTGACCCTCCCCTGAACAATTAACTTTCCATTCTAATGTCACTATGCCCAAGAGTTTATGGTTAATGTAACGGAGTTAAGGGGCTGTTAGTTTCTGGGAAACTTGGCATGTGGGGGCCCTGATTGGTACTGGGGAGAAAATGCCCAGTGGATGGGGGAAGTCCTGCTGCAGTCAGATGGCCGAGCAGAATATGATGTGCTCTAAGGTCCAATAGGTTGGTTTCCAGGCAAGATATTCAGGAGGTGATCTCTCTACCCTCCACATGGAGTCCAGATTGAATGTAAAGAGCAAGTTTTTGGAGCATGTTCCTGGCCATTTTCAGCTCAGAGGAGAAGAGAGGTTAATGCCTCCCTATAATTCAGTTAAGAAACGACCATCCAGAGGTGGGCTGTTGGTCAGAATATGCTGGGTTTTTATCACCACTGAGGGCCTGGCCAAGCCCTCATTTTGCCTATGCACACAGCATTTTGTCCCTGAGTAGGGAGTAACACTCAAGAAGGTTAATTGATGTGGGCAAATGTGAACAGCAACAGCTTCCCTGGATCTCGGCATTGAGGTTAGAGCCACCAGCTGGACCACGAGGTCTCGGGGATCCAGCTTTATTAACAGTCCACTAACTAACTTGATGTATCCACTGTTCCCTGGAGGAGAAGCAATTCAGTCTTCCCGCTCCCTGAGCCCAGGCCCCCTCCCAAGCAGAGGGGACCCTCTTGCCAGTATCCACCAATGGTGGAGGGGTGGGCCTCACCACCAGCTGTGGACTCGGAGCTGTTACCAAACTAATTTTCACTGAGAACAAAGAAGCCCAGTAAGAAGAATGGCTCTTTTATCCAGGTCATGCATTTTACATTTTCCCTGTTTAATAAGCTAAGAGTCTGAAAATGTTGAATTTGGATCCTTTATTAAGCAAGTCCTGCGTGTGTGCAGAGACCTTCAAACGTGTGCGCGAGTTTCATATGCCTACACATTTAGAGGCTGTGTTTGAACATCCCAGGTGACCGTCAGCAGGGACTTTGATCAGACAGAGAGAAAGCTGGAAGGGGTAGGGAATTGTGTGTTTTTCTGTCCCTCTGGGAACGAGGAAGGGGTTTGTTGGAGAGTCTGTGTTTTGATTCTATGAGACTAGCTAACCTGCAGCTTTCCAATTTTTATCAGAGCATTCAGGAAGAATAGAATTTCTGTTGGAATTATGCATTTAAACAGAAAACTTTCCAGGGAGATGTGACAGTGGCGAGGGGCAAGTGGGAATCAAACCTGGTTATCTTTTTATAAACCTCTGCTATATTCCCTCCATACAAACATGCTCAATATTTCATAGGAAAATGTACTCATTATAATAAAGTTATCCTTTTACTGTCTCAAAGATGACTACACTTGGGGAGGGAGGCTCCGTCACCACACTGGGTGTCACGGGCGCCTCTCTGTAAACGGTCCGCACGTGTTGACTTGACACAGCGACTGGGTGCATCTGAAGAATGGCATCTCAGTGAGCATTGCTCTGAACTGTTGGCGGTGCGAAGTTCAATGGCTTTACTTTGATTTTGAATATTTATCTCCTGGTTTTTGTTTCTGTCAATCCTTGAACATTTTAACTTGATTTTCACTTGTGAGCAGGTCACATTGCTAGAGACTATAAACCAGAAAGACAGGCTCTCAAGTCTAGCATGTTCCTTTATAGGGTAGAAAATACAGCCTTTTTCCTCTCCTTTACTTTTTCGGACAAATGTTGACTTCCCTCTGGTCTCCGGTTTCCAAGTGACTTTGCCTGCATGATTTCACAGGTAGGGGAAGTGTCTTGTTTGGAATGGTGAGGAAATAGGATGGAACTAACCCTTGGGACAGTCTTTAATTGTGAAATTGCATCACATTTAGCTCAGTGTGTGGACAGCATGTAACATGCTCCTGTCCACCAAAGGAGAAGCAAGTTTTCATTTATTTCTCTCTATAGCTACCCCCATACCTCCACAACATCAGGCTGAAAACTTAAAGATTTAGTCAGAGATTTGCAAAGAAGCAAGCAGCGTTTGCATTCATGCAGGCCCAGACATCCGACAGTTTGACTCGAATGATTTTTTTTAAGCTTCTCTCCAGATGTCTGACAATATGTGAACACAGCTGGATTATCTTTACCAAAATAGTTGATTTTGCTGCAGTCCTATTCAATGACATTTCCTCCCCATGATTTTTTTTTCCCTCTAAACTATGACTAAATAGGGAGAGGCTACAGCACAGTTGTCATAAGAGAGCAAACACAAAGTATATCTCATAACCAAGAGAAGAAAAGCACAGCAGATGACTCAGTACCATGTCAGAACCACCATCCAGGACCAGAAAAGGCTTTTCATAAATTACAGGTTGCAGCATCCTGCTTACAGTGACAATGTTGTTGTTTTCCAGTTGCTAAGTTGCATCCATCTCTTTGCAGCCCCATGAACTGTAGCACGCCAGCCTTCCCTGTCCTTCACTATCTCCCTAAGTTTGTTCAACTTCGTGTCCATTGAGTCGGCAGTACCATCTAACCATCTCATCCTCTGTTACCCGCTTCTCCTTCTGCCTTCAATCTTTCCCAACATCAGGGTCTTTTCCAGTGAGTCGGCTCTTTGCATCAGGTGGCCAAAGTACTGGAGTTTCAGCTTCAGCCTCAGTCCTTCCAGTGAAGATTCAGGGTTGATTTCCTTGAAGACTGACTGGTTTGATCTCCTTGCAGTCCACAATGAACTGACAATTAGTCCTATTCGAGAGGCAGACCAGTCAAATTGTTGTTTCTTAATAGTTGTTGAAAACATTCATTCAGGTTTGAAATTCCTGTCTCTGTCCATGTTTTCCACCAAAGCAATGATATTCTCAGTGATGTTGATAGTATTTGCCATGTGTGAGTGTTTGCTCTGTGCCAGGTTCTTCAATACACCATCACAGCATTATTTCCTTATAAATAACCATTGGGGAAATTGGACCCATCTCTGGTTTGCGGATGAGGAAACTGGCCTCGGGGAAGGGGTCACATTCTCCTTATTACAGACTCTCAAAATCACAACCACTTCACCTAAATTAAACCTGAATCAAACCAATAAAAACCAGCAAAGGAAGTCTTCTCACTCAGCTACCGTGTGTTAAATATGAAGTACCAAGTTTCCAATTCAACTAGTCCTTTTTGAAAGTTTTCTTTCTGAGCTCTTGAGCCTTAACACTTTCCATTCATTGAGGAGCTCTGTGGTCAATTATCTGAAACATCATCCCGAATATGAAAAGACTGGGTTGAGAAGGTTTCCCCTGACCTCAGTGTTTGACTCTCAGTGACATATTCTACACCCTGCCACCCTACTGAGAGCAGGGTTGGTGGAGTCTATGGCTCTCTCCGAGCCATGCTCACCTTTTCAGTCCTGTTGGTGGTCTTTGTGAAGGTGGCCAGCTGGGAGGTTAGAGGGGACAGATTCCCAGACCACCCTCACTTTGGACACCAAGTGCAGAGTCTGGGAGCCCCTGGGGCTAACCTCAGGACACACTGAACTCACTGTCATGCTCATGGTTACAGTTTCTAACCTCAAAAGGACAGATTAAAATCAGTCCAGAGAAGAGACTCATGGCAGATTCTGGGAGGGTACTGAGTGCATGGTTTCTCTGGGGAGACAGAGCAGGGCTGTTCTCCCAGCGTCGCTGAGTGATACGTGGAATAGTGCCAACCTGGGAAGCTCACTTGGAGTCCAGAATCTTGGCCAGCTCCATCACATGACTGCCCAGTGGCTGACCTCATCTCCAGCATCCCCGGCAGTGACCCAAAGCCCCCACCCTACTCGCATTGTTACTCTCTGGCTGGTCCAAGGCCCCCAGGCAAAGAAAGACTCCTATCAGGGAGGATGTCCCAAGGGCTTAGAGAGTCTGAGGCCAGACCACTCCCTGTGTAAAGTTATTGCCTTCTTGAAAGTGAAAGTGTTTGTCATTCAGTCGTGTCTGACTCTTTGCGACCCCATGCACTGTAGCCCGCCAGGTTCTTCTGTCCATGGAATTCTCCAGGCAAGAATACTGGAGTGGATTGCCATTCCCTTCTCCAGAAGATCTTTCCAACCCAGGGACTGAACCTGGGTCTCTGTCTGAGCCACCAGGGAAGCCCTTCTTACACAGCTTAACTGTTGGAATTTTTCTAATACTTTTGTAGTCATGACTTTTCCACTTTCCAGGAAGCCACCATTATTCGTGGAGCCTGTTATGGTTTGCTCTGTTAAATCTACAACATTGACTGATGAATTTCTTTAGCAAACAATACCGTTGGCTGATATTTTCCCGGTAAGCAGAATTGAATAATGTTTGCTTTGTGTTCAAGTATGAATCATCTATTTCCCTTTTGCAAGAAAAGAGACTTGGCGAGTCCCCTACAAAATTAGATTGCATGGAAGCTTTGCTTTTACTTAATTCTTTTCCAGTTAAAAAGTATGATGTGAAATTGATAGGCTGTACCTGCAATGTTCTGGTAAACGGTTACTGACATCCTCGTCTCTTAGGACTGGAGAGGTAAGAGTAGACAGAATTTTCTGGTTACCAGGGTGTCATTCTGTAGTCTGTTTCAATCTACAACATGACATTGTTGAGGTATAATTGCAAAGAGATGAAAATAGCACATCATCATATGATATTTCTACCTTTGCATAAAATAAACTGAAATAACCTCAGTAGGATAGATATTAGTAGAAAATAGTGAAGTTATTAAAAAGAAATTTTGAGTATTCATTACTGCTGTTTTTAATATAATGTATTGTGAATTCTCCAGGCAAGGGAGTACTAGAGTGGGTTGCCTTACCCTGAAGAAGGAAATGGCAATCCACTCCAGTACTCCCTTCCCTGAAGAATTCCATGAACAGAGGAGCTGGGCAGGTTACAATTCATGGGATCACAAAGCGTTGGACACAACTGTGTGACTTTCTTTTTCACATAGTGAGTTTACACACTTTAATATGTGGAGGGTACTAAACTGGGTCTTCGTTGCTACATGCAGGCTTTCTCTAGTTGTGGTGAGCAGGGGTTACTCTCTAGTTGAGGTGTGGAGTCTTCTCTGTAATGCCTTCTCATTGCAGAGCAAAGGCTCTAGAGTGTTCAGGCTTCAGTAGTTGTGGCTTACAGGCTCCACAGACTGTGAGCAGCTCCAGCTGCCCCTCGGCATGTGGAATCTTCCCAGACCAGGCATTGAACCCATGTTCCCTACATTGGCAGGCAGATTTCTTAACCATTGAACCACTGGGGAAGCCCTGTACACTTAAATTTTTAACAGTGGTTGTGATTCACAACAGGCTGACACATTTTCTAGATATTTATCAAAGGGCTCCATCGTGTCCTTAGAAGTTCGCTACACATAGCTGGCTACACCCCACCCACGAGGGCTGTGTCTAGAGAGCTTGTGGGCCCCTCTTATGATGAGCCATGGGTCTCCCGCCTTATCTCAGCCAGAGTGTTATTTTCTTCAACCTAAGGCTTTGTTTCTAGAAATAACCTACTTTTGGAGCTCACATTTTAACCAATAGACACCATAACTTAACTCATAAGCAAAAAGTTGAATTTCTGGTTCATTTAGCAGATTGCTTATAGTTCTCGGTTCTATGCCCTTGTAATAAAATACGTTGTGGGAGTAAAGTCCACCGAGTCTGTATGATTTTGTTAAAACAACTTTAATAAGGCAGTGAGCATGGAATAACTAACACAGGCACACAAGCACACACACGCACACGCGCACACACACACACACACACACACACACACACACACACACACACCCCGACCTCTTTTTACATCCACAGCAGGAAAAGACGATGGTGACTGGAGATCAGCTTTGAAGGCATAACTGTGTACTGGTGGGGTTTCTCCTCGCTTCTTTTGCTACACACCAGTTCATGCTTTTATGGCTCTTCTTCTGGACTCTGTTGTAACAAGCAGCACAGAGTATTGGACCACTCTGGTTCTCTGTAAAGATCCAGGCTCTTTTGCTGAGGGTCATACAGGATGAGTTTTAAACTTCTCTGCTTCCTGGGTCTTCAGAAAACATCCATTCGGTGAGATGTTCTTTTGTAATGGAACAGTACATTATTATTAGTGTTCCTTGATACAAAAGAAATGCAGTACCCTCGGGCTGTAAATAGCATTGATTCACAGAGGTTGGGAGAGATACAGCAATACTTTTTAGATTATTAAGAGGGCTCCTCTTACCTGAGATTGGAGGAGAGATGAGTTTTATAATCACTGTGCCCTGGGTGACTTGGTGAAGCAATCAAACCCTCTCTTTAAGACATAATTATGATTGCTTTCAACATTTTCTTTTCTGGAAATATCCTTTTTTTTAACTTTATTTTGATCCTGCCTGGGGCATTTTTATATGTTCTATTAAGAAAATTCCTGCTGTGGCAGATGCTACCAGCAAGTACTCTAGAGCAGTCTGAGGCTTCTGCCTCAGTGAGATTTTACAGCATTATCGAGCATTTCAGAATGTTTTATCAGTAGTGCGAGCTGCAGGGTCTGGTTGTAAACTTAGGGCTTTTCGTTGTCCATTTAGAAACCTGTTTCCAAATATAATTTACTTCCACCATCTCTGGATAGATTAAAATTCCCGAGGCAAATACAGCAGAAGCAGTGTCTTCTTATTCACTTCTGATTTGTGATGCCGTTTGGTTATAGCAACCCCCACATAATTAATGATGTGCTTTATCTGAGAAGCCTGCAGTGTATAAACCAGCCTCCGATTCACTGCACAAAGGAGATGTGTGTGCTGTGAAGTCAGACACAACGCGGCCACTTCTTTTTCCCCATCACTTTGAGCCCAGGACCGAAAGGCACTCGGGAACCTGTAACTGTGTCTGCTGACTTCATACCTGGAGAGAAGACTCAGCTGAACCACAGAGGTGGGGTTTAGAAATGCTTGCTGCCCCCACCCCCAGCCTCCTTCAGTCCCAACCTCCTTCAGACACCCAGACCTGCAATTCTGCTCCACCAAAATAACAGCCTAGAAATGCGGGTGTTCTGAATTGGAGTTTCGAAGGCTTGCCCCCACCCCACCCTCACTCTGTCCTTGTAGGACTTGTCTCTCCCTCGCCCTACCTCCCCACCCCCACAGCTCTGGACTCTGAGAAGCTGCGACTAAGCTCCACGCCTGCCGATAAACCTCCTCGCTGCTTCCATCAGGGCCTCTGGGTGCCTGTGTGCTGCTGTTTCATCACAGATTACAAATGAACACTGCTTTTGAGATAAATTTGCAAGGCGTAGGTGTACTGATTTTGCAAGAACTCTTCCTTGAGCACTATAGCTTCTGCATCTGAGATGCAGAGATGGAATTTCAGGTGATGTCAGGATCATTAACTCAGGCTGGGCAAGGGGCAAGCGTGAGCCTTAATGACCAAAGGGATCTGGGTGTTGTCATCCCAGGAACAGTAACACTAATAATTAGTGTTATTGGATGGACTATGCTGCAGCTCATAGCAGTGATATAAACATACTCAGGGCAGCTTGGTTCTAGTTAATGGTTCTTTGCTGGAGTATTACTCAGACTTAGAGACCAATTGCATAATTTCACATTAGATATAATTTTGACTTGAGTTTTAACATTTTGTTGCTGTTTCTTTGAATTCTTATTCAACAAGTGTTTTGTTAGATTCAGTCTTGTGTTGAACCTTGAAACAGGAAAAATTCTGTTAAGTAGGGAGGTCTGAGTCCTGTTTTCTGTCCTTGGGAAGATGGAAGTCAAAGTGAAAATTTCCTAAACATTCACTGCCTGTCCAGCTGATCTAAAAGTGTGAGTGTTTGTGTGTGTGTTTTGAATATATGCTCCAAACATAGAGGTGTTCATCTACTTTTTCTGAACAAATACACGACATGTATATATATGAAATGTAAACACATGAAAATGGACAGTGAGACAGGGGCTCCCCACCTTGTCCACCTAGCACCAGATCTGCAAAAATTCTCGCAGATTTTGTTGACATAGCTGGGTGCCCCGGGGTTAAGAGTGGAGCATGAGAGGAAGCAGGTGCTTGAAGCTGCCAGGAAGAGGAGGGATTGAGATACTGGTCAGGACAGCTGTGCCAGTAACAGGTGTTTACAAGAACCATGCTTGAGAACCCATGCAGTAAGGACTGGAGTGGGTGCTAGGTAGGGGAGGTTCAGGGACAGCATCCTCGGAGACGGATGTGATGAGGCACCTGCTTCAGGGAGCGGGGAGATCCCTCCCACCCACCTGGTTCCAGAGGCAGGGAAAGTGGAGAGAGCAGGGAGCCTGGGAGGTGAGAGAAGCATGCCTTACACCTGGGCACAGCCTCCACCCTACTTGCTCTGATCTCAGCCAATAGACCCTCCCCTCCCAGCACTGGAGCCACTGGCCACATGCAGCCACTGAAATTAAAGTGCACTACAGTGAGCAAGCACTTTCTCGGTCACACAAGCCATGTGTCAAGTGCTGAGCTCCCACTTGTGGCTACTGTATTAGGGCAGATACAGAACAGTCCCATCACCAAAGAAAATTCCACTGGACAGCCAGCACTGGACTGTGCTGTTTCATTGTTCAACTGGCCTCGGAAAGAATGAATCTGCAAGGTAGGCAGTTACACCCAATGCTCTTCACCTGGGAAGCAGTTTCTTAGATAAAAGCAGAATTTCCAGCAATCACGAACTTTCACATTTACCCAAAGGAGTTGAAATTTATGTCCACACAAAATCCTGCACGTGGACGTTCATAGCAACTTTATTCATAATCTCTGACACTTGGAAGCACCATGATATTGTTCAAGAGGTGGTCCATCCAAACAGTGGAATATTGCTCAGCAATAAAGACACATGAGCTGTCAGCCATGAAAAGACATGTAGGAATCTTACATGCACATTAGTGAGTGAAAAAGGCCAATCTGAAAAGGCTGCAGACTGTACAATTCCAACTATGTGACACTCTGGAAAAGGCAGAACTATGGAGATGGTAAAAAGATCAGGGGTGGCCAGGGAGTGGGAGGAGGGAGGGATGAACACAGAGGATTTTTAGGGCAGTGAAGCTACTCTGTATGATGCTATAATGGTGTATACACATCACTGTACATTTATCCAAACCCACAGAATATACAGCATCAAGAGTAAACTCAAATGTAAGCACCGGCCTTTGGCTGATGAGGACATATCCACACAGGTTCATCAGTTGTAACTAACACACCATCTGGTGCAGGATGTGGGTAATGGAGGTGGTTGTGAATGTGAGGGGGCAGGGCGTATAAGGGGAAATCTCTACCTTCTGCTCGCTTTTGCTCTGAAACTTCTCTTAAAATAGTCTGTTAATTAAAAAAGCAGGATTTCATGTTCAGTACTTTTCCAAACTGACTGACCCTCACTTGGTCTTTTAAAATCCCTATAAGACTTTTAGGGTGGAATGCAGGAGAACAGGATCTTCCCCAGTGGCTCAGCAGTAAAGAATCCACCTATAATGCAGTTCGATCCCTGGGTCAGGAAGATCTCCTGGAGGAGGGCACAGCAACCCACTCCAGTATTCTTGCCTGGAGAGTCACATGGACAGAGGAACATGGCGGGCTACAGTCCGTAGGGTTGCAAGGAGTCGAGCACGACTGAAGTGACTAAGCACACAAACACACGGAAAGAGATTTGCATGGATTGGCACGTTACCCCCTATGCCTTTGCTTTAGTCATCAGTCTTTCCTGAGCGGGTCCCCCTCTTACCTTGCACTTAACACCCAGTGAATGACTCATCCAGCAACTGTGAGGGGAACTCAGTTCTGCAGCAGGAACACCCTCCCAGGAGCAGCGTTCCCTCCTTCCATCCCATTGCTCATAAAAAAGATTGCAAGGCTCTCTCCCAGGGGAGGGCAACTCCCCTCCTGGAGCAGTTTACAACCCTGTTGCTGGGTGAAAGCTTTAAGAGATAGTATTCTCAAGCAGAACCTTTCAATTCTGTAGGAGTTTTCATGGGCTGGGAAATAATTCCTTTCTCCCAGTCCTACCCCCAGACACAGAGCTTTAGTTGTTTAAAATAAAGCACCAACATCGTTTATGAGATGTAAATATAACTCCTGTAAGACGGGCGCTGATGCTGTCTGTAATCGTACAAGGAGTGACATTTCCTCCCGTCTGCTGGCAGGGATCGGAACTGCTCAGAGCACAAAAATATGCCTCTAAATTGAGAGCTGTAACTGGCACCCCAGACAATAAAGAAGAATCTCCTCAAGTATTTGGGTCCAGACATCCAGATGCCGCGCCCACTGCTTACCACAAGCCTGGTGTGCACGGGAGAGCAGTCGAGCGGGAGAAGACATGTCAGGAGCCATTGTCTGTGCCAGGGCAGGAGAATCCAGGCAGCCAGGCCAGAGCTGGGTGTTCATCCTCCGAACTAGTGCCCACGTGGCCCTCAGCTTGGGACAGTTGTGGACACAGTGGAGCAGTGGGGATTCTGCTCTGTCTCAAACGTGACAACAGGACATGTCATTTTATATGGATCTTAGTGTGTCCAGGCTGTAGTAACAAAATACAATAGATTAGGGGGCTCAAACTGCAGACAGTTTCACACAGGTGTCGGGGCTGAAGTCTAAGATCAAGATGCTGGAAGATTGGGCTCCTGGTGAGGACTGTCCTCCTGGCTTGCAGATGCGAGTTTTTGGGCATGTCCTCACATGGCAGAGACAGAGGTTCTGACGTTTCTTCCTCCTCTTATGAGGATACTAATTCCATTATTAGGGCACCTCTTCAAGACCTCATCTTAAAGCTAATGATCTCCCAAAGGCTTTCCCCCAAATACCATCACACAATATACATCACAGGGGTTAGGGGTCAGCCCATAACAATGTGATTGCTGGATACCCAGGGCTGAATCTGGTTGCCATCCAGCAGATCATCCAGGTGTGATGCATCATATATCACTGTTGTCCACAAGGATGTGCATGGGGCCTGCACCAAGTGTATGCTAATATTCTGTGCTGTGCTAAGTCGCTTCCAGTCATGTCTGAGTCTTTGTAACCCCATGGACTGTAGCCCACTAGGCTCCTCTGTCCATGAGGTTCCCCAGGCGAGAATACTGGAGTGGGTTGCCATGCCCTCCTCCAGGGGATCTTTCCAACCCAGGGATTGAACCCGAGTCTCTTATGTTTCCTGCATTGGCAGGCAGGTTCTTCACCACTAGCGCCACCTGGGAAGCCCCAAGTGTATGTTAGTCCATCAGACTTTTTTTTTTTTTTTTTTTTCATTTCTAATAGTAAATTTTTTCCTATTTTTTTTAATTTATTTATTTATTTTAATTGGAGGCTAATTACTTTACAATATTGTAGTGGTTTTTGCCATACATTGACATGAATCAGCCATGAGTATACATGTGTTCCCCATGCTGAACCTGCCTCCCACCTCCCTCCCCACCCCATCCCTCAGGGTCATCCCAGTGCGCCAGCACTGAGCACCCTGTCTCATGCATTGAACCTGGCTGGTGATCTGTTTCACAATGTGATAATATACATGTTTCAGTAATATTCTCTCAAATCATCCCACCCTTGCCTTCTCCCACAGAGTCCAAAGGACTGATCTTTACATCTGGGTCTCTTTTGAGGTCTCACATACAGGGTCATCGTTACCATCTTTCTAAATTTCGTACATATGTGTTAGTATACTGTATTGGCGTTTTTCTTTCTGACTTACTTCACTCTGTATAATAGGCTAGAGTTTCATCCACCTCATTAGAACTGATTCAAATGCATTCTTTCTAATGGCTGAGTAATATTCCATTGTGTATATGTACCATAGCTTTCTTATCCATTCATCTGCCAATGGACATCTAGGTTGCTTCCATGTCCTGGCTATTGTAAACAGTGCTGTGATGAACACTGGGGTACATGTGTCTCTTTCAATTCTGGTTTCCTCAGTGTGTATGCCCAGCAGTGGGATTGCTGGGTCATAAGGCAGTTCTATTTCCAGTTTTTTTAAGGAATCTCCACACTGTCCTCCACAGTGGCTGTACTAGTTTGCATTCCTACCAACAGTGTAAGAGGGTTCCCGTTTCTCCACACCCTCTCCAGAATTTATTGTTTGTAGATTTTTTGATAGCAGCCATTCTGAATGGCATGAGATGGTACTTCATTGTGGTTTTGATTTGCATTTCTCTGATAATGAGTGATGTTGAACACGTTTTCATGTGTTTGTTAGCCATCTGTATGTCTTCTTTGGAGAAATGTCTGTTTAGTTCTTTGGCCCATTTTTTAATTGGGTCATTTATTTTTCTGGAATTGAGCTGCAGGAGCTGCTTGTATATTTTTGAAATTCTTTGTCAGTTGCTTTGTTTGCTATTATTTTCTCCCATTTTGAAAGCTGTCTTTTCACCTTGCTTATAGTTTCCTTCATTGTACAAAAACTTTTAAGTTTAATTAGGTCCCTTTTGTTTATTTTTGCTTTTATTTCCATTACTCTGGGAGGTGGGTCATAGAGGATCCTGCTGTGATTTATGTCAGAGAGTGTTTTGCCTATGTTTTCTTCTAGGAGATTTATAGTTTCTGGTCTTATGTTTAGATATTTAATCCATTTTGAGTTTATTTTTGTGTATGGTGTTAGAAAGTGTTCTAGTTTCATTCTTCTACAAGTGGTTGACCAGTTTTTCCAGCACCACTTAATGAGATTGTCTTTTCTCCATTGTTTATTCTTGCCTCCTTTGTCAAAGATAAGGTGTCCATAGGCACTTGGATTTATCTCTGAGCTTTCTATTTTGTTCCATTGATCTATATTTCTGTCTTTGTGCCAGTACCATACTGTCTTGATGACTGTAGCTTTGTACTATAGTCTGAAGTCAGGCAGATTGATTCCTCCAGTTCCATTCTTCTTTCTCAAGATTGCTTTGGCTATTCAACGCTTTTTGTATTTCCATACAAATTGTGAAATTATTTGTTCTAGCTCTGTGAAAAATACCGTTGGTAGCTTGATAGGGATTGCATTGAATCTATAGATTGCTTTGGGTAGTATACTCATTTTCACTGTATTGATTCTTCTGATCCAGGAACATGGTATATTTCTCCATCTATTTGTGTCATCTTTGATTTCTTTCATCGGTGTTTTATAGTTTCCTATATATATGTCTTTTGTTTCTTTGGGCAGATTTATTTCTAAGTATTTTTTTCTTTTCATTGCAATGGTGAATGGCATTGTTTCCTTAATTTCTCTTTCTGTTTTCTCATTGTTAGTGGATAGGAATGCAAGGGATTTCTGTGTGTTAATTTTATATCCTGCAACTTTACTATATTCATTGATTAGCTCTAGTAATTTTCTGGGGGAGTCTTTAGAGTTTTCTATATAGAAGATCATGTTATCTGCAAACAGTGAAGTGTCTGATGTGTGCCAGGTTCCATGTTTCTGCTAAGGATATAAAACGAATATGCATTACTTTCCTCTGTCCAGGGGTCAAAGACCAGAGTCAACAGACACAGAAGCAAGAAACCATGGTGATGTGATAAATGCATAACAGAGATAAACTATATTTTGTTTATCATTTAAATAGAGATAAAATTGGAAGAGCTGTCTCTTCTGCTTCCCATTTGGGGGGCTTGTCATTCCTTTGTGTAAATCCAGACTTCTTTCTGGTGCCATTTCCCTCTGTCATGAGGACCTCCGGTAACATTCATTATGGTGCATGTCTACTAGTGATGAATTCTTACAGCATTTGTATTCTAAGGAAGTCTACATTTTGCCATTTTTGCTTGATGTAGAATTCTAGGTTGGAAGTTTTTTACTTTTTTTGGTCTTTAAATACTTGAAAAATACTGCCCAAGGATTTCTGGCTTGCATCATTTCTGACAAGAAGTCTGCCATCCTTCTTAACTTTGTTCTAATCTAATGATATAATGCACTAACCCCCCACACACACTGCACACACACACACACACACACATACTTTTAAGATTTTTCTCCTAATCAGTGGTTCTAAACAGTTTGATCATAAGCTGCCTTGGCCTAGTTTTCTTGATATTTCTTTTGTTTGAGGTTTTTTTATTGAGCTTCTTGAATCTTTTTATTTACAGTATTTATCAAATTTGGGAACTCATAGTCATTATTTCTTCAAATATTCTTGTCCCTCTGGCACCATCTCCTTTGGAGAGTATAATTACATGCTTATCAGGCCACTCAGAGTTGTCCTATAGCTCACTGACTCTTTGTCCCATTAATTCTATTTTTCTGTGTATTTCATTTTGGATACTTTTTATTAGTATACCTTCAGGTTCAATATTTCTCCATGGTGTCCAATCTATGCATCCCATCAAATATATTTTTCATCTCAAAGGCTGTAGTTTTCATCTGTGTAACTTTGATATGGGTCATTTTTGTGTCTTATCATGGTTATGCTTTCCTCTACCTACTTGAACATGCAGATAGAGATATAACTTTTTACTGTCCTTGTCAACCAGCTCTCACTTTGACCTCTTTATTGATTGCTTTTTCTTCTTATTATGGGTCATATTTTCCTGCTTCCCTGTATGTTTGGTGTTTTCATTGGATGCCAGATATTTTGAGTTTTGCTTTGGTGGATGTGGGCATTTCTGTGTACCTATTAATAATCTCAATCTTTGTTCTGGTGCACAGGTAACTCATCTGGAAATAGTTTGGTCCTTTGTAAGAGGCAGGACTAGAGCAATACTTAGCCCAGGGCTAAGTTCATCCCACTCCCAAGGCAGATTTTTTCTGAATTATCCATCAGTTCCCCAAATGGATGAACCCAAGTCTGAGAAACTTGGCCAGAGGTCAGTATAAGGCAGTGACCACCTTGGTCTAGAACTCAAGTCTCTCAATGCCAAATCTCTACCCCGAGACACAGAGCATCATGAGTAAACTCATGCCATTCTCAACCAGAGTTTTGCCCCCCAGGGAATGTTTGGCAAGGTCAAGAGGCAGTTTTGGTTGTTACAGCTGGGGTGGGGTGGCAGGCTGCTACTAGACTCAGGGTGGGGTGGCCAATGGAGGCAGGATGCCCCCCAGCAGAGAGTGATGTGGCCCCAGAGTGGAGGAATGGGGTTGGGGTGGAGAAGCCTTAGTCCACACATTGCTGTGAAAGTGCTCCAGAAACCATGAAGTGCTGTGCATGTAAAAATCTCATGATTCCAGCCTGATCATGCAGTAGTCATCAAGTTCCTGGCTCTGCTGCCCTCACATATCTAGAGGAGGTGCGTCTCTTTAAACCCCCTTGCTGTCCAGGCACTCACACAGGTGCATTACAGTGATGTCCTAGGTGTATACAGTAGACATGTCCTTCCAGGATGTGCAAAGCTTGAGTAAGCAAAAACCACACCATTCAGTCAAGCAGCCTCCCTTCTGAAGCACAGCCTAGGCTAAAATGTGCTGGCTGTCGGCATCAACAACAGCTTAGAGGGCTAATTTGATGCTAAAAATGCAATAGCAAGTTAAAACAAGACATAGTTTGTTTCTCATCCTAGCTCTCTGTGCATTTCTGTGTGTAAAAGAAAGCATTAAAATGTTTTTTCCCCTCCCTAGAAACCAAACTACTTCAGCAAATGCTTTTCAAATCCTGTAAAGTGCTCATGCATTTTTAGTTATACAGTGTTCTCAGGTGATTCTTCTGCAGGTCCATCCATATCCATGACTCTGTGTCTCCTTGCTCATCTCTTTTTCCATCTCCCTCTCGAGGTCCAGCTGGCTAGTCCCAAGCAAGGGTCTGAGGCTTTGTTTTTCAGGAACTGAGCCCATTGCTTCAGAGCCTCTGGAATTCAGCTTCCTTTGGCCCCATTGCACCTGTTTATTCCAGTGGCTGGATTCTCTGTGCACAGCCGCCTGTGCTGCAAAATGCAGATTAACAGAGGAAGGATTCTGCAGGGCCCTGAGCATGCCAGGTGTTATCAGAGATCTGGCAGCAGAATGACGCTGAAATGCACTCATACCAACACTTCTCAAAATATTTGTGTGTGTCTGTCCCCAGTATGCCTTTCTTTTATTCATAAGGAGATGCTCATGAAAACAACTGGTCTGTTTCAACTTCACAGAGCAGTTGAGATACGTCACACTACAGGGAATGGCCAGCCAACAGCCTCCACATCTGTGCTCCTCATGACCCCACTGTCCTGGCCAGTCCAGCTTGGCCTCTCCAGACAGTAGCCCCCACTGCATCCTCTCCGTGAATAAAACACAGCCACTGTGTCCTTTTACCCTAGTGTTCCCATTTCAAAGCTGTGCACTCTTGTCTTTCCTGAGGTTCTACTAACTCTTTAGACCCACTCAGCTCCCACCTCCTCTGTACAGCCTTTGACGAGCACCTTACTGGGCAGTTCTGCTTCTCTGGACCCTCAGCTCAGAACGTCCACAGTGGAGGAGTCCTGCCATCACAGTCCATTCTGCTCCCTTCTTCATCAGCCCTGCTCATCTTCCACTAACTTGCCACCATGGGTGCTCCAGCTCATGTTCCTTTTGTCACTGCCAACAGGTAGTAAGCAGCCTGAGACCCTAGGCTGGCTTTGCCCATAGTCTGTCCTCAGTAATTTTAGTCACCTGTGTCTGCTGGGCACACCTGCCCTGGTGGGCACCCTGGAAAGGTATCACATCCATTCTCATGAAAACCTGAAGACCAACCCTGGGAAAGGGTGGATGCAGCCCACTGGGAGCACAGAGAGGTGAAGTCACTTGCAGAGCAGCACAGCCAGGATCTAAGCTCTCTTCCTCATGGTATGGAGCCAGCTCCTAATCACTGCCCCTCAAAGCCTCCTGGCACCTGTCTTATCTCTTCTCTTTTCAGAGCAGGTCTGATCAGATCAGAGCACAGAGTCGTCCGTGCTTCCTCCTGGGGTTAAGAAAAGACTCTTGGGCAGTACCCAGGAACTAGGCATGAAAAAATAAATACGGTAGACCAGAGCCTGCTAAGAAATAAGTTCATCCTTTTCCAGTGGGTGGCTTCCTTTCATGAAATGAGTTGGCATGCCACACTCCATTTTGATGATTTTGGCCAAGGATTTGGGTTCTTCACAATTGAAGTCAGCACCCCTGTTTCATGCAGGATGTGGTTGGCAGCCTTGAGCTCCTGAAGATCTCCCTAATGGGGACTGTGTTCAGTTTACTTCTCTAACATAATTACAAGGCGACAGAGAAGCCTACCCATTTACTCTCACTCTTTCCCCACTCTCTCTCTCTCTCTCTCTCTCTGGCTGCGTCTTGAATAGCTCCTGTGGATCACAGCCCCAAAGCCTCATCCAGAATATCCCAAGGCATGGAGGTTGAGGCTAGCACACCAGACTCTTCATATTTATGGATCCCACCCACAAATGTGCCTGAGCCTGGGGACTGTGTTGGGTCCTGGGAATGTACAGCTGGGGGGCCGACCTCAGGGGATAGGTT
Source organism: Capra hircus (assembly GCF_001704415.2). Classification (NCBI taxonomy): domain Eukaryota; kingdom Metazoa; phylum Chordata; class Mammalia; order Artiodactyla; family Bovidae; genus Capra; species Capra hircus. The sequence continues at coordinate 54,799,748 of NC_030820.1, read as the reverse complement.
TCCACTACACACTGCCCAGGTGTGAGCAGGTGCGAGGTCCCCACGATAGCACTCGTTGTCCAGGGCCTCAGTGAAGCTGCTCTGTGCCAGTGTTCAAGGAGACCACTGGCTGTAGCCAAGGGCAGGGCGGCTGTGGGATGAATTAGAATGGGCTGCATACTGCTGCCCGTCTGGGGCCAGGCAGCTGTCCCTGCCTCAGTGCCCAGAGCTGGACCCCGTTCCTCCCACCAACTGCCAAGTGGAGGTTTCAGCGACATACCCCCTGCCCACCAGCCACGGTCACTGGAAACAGCCACTGGATTGCTCCCCTGTCAGTCCTGGGCCCCACAGGGGCAGAGACCCTGGGTTCTCTCCGATCGAGAGGATCAACACAGGAACTCAGCACGGTTTCCTCTGTCTATACCTGGACCTACAAACCACAGATGCACCAGCTCCTGTGCTTAAACAATTCTCTCTGAGGACTGAGGCACAGAAAGCCAGGATGTGCCACTTTCCAAAGAGGAATGCCAAGTATTTGCCTCCGTGATGGGCAATTCTTTTCATTTGTGAAATTTTATGAACCAGAAAAATCCACGAAACACATTGAAGAAACCCAGCTGAAGGCAACCCATCTAATTCTGCTATGTTCTTTCATTCTCCTTCTCCCTCATATCATGCTGTAAAGTTCATACACCGCAGATATTTCCTGGAGCTATAAACAGGCTTATCTGCACAGCAGCCCCTCAGCCCAGGTTTGGGATGGGTCACCAGGCTGTGATGGGTCATAGTCACTTGCCATTCAGTCCCTGCTGGGACCCCCAGCCACCCTCCGGTTCCCACAGTGGAGAAGGCAGGTCAGATTGCAGCTGGTAGGTCGAATGCAGCACTCTAATGGTCACTGACTTACTGCAGACAAAGGCGGTCATGTGCCAACCCCCAACTTCACTGAAGCTCCAGTACTTTGGCCACCTGATACAAAGAGCCGAAAAAGACCCTGATGCTGGGAAAGATTGAAGGCAGGAGGAGAAGGGGATGACAGAGGATAAGATAAGATGATTAGATATCATCACTGACTCAGTGGACATGAATTTAAGCAAACTCCAGTAGATAGTGAAGGACAGAGAAGTCCAGTGTGCTGCAGCCTATGAGGTCACAAAGAGTTGGACACATTTAGTGACTGAACAACAATATAAACGGGAGCAAGATTTTAGGGAGACAACCCAGAGAGCATGTCTCAACTTGCCTTTTTTTTTTTTTCTTGTATGTTGGACTTTAGTTGATTCACAATGTTGTGTTAGTTTCAGGTATATGGCAAAGTGATTCAGTTATGCATATACATGTATCTGTGTTAATGGCTCAGTCATGTCTGAATCTTTGCAACTGTCAGGCTCCTCTGTTCAAGGGATTCTCCAAACAAGATACTGGAGTGGGTTGCCATTTCCTTCTCCTTACATATATCTATTTTTTTTCAAATTCTTTTCCCATTTAGTTTATTGCAGAATATGGAGTAGAGTTCCCTGTGATCTACAGTAGGTCCTTGTTGTTTCTCTATCTTATATACAGTAATGTGTATAAGTTCATCCCAGACTCTTGATTTAGGTCCACCTGCGACTTCACTTTCACTTTTCACTTTCATGCATTGGAGAAGGAAATGGCAACCCACTCCAGTGTTCCTGCCTGGAGAATCCCAGGGATGGGGGAGCCTGGTGGGCTGCTGTCTATGGGGTCGCACAGAGTTGGACACGACTGAAGTGACTTAGCAGCAGCAGCAGCCCTTTAAACAAAAGAAGGACATGGCACCTCACTCCAGTATTCTTGCCTGGAGAACCCCATGGACAGAGGAGCCTGGCGGGCTACGGTCCACAGGGTCACAAGAGTCAGACATGACTTAGTGACTAACTTACCCAATCCACCCTTTAAACAAGGCTTTGTAGGTGGCACTAGTGATAAAGAATCTGCCTGAAATGCAGGAGACATGGGTTCAATCCTTGGGTCTGGAAGATCCCCTGGAGGAGAAAATGACAACCCACTCAGATATTTTTGCCTGGAGAATCCCATAGTCACATAGGGTCGCAAAGAGTCAGACACGGCCAGAGCATCTGAGCACACACACACACCCTTTAAAGAGCTTAGCCTACCGTGCTTTCCCGACCCTTACTCTTCACTGTTCCTCCCAGGACAAGCCTCAGAGGGAGAGCTGCCAGCTGACACGGCAGCCCTTTGGCAGTTTAACCTGTCCTGTACCCTCGATTTTCCAGCCAGAAATCCACCTTGAAATGCTCGTCCTCCAACAGCATTCATCAAAACCCAGCATCTGGGTCTCCCAGCTGCCAGGTCCACCTGGTAAGGACTTGTCAACGTGCCACTGTGTAATTGAAGTGCAACTCAAAATGGCTAAGCCTCGTGCACAGGAATGTCTGTGTGTTGTCAGCCACGTGTGGGCCTGAAAATGACGAGTAGAGATCAGCTCTCCCAGTGGGAGGACACGGGGATGCCTATGTCCTCGGCCACCATCAGTGCGTCCATGTTTGCGTCTTACAGCCCAGATCAGAAGGAAGCAGTCTGGTCAGTGGTGCTGGGGGTGGTGGGGGAGGGGGGGACATGGTGATTTGGCAAATTCCATGTGTTTTACTTCTTCCAGTTTGCAGACATACTCACCACTAGTATGTACCTGGTGTTAGCACTCGTGACCGGAGTTTTTCAGAAATGGATTGACACCTGCTTCCTTCACCGTAGTTCACCTCCTGACCTTCTGCAAGGAGCAGGGAGGATTGAACAAGCCGCCATCACCAAAACTCAGAGTGTTTAATAGAATGGAGCCGTTTTTAATTTCTTTAAAGAACCTTCCAAATTAACTCATGTGTTGAGTGCCTCTATAAACAAATGCTTGAAGTTTGCATGGATCCCCCTGGAATGATCCTTTTAAGTGGATTTGGCTAAAAGACATCCTGCAGGGGTGATTGCCCTGAGATCGCTTCCGTTGGCATGAATTATGCTAGCGGCAGAATGTGTACTGGGCTAATTTATTTTAAATTGTGGGATAAATTCTGAAGTACAAGCCTCCATAAAAAGCGTCCTGGAGTCTGACTGGTAGTGGGAGGGCTGGCTGAATGAGGAAAGACCAAAAGTAAGAGAAGCCGGCTCCTGGGCTCTTGATGTTTGAGGAGCTTGTCCCTCACTTCCCAACTTGTGAGGCTGAAAACGTTGGCAATAATTTTTAAAGAAATCAAAGAGCACCCTTCTGCTGGCTCTCTTCTGCTCCTTGAGTGTTCTCCAAGATGGTGAGAATTTAGAGGTGCACACCCACTTTTTGAGTGTGTCTTGGGACCAGTGTGACCCGAGAGCGCTTATGTTGTTTAAAGATGCAAAGACAGGATATTGGCTTGTCTGGCTGTTGTATACATTCAAGTTTCCTTTCTATATTCATCCATCAGTTTGGGAAAGGAAGGTGTTTCATCACTTGGTGCTTTGAGGTGCTACCTTGAGATCCACCCTTGGTCTCTCTGCTAAAGATCTTTGTACTGGCTCCAGGCATCATATTCTTGTCCTTCTCTGGTCCCTTGTAGGTCTCTAGTTGCTTGACAGCCATTACCCCAAGGAACTCCCCACATCTCCTGGGAGTGCAGACAGAACCCAGGTGAGACCTGGGCACAGCAGTGATGACTTGGTTCATAGATAAAGTTGTGACAAAGTAGCATTGAACTTGAAACTACTCTGACGTGCTCCTTCCTATTCCCCAAGGGCTGAGCACCCATGACCAGCATCACAGCTGGAGTTGAGCTGAACCCTTGACCAGGGCTGCATGGACAGGTCAGTTGGTTCTGATAATGTAGCAGTGTGTTCTGTGCTTTGTGGTCAGATTCTAAGCACTGGGCATTTATGAAGTTTTCGTGTTCCCTGCAACCCTAGGAAGTGGTCACTACCGAGACTCTCAATTTACAGGTTCAAGTACTTGCCAGTGTACGGTCGTTAAGCAACTGGCTTTTGGAACCCAATCCAGCTGGTCTCAGAGTCAGAACCCAACCCAGCTGAATGGCCAGTGGTCTCCAAACATGGCCCCTCATCAGAATTATTTGGAGAAACTTCTGAAACCTACAGCTCCCTCGGGCCCCTCTCAGAGAGCTCCTGAGTCAGTGGGTGGAGGGCCAGGAATCTGTGTTAATGATGGACCCCACTTGAGAACTGCTGTTTCACCCACAAGTTCCTGATGGACTGTTATCAAAAAGAAAATCAAACACACACCACCCTTTGGCTCAGTTTTTCTCTCTTAGGGGACATAAGAGGACCAAATGCTTATAACAGGGTTCACAGTAGGCCAAACCCACAGCCCAGGTGACCAACACCAGACAGGTATCTCTGTGTCATGGAATTCTATTCAACAATGAAAAGGAGCAAGCTGCTAACACAGGCAGCGGATGAATCTTGAAAGCATGCCGAGTAGAAAGAAACTCACATGATAGAGGACATACATTTATGTGACATTCCAGGAGAAGCCAAACCAATGGATGGTTTGAAAAAATTATCGGGGTGTTTTCCTGGCTGGTGATGGGAATTGGAGTGGGCAGTGAGGGGACTTCTGGGGCATGTTCACTGTCTGGACAGGGGATTGCCTCACACAGGGGTCTGCCATTGTCACACCTAAGATTTTTACATTTCACTCCATATCGAAAAAGAAACATAAATGAAATATGGAACTCTCATTAATGGCATGCATGGTGAAATGTTTAGGGACAAAGCACTCTGAAGTCTGTAGCTACTGTGATGTCAGCCAAAATGACCTGGGTTGATGGGGGAGGGGAAGGATGGGTGGATACACGTTAGAGAAAATATAAGCCGTGATTCGGGTGATGTCAACTATTATCCAAAGCAGCAGCGAAGGGGTCTCCCCCTGTGGAGCTGCCCCAGGTAAAGAATGCTCACTCGTGACCACCTCCCTGTTTGGGTCTGAGGGGTGCTCATGTACCGAGGATTCCAGCCGTTACCGAGACGCAGGAGCCCAGTGGGAATTTGGGTTTGCAGTTCATCACCGTGAGGCTGGACGGGAAAATGGGGCTCCCTGCCCTCCCCTTGGAGTCCTAACTTTGGCCCCAGGCTGGAGGACTCGTGTTCTTTCCTGCTTCCAAATGGCAGGTAGTAGAGAGAGGAGGTAGTCAGGTGACACTTAAGACCATGGTATCTAGTTGGCCCAGGCAGCGAACAGGTGCAGCCAACACAGTCCAGCAAGGACCTCTTTTCTTCTAGGTTTGTTGTTAAGTCACTAAATCATGTCTGACTCTTTGCAATCCTTTGGACTGCAGCCCACCAGGCTCCTCTGTCCATGAGATTCTCCAGGCAAGAATCCGGGAGTGGGTTGCCATTTCCTTCTCCAGGGGATCTTCCCAGCCCAGGATCGAACCCTGGGTTCGAGTGTGAAGGGTGACAGCAAGTGAGGCAGGGAAGGGTCACCTTAGCCCAGGTCACACTGAGATCAGATTCCACTCACCTGCACAGGTGTGTGTGCGAGCTCAGCATCAACTCCCAGGCAGGATGTCACCCTTCACCCCTGCAGCTCCTACATTTCAGGCAGATTCTTTACCCTCTGGGGGTAAAGAGGCTTCCCTGATTCCTCTTGTTAGAGCCAAGTGCTATTTGTCTGCTAAAAGATGCTGCCACTTTGTAACTGTAGCAGTTCTGAACAATAACAAGGATTACTAGGGCTTTCCTTTAATAGGTCACCGTTGCTTATTCTCCTAAGCTTAGCCTGTGTTTCATTTCCTGTTACATCCTGCATGGGAGTTGATGCTGAGCTCGCACACACACCTGCACAGGTGAGTGGGCTCTGATCTCAGTGTGACCTGCGCTCAGGTGACGCTTCCCGGCCCAACTTGCGTCACCCTTCACTCTCCGTGACCTCTCAGTGTCCAGGGTGCGTCTGGTGTAGGTTCACGTACCAATGACACCTCAGGAATGCCAAGAAAACAGAGACAGACGTGAGACTCTAGGCGTGTGTGGCCAAGACAGTTCACAGCTAAACTGCCTGGACGAGACATGGTGAGGGAGGGAAATGGCCATTGGATTGTAGCTTGTTACTGGTAACTTGATCCCAGAGCCGGTTGACAAGAGTGGTGTCTGGGCTGGTCCTTGCACACCGTGAGTGAGTCCCCGTGAGTCCCAGGGGCCACATGCCCCTACAGTCTGGTCATTTTAGAAATCACAGCTTCTGTTCATCCCAAAAGTTTAGAGAAGTTTTGTGTACAGTTCCGCCTTCATCTTTGCTATTTTTTCTAAACTTAATAGCAAAATTTTCCTCTCTGCCCTCACATTCTGTGTGCAAATCATAAAATCTACAAACCTTGAATAGACTTAGAAAATCACACACTGCTATGAAAGGAACCGTAAATGAATCTTCATATTTGAAGTTTTGTCATTTAACAAATGCATTGTTACCCATTATCCTTTCAGTACTTAACAAACAACTTATAATGAGATACAGAAAGACACAGTTGGAAGGGCTTTTTTCCCTTCCTTTCTTTCAAAAACAGCTACTCCCTTGCAGGTAGTAATTTTGCTTTAAGAAGAGGGATGGTTAGTGCTAGGCTTTTTAATAAAATACATGTGAGAGAATAATTCTCCTAAAACATTCTATATCTACAAAAATCTATATGTGGGGGAACTGGAATTATTCCCTAATAGATTTTATTACATAGCAGTTAAGAATTTTTCTAAGAGACATCTAGTCAAAGCCATCAATTTGGGGGAACAAAGCATGGGAGAGAAGGAATTTATTGAAAACTGGCATTATTCCCTACTTGGTGGAATTCTTTATCTGTTCTCTGGCTTCATTTTCTTTAGAAGGTGGAGCCCTCTAGGCTGTTAGGTTAGTATGATTAACCACAAATATAGGAGTGACATTTATTCACTTAATCCATGTTCTCCGGATGTGGTCTGTCTGCAGGAGGAGTGTCTACACCAGGGAAGCTGAGGCAGGAGGGGAGCTGCCCAAGGAATATACCTTGAATGGCTGAAAGAATAGACAGAGACTTGAGTTTATAAAGTGAGGTGTGGGGGTCCAGGATGGGGAGACCCACGGATGGGATATACCTGCTGTTTTAATAAATTAAAACCTGATCCTATACACCCCAACACCAGTCACGTAGAAGTGAGATACAGAGAGAGAGGGTGATGTATTCATTTGTTTTACTCAAAACTGATTGTTGCACACCTTTTGTGTGTCAGGCATGGAGAAACGCAGCCCCAGGCCCCTGGAGACACAAAACACCACTAGTTACAAAACACAACAGGAAGCACGGGACCAAAGTGCAAGGGAGTCCAGATCCGTGGACAGAGGAGACCGAGCCTTGTCCCGGGAGGCCACCAGTGGCCCCTGATAACAGCATTGGAGGGGTCGAATGGTCAGGGATCCCCTAGGTATGGGGAGGCTGAGGGGACCTGGGTCCAGGAGACGGACAGCCAGGTGGAGTGAAGGAAGGCTAGAGGGACGGGCAGGGAGCCAGGGGCCGTGAGCAGGAGACAGGGAGAAGAGAACATGCCAGGCACCTGCTGCTTAGGGGAGCAACTCCAGGGTTTCCCTCCAGTATTTATGAAATATTTCCAACTTGCAGAAAAGCTGAGTGAACTCGACAGTTGACAGAAGCGCACCCACCACAAAAATCCTGCACATAACAACCGTGTAAAGCCCACACTTCACAGGCTGCCGATTGGCTTCACCTCAGCCCCATCCCCTTTCCATCCGTACACCCATCTTGCTTCTGATGGATTTCACAGTGAAATCAGTGTATGTCCCCCCTAAACTCTTCAGCAGGAAGCTCATAAAATAAAGCTCATGTTTGTTTACATGTTGAGGCAAGCTTTCACAGAGAGAAAACTGCATTCCTTTTAACTTGGAAGAATGTATATGCCCAAGTAACCCAAAGTCCTATCAAGGTCTAAACCATGGTCCCCAGCCTTTTCGGCACCAGGGACCGGTTTCCTGGAAGACAACTTTGCTACAGACCCCAGTAGGGAGGGATGGAGATAAAGTGTACATTACATTGATCACGCACTTTGTTTCTATTATTATTGTATCAGCTCCACCTCGGATCATCAGGCATTGGAGCCTAGAGGTTGGTCTAGAGCATCGTTTTCCAGAAAGTTTTCTCCTGCTCTTTAGTGGGCCACCCCTCCCGCCCGGGTCCATCCAACAGAGGCAATTGCTGTTTTGGTTTTTTCATCATACTTTGCCCACAGTGAATCCACTGGTCATGCCCCCTGTTTGGGATTTGGGGTCTAGTGTGGGCTTTGCCTTTTACCAGTGGAAAGGGTGCAGCCAGTTTGGGGCAGCTGTGAAGGAAGTTGCTGTGAACACAGGTGCTTCTGCTCTTGGCGTAGACAGCCCTGCTCTGCGATGCTGATGGAGCAGCCCCTTGCCAGGCACACTCACTGCTGCCTGCGTGCATCTTCCCGGCTACACTTTGCACCAGCTCTGTCTGTAACGGGAAGCTCCCGTGGATAGTGTGCTTTAGAAATGATCTTGATTTTTTCTCTTTTATGACAACTTCAATAGTACGTGAACCAAGAACTTCCAGATGTTCAAGCTGGATTTAGAAAAGGCAGAGGAATAAGAGATCAAATTGCCAACATCCGTTGGATTATAGAAAAAGCAAGAGAATTCCAGAAAAACAACTACTTATGCTTCATTGACTACACTAAAGCCTTTGACTGTGTGGATCACAACAAATTGTGGAAAATTCTTAAAGAGATAGGATACCAGACCAGCTTACCTGCCTCCTGAGAAATCTGTATTGCAGGTCAAGAAGCAACAGTTAGAACCGTACAAGGACCAATGGACTGGTTACAAATCGGGAAAGGAGTACGTCAAGGCTGTATATTGTCACCCTGCTTATTTAACTTATATGCAGAGTACATCATGAGAAACGCTGGGCTGGAAGAAGCACAAGCTGGAATCAAGATTGCAGGGAGAAATAGTAACCTCAAATATGCAGATGCTACCACCCTTACGGCAGAAAGCAAAGAGGAAATAAAAAGCTTCTTGGTGAAAATAAAAGAATAGAGTGACAAAGCTGGCTTAGAACTCAACATTCAAAAAACGAAGATCATGACATCTGGTCCCATCACTTCATGCCAAATAGATGGGGAAACAATGAAAACAGTGACAAACTTTATTTTCTTGGGCTTCCAAATCACTGCAGTTGGTGACTGCAGCCACGAAATTAAACGGCGCTTGCTCCTTGGAAGAAAAGCTATGACAAACCTCTATAGCATATTAAAAAGCAGAGATATTACTTTATTGACAAAGGTCCATCAAGTCAAAGCTATAGTTTTTCCAGTAGTCATGTATGAATCTGAGAGCTGAACCATAAAGAAAGCTGAACACTGAAGAATTGATGCTTTTGAACTGTAGTATTGGAGACTCTTGGACTGCAAGGAAATCAAACCAGTCCATCCTAAAGGAAACCAGTCCTGAATATTCACTGGAAGGACTGATGCTGAAACTCCAATACTTTGGCCACCTGATGTGAAGAACTGACTCTTTAGAAAAGACCCTGTTGCTGGGAAAGATTGAAGGCAGGAGAAAGGGACAACAGAGGATGAAATGGTTGGATGGCATCACAACTCGACGGATATGAGTTTGAGCAATCTCTGGAAGTTGGTGATGGACAGGGAACTCTGCATGCTACAATCCATGGGATTTCAAAGAGCAGACACAACTGAGTGACTGAACTGAACTGATGACAACTTCTGTCTTGAGCTTGGAGTATTTGCTCCCTCTTGGTTTCATGACTGACGGGTTTGAAATTGAGTCTATAGCTTGATGTTTGTGGTTTTAATTTCATGTCCCTTTATGATTTCTCTTTTCCTCCTTATTTACGTTCATTGATTTTTCTAGAATTTAATGTGCAGTTCTTTATTGGAGTTATGGGTTTCCCCAGTTATGGCTCAAATGGTAAAGAATCTGCCTGTAATATAGGAAGGGTTGATCAAACGCCCGTGGGTTTAATCCCTGGGTCAGGAAGATCCCTGGTGGAGGAAATGGCTACTCATTTCAGTATTCTTGCCTGGAGAATCCCATGGACAGAGAAGACTGGCAGGCTATAGTCCATAGGGTTGCAAAGAGTTGGACAGGACAGAAGCAACTTACACACATCAGAATTTTAGCTCTCCTTCTGTGTGACGTCACAGGAGTTGTTCTAGGAATCTCTGGGAAAGCAGAATGTGTTCCAGGGGTTGTTAAAAGGCAAAGTTAGGCAGCATCCATGGGAGGGAAAAGTGGGTGACATGAATAAGGCAGATAGGTTAGCAGTTGACTGATGTCAGCAGGCCGATTTCACAGTTAGCTGAAAGGGGACCTTCAGAATCTCCTGGCCTGGATGACCAGCAATATACACTCAAACTCTCCCCACCTTGTAAATTTATCAACATTTTAATCATTAATGGTAAGCAAACTCAGGTGACAGTATGGTTCAGGCTTCTAATTATCTCTTTGAAAATAATTCATCTAGGGAATTCCCTGGTGGTCCAGTGGCTAGGTCTCTGCCTTTCACTGCCAGCGGCGAGAGTTCAATCCCTGGTGGGGGAACTAAGATCCCGCAAGGCTGTGCAGCCAAAAAAATGCATAAAATTGTGATTCAATCTTATAACCACTGAATTTTTAAAACCACTCTTAATATAACTGGACAGTTACCAGAGGACCTCCCAAAAACCAGGCTCGATTTTTAACCAGATCCTGACTACCCCAGCTCCCTTCCATAAAGGAGACTCATCCGGAGTTCAGGCTCTGGGGATTTGGACTCCTCCTGAGGACACCCCCGCTGAGATGTGGACAGAAGCCATGGGCACTGAGCCCAGGACTGCAGACACCACACATGGGTATGGGGGCTGTGGCATGGGGACCAAGTCTCCAGGCTTGCCCAGCATGGCTACGGGCAGCCTGGCAATCTACACCACACATGGGAAAGGAGTTACAGGCAGTGACATCCTATGGACACCCTGGTCCCTCGGGAAAAACCCTGAACTTGGCTCAGGAGGCCAAGATGTTGTCATTGTATTTGGGGTCCCTGAGGTCACCCAGCCAAGAGGCGGCAGAACCAGAATTCAGCCTTGGCCTGCAGCCAGCAGCAGCCTGGAAGGGCGCCCTCCTCCTCTGTCCACAGGGCCCCAGGCCTCATGCTTGAATCCCCTCCCTTTCCTGTCCCCAGGAGAGCGGTGTTGAGGGACATCTGGAGGCAGGGATGGACCTCATGGGCAGGGGCTGAGTGAACCCATCCAGGCCCCAGGTCAGATGCCTGTGATTGACCCTGCCCCACCCCATCCCTGGGACCTCTGAGCCTCGTGTGTGCTCAGCCCCCAGGCCCTGATTGTGGGTGATGATTCTGTCTGCTCCACGGGTAGTGGGGGCTCTCCACAGGGAGCTCTGTACAGCTCCCGTAGGACAGAGCCAAGCCCAGCTCCGGGGTCACTGAGTTGTCACCTGGGCCATTATAACTATTATTATTAATTTTATGAGCATTCTTGTTGCCATGACAATGGCCATCCCTGTGAGGTCAGTCACTCTCCTCTCAGGAACCTCCAGTGTGTCCTTAGAGAGGAGGGGGTCGCCCAGCCGGGCGGGGCCTCCTCTGGCTTTGTCATGGGGAGGAAGGGTGTCAGTAATCCATTCACATCCCTGTTGTGTTTGTCAAATAGGATATTATCAGCTGTGCTCAGAAATGGAAATTAAATTTATAACAAGAGATATAGTCATAATCGGAAAGGAGCACAAAGGAGGCCCCTTTCACAATGATTACAAATCATGAAGTCGTTACTCACGCTTGCTCCTCTGAACTAGAAGCTTGTTTGTGAGCAAAGGCCGCTCACGGCACTTGCTCAGTAAAGTTCCACCTTGTTGAGTGGGGAGAAGTGAACGCCCGGCTCCTGGTCGGCTCAGCGTCCACCTCCCTGGGCTTCATCTCAGGCCATGACAAAGCCACCTCAAAGGGACTTCCGTAACCATGTCCACTAGTGATAGCGAGAAGCACCGAGAGAAGAGACCGCATTCTGTCACATGGTCTTCCCCCTGGAGATGTGGAGAGGAAGGCCTGCAAGGCCTTGGGGGCTCAGGGGCCATAAAGCAACATGATGAGGAGAAGGGCTGCATGGTGGTGCTTCTGTCAAGCAGAGGCATTTCTATCAATGTTCATAGTTCATCCTTACAAGTCCTGTCTCCTAACACCATGGGCCCATCAGGCACGTGACCAGCAGCCTTGTGGCCCCGAGTCCCAAACCAGCCTGGATGCTGAGTCGGTGGGTCGAAGTCCCCGACACAGGGCGTATGGATGACCACGTGGACTCTCTTGCCTTGGAGACGGGAAGGCAGACGCATTATGCCTAAGGTTCTGTAGCATGTACTTCTCCTTACAGCGGGCACTGAGTGTGTCTCCAGGAGGCTGTTACTCACACACCCATGGTGCTTGGGCCCTGATTGTGCTCCTTGTGGTGGGAGAGAAGGAGCCTCCTTCTCCTGGGGAAGGTTCCTGGTCTCCAGGGAAGTGTCCTCTCCCAAGCCTAGCCAGCTGGGCCTGCTTGTATAGAACCTGGGTCAGGGAGGTGGGCCCACAGTCTGAGTCTTCATCCAGACTGCTTCCCCACATCTGATGCTTCAGGCTTCACTGTATCAACGTCCTCGGTGGCTCCCTTAGCCTGCGGCTTAAGGTCATACAGATGACAAGTTACTGTATCTGCCTTCCGTGCGCAAGAATGGGCTTCCCAGGTGACACTAGTAGTAAAGAACATGCCTGCCAATGCTGGAGACATAGGAGACACAAGTTCAATCCCTGGATTGGGAAGATCCCCTGGAGAAGGGAATGCCAACTCACTCCAGTATTCTTGCCTGGAGAATCCTATGGACAAGGGAGCCCGGCAGGCTGCAGTCCATAGGGTCACAAAGAGTTGGACACAGCGGAACAGCTTAGTGCAAACACACACAAGCACAAGAACACTTACAACTGATGGAAAACAGCGCCTAGAGAGGTGAAATGACAACATCCTTAGGAAATGCCACCGATAGTTTCTATTTACCTGGATACCTGTCCAGTCACTGAGCCTCCCATTAGGAATAATTTGTTGATGGCTGAAAGGTCAGGAGCCCCCATCAGCGACTAAATCTCAACACCTTCGAGCCTGTGTCTCCCACCCTCAGCACCCGACAGCTGTCGCGAGGCCCAGAGCACATAGAGGAGCAGGTTGTGAACTCATGCCGTGCCAAGCAGAGTGCAGAGGCTGCTGGGGTGCTGGTTCTGGTAACTAGGGTCCAGCTTGTGCATCAGCGCCATGCGTGCTGGGGAGGCTCTGGGCTCAGCTAATGACCTGTCCTCTTCTCTCCTCCTAGGTAAGTGATCCCGCTGCTCACGCACACGCGTGTCCTCACATGCCCGTCTCACCTACGAGAACCTGTCTCCACTCCCCGGCTCCTCTGCAGTCTTCCCGGGACGGTGTGAGCCGGGTGGACCCGGTGAGCGGGAGGGTGGGCTCACGTTTCCCAGGCCATGGCGACATGACTCCTCTTTCTTGGCCAAACTTGTGCTGATGAAGGAGAGGGTGAGGGGTGAGACAGTCACATGGGAACCAGATGATGTGGCCTCTCTAACCTGAGAAGCCAGCCTGGACAGTGATTCGATTCTGCTCTGACACAAGTGAACCTGAGCCCAGCATCTCAGCGTGAGCTCCCAGACCTGCTCTCGGCATGAGGCAGCTCTCCTGTCCGAGTGGCCTGGTGGTGTGCTTTGTCGTTTTTCTTGAGTCTGACCTGGAAGTACCCATTTCTCAATTCTGAGCACTTTCTGGGGAGCCAGGTGGCCCCTCTCCCAGGTTGTCCTCGGGCTGGCTTCTCGGGAGCCTAAGGTTGTTCTTGTGGTTTTTGACAAAGGGTTCAAAAGTGCTTTTGGTTAAAGAAAATGTTAAAAGTACATAGCTGAGGAGTGTTCTCTGCTCTCAGAAAGACACCTGTGGGTGCAGCAGAAAGTGTAGTTGGTCGAGAATAACGTTGAAAGCCCAGTGAAAGCATGTCTGTTGTCCAAGGTGATTTGGCCCAGATGGATTTTCTTTTCATGGCTTGGTGGGTCCCAGGGGAACCTTGTGTGCCTGGAGAAGTAGGTGAGACAGACCCAGGGAAGGCAGCTCCCTGCTGAAGCATGGGTGAGAATGGAGGGGGTGTTGTCCTGCATGAGGCTGGGCTGCAGGGTCCTGGGCTCTGGGCATGGTAGCAGGACACCCACGACCAGGTGGAGCCCTCTGGGGAAGAGAAGACACTCCCTGCAGGTGAGCAGAAGGGCGTCTGTCTTGAGCTCTGCATCTGGGGAGCCTGATCTCAGGCTCTTCAGCTATAGACTTAACTGCAAATGTACCGGACTCTCTTATAAAAAAAGACAAAGAGGAACACAAAAAAGATCATAAGATAACTATATCACTAAAAGGGAACCTAAAATCTCTTGAGAAAGTGCTGTTTTCTTGGACAAGCTCACTGATGGGAGCATGAATGTTGGATGATTTTTGGGTGCAGCCCGGATGTTCCAGATGTTGGGGGGGTCACCCCCCTGCCCCAACTCTCCTAAAATCTGTGGAAGGATATAGGTCATATGTCACAGGTCATATGTGGTAAGGACATATGTCAGGCTTTACCTTGAATTCAGGCGTAGCGATTGGCCTCAGGGTAATTGAATCCAGGGTAAAAGGACCTATGTTCTGAATGAACTGGCTAATTCTTATTTATTATTTATGTCATGTTATTTAACATGTCTCATAAGTCTGTGGATAAAATGGCCTTTTTTTTTTAATTTCACGTGCATATTGGCATTTATTCTCACAAGGAAAAGTGTTTTACCATTTGAACTCGGTGTGTCTTGGGCTCACCTCAGAGGGACAAAAAGTGACTGGACAGGTGAGCCAAGAGCCCTTGCGTGTGGCCAGGGCTCTGTGGGGTGTCCCCTCCTGCTGTCTGCCTGAGCCCGGGGTTTGAAACAGGGGCTGGCCACACTCCCCTCCCCACTCACCTCAGCTGCCGCTCTGGGCTGTGGTGGCCTCTCCTGGGTTCTAACCTGGGATCAGCCACTGCCATCCTGGGAATGGAGATGTCATCATTCCCTGATGCCCTGCAGGGTCTCGCCCCAGGGTCACAGCGCCCACTGCTCCAGGTGGCACTGAAGAATGGAGCCCGTTTGGGTGGGGACCTCTGTGGCTAAGACTGGCGATTCTGTCCAGGGTACCTCTGCCTTTGTCTGACCTGAGAACGTCTGAGTCTGAAACTCTGTGAGTCCCCATTCAATATCTGATTTCAGACCTGGTGTTCACCCCAGCTCTCTGCAGAGACACATTTGCTACTGAAGCAATGCTCTGACTTGGTCCTTAAACACCATCTTAAGAGGATTTCTACCTCTGGGTTATTTATGTGACATCTGGGCTTTCCCCTTCTTTAACTCAGTGTTTCCCTATGGGTGACTGACCCCAGGGGTGTTTGGCAAAGTCTGGAGGCATTTGGGGTTCTCACCGTTCTATATGAAGACACACTGTGGTGTCAACTCGGTACAGAGAGGCACTCAACATGCTCCAGTGCACAAGACAGCCCCTCAGCACAGACTCATCCCACCCCAAGTGTCAGTAAGGCCGAGGATGTGAGACCCCGAGTTCACTTTTGATAAAAAGCTTTGACAGTAATGCTACATAAACAATGATTTGAGAGTGAGTACAACCTCTCTGCCCATCAACTTGTTTAATTCCTGGTTCCATAAGGTGCACATGGTCCTCACCCTCACCTTGCAGATGGGGAAACAAGGCCCAGAGAGGTTAGGCGGCTGCCCGAGATCACACAGCAAGTCAGGGGTAGAGCCGTTCCGTCCTGGCTATACAGTCCCTGCTGTGTTACTTGGCTGCGTCTGCTCACCCAGACAAGAGTTGGGCTGGTGCAGACCCCACATGGCGTGAGGGGTGACCCTGTTCTTCCCAGTGCAAGCACTCTCCCAGCCTCCTGCCCCTCCATTTAATAACCGGCCATGGGCATGATCTGTTGTTACAGCCCTGGTGTCTCTGCCCATGGGAGCCTGATTGATGACCTAAATGGTACCAGAAGCATGGTTACACGGGTTCTTCTGCGACGGCTGTAGATGGTGACACTCCCCTTGATCCGGGTGCAGAGCCAGGCAGGAACACATGCTCCCCCTCCCATCCACACAGCGCCTTCTCATCACTTCCCCAGTTCCACCCCTAGGGCTTGATTTAGAAAAAGTGTCTGATTTAATGGGGAGAAAAAGATGAAACAACAAAAACAGGCCATCGAAAACCCTCCAAGTGTGGTGAAGGTGCTTCTCTGCCATTACACAGCTTAGCATTCTTTGTTTCTCGTTTTAACATTTTGCTTAAGATGTAGGTCTGGAGGCTGTGTTTCTCCTAGAAATTATTTTCCAATTCGCACTGCTTTTATTCATGTCTTGGAAGGAAGGTTTGTGATGGGAGGCGTGTTGGGCAGATTTGATGCGGTGCAGGGTATCCTGGAATTCAGCATGAGCTGGTGGCTAAGGAGCCAAATGGAGACTATAACTGGGGAGGCAGGCCTGCCAACCGGCGTGACTTTCTGCTACTGGCCAGCTGAAGGGAGAGGGATTGAGAATGAATCCCAGATTCCCAACCATGAACTGCTGTATGTTCCTCATCCACCAGAAGTGTGCCGTTACCCCAGGAGAGCAAGCTTTGGGGTCCAATCAATAGAAACAGGATATGAGGTCTGGGAGATATGAAGCTCTAATGCTTTGGCCACCTGATGTGAAGGGCTCATTGGGAAAGACCCTGATGCCGGGAAAGATTGACGGCAGGAAGAGAAGGGGGCAATAGAGGATGAGATGTTTGGATGACATCACCGATTCAATGGGCATAAGTTTGAGTAAACTCTGGGAAACAGTGAAGGACAAGGAAGCCTGGTGTGCTGCAGTCCATTGGGTCAAAAAGAGCCAGACGCGAGTTAGCAACTGAACAACAGCAGTGAGGCAGAGGGAGGGGACTTCTGGGTGACAGAGTCCCATCCCGATTTCAGGCCGTGCAGTTGACCCTGTCTTGTTCATGGGGCCACATGGGCCGCGGATGCTGAGCCTGCTCTCACTGGCCCTGTGAAGCATATCAGCCAGGTCGTGTTCACCAGTGGCAGTGCTGGGCCGGGGGGCGTGGCCAGTGACGGTGCTGGGCCTGGGGGGCGTGACCTTGTTGGGGGCACTGGTTTTGTTCTTCTGTGTATTGCCCACACTTGGCATCCTGCCTGGCACGCGATAGGCCTTTAATTAAAGTTGGCAGAAAAAGAGAAAGTGGGACAGAGTGATGGGAGAGGGCATCTTCACTCCCAGGAAACTCAGGGTCTGGTGTGTTTTAGTGGAAGCCCGGTCATCGTACCAACGAGCACACCGATGAATTCCGTCGCTGCTTCTCCCACAGCATATGCAGGTCCGCACGGAGTGCCCGTCTTTAGTTTCCATTCTTTTTGAATCTTCCCTACTACTCTTAAAGGCAGGAAAACTCTACTGGTAAGTTGAGGAGGAAACCTTTATGTGTATAAGTGGGCCAGGTCCATGAGAAGTCCAAACACAGTGTCCAAATCTAGACTTAGAATTGGACACGTGCAATTACAGCTTCATAAATGAACCTCGTACCATATAGGATCTGGTAGTCATTTGCTCCCGGTAAGAATTCTGAGTGCGAATAGCAGCAAAAAAAAATCAAGTGACTTTATTATTAGTGTTAAATATTTACATAGTTTATAGAGGGGTGTAAACAGAGGCTGACGCGTTATGATAGAAGTGAGTCTTTTCCAGAATTATGAGTTAGGAAACGTTTGGTGGAGAGTGAAGAAGCTCACGCATTTTATTTTCAGATGTGGTACAAGCAGGAACTGGAACTCCAGACAATTCTCTGTCCTTATTAAAATCCAATTACAGTAATAGCTCAGCCTTAAACTTGGGGTATTATGGATGCAACATAAATGTTTAAACAGCTCGGCTGTGTGTGATGGTTCTCCAGTTCATATTTCTCACCACTGGTGAGCTGCTTCTCATTTGCAGCTGACTTTCAGGGGTTTGTTGGGTAAAAGAAATGTGAGGGAGGAAAAATTGCTGAAGCATTAAATCCTACCAACATTATTTTTCCTTTTCCCCTTTAGGATAAACCCTCCATTTTACTAAGTTGATGAGTTAGCCTAAAACATATCAAAGAAATCATTCAATGAATATTTATATGGCACCTACTAGGTGCAAAGACTTTTTCCCCCTGGGTGAATAGAAACCTGAGCCCACCTGCAAGATCTGGGGAAAGAAAAAGGCTTTGTGGACTCCCCATATGCAGTGCTCACAGCAATTCAAGAAAGGCTCCCTGGGCCCCCCGAGGTGAGGAATATCCATCAAGCCTGCTCTTCCCACTCTGAGCGGGATGAGGGGTGGAGGGGCGGGGCCACAGGGCTGGTTAGCGTTTAGGTGTTTTATAACGGAACCACAGTCTGTGTCGGCCAGGAGTTTCTATATACATAGAAGCCGTCGAAGCCCACCATCAAAGACGAGGCTGTACACGCCCCAGGCCACTGCGAGAATAAAAAAATCACTCAAGTCAGTGGCTCGTGACTCCTCCAGCTTCCCCAGGACTCAGCTTTAGGGAAAATCTGTCCCATTTGAGAGTTTGGGGGCTTTTCGGTTCTCCTAAGTGACTTTGCCTCACGTCGTGTGAGTTTGTATGACAAAATATAGTTTTTCAAGTCAGATGCAACAACTCAAAATAAATATACACACACTAGAGACACTTACAAATACATACATTTTCTCCAAAGGTAATTTTTCTAAAAGCCAGGGTAGCTTTTGGTACCACATCTAATTAAGAGATTGTAGAACAACGCACAACCATCTTGATTATAATAACCATCTTCAGATAATGCCCTGTTAAATTAGCTCACTGAACATCTATTTTGTAAGTAGATTTGGTTTATTTTTAGTCCTTGTTTGAAGCCAGGAATCCAAATGGAGATGAAGGGTTTTCAGCAAGCGAGGAAACCAAAGAGTTGGCTGGTGGCACTCGAGACTTTGGCCTTTTCAGGAGGAAGTTTGGAAAAAACCCACAGTGATGGTGGGGTCGGGGGGTGGTTCACTATGTCTCAGAGAAGCTTCCCCTCTAGAAAAACAAACAGTTGTGCACTCGGAAATGAAGGGTGCATCCTGCAAAACACCTGACAGGTAATATCTGCAGTCCATGTATCAGGTTAGGGGTTAATGCCGGAAATGCATACGTAATCCCACAATTAAATGGCAAACAAAAACAGCAACAGCAGAGAAACAACAATTAACCTAACATTCTAAGGACTCGAACAAGTGTATCTCTGAAGAGAACGTGCAAGTGATAAACAGGCATATATGAAAAAGTTCCATGTCAGTAACTTCAGGGAAACGCAGGTCAAAATTCCAGGGAGATGATACCTCACAACTGTCAGGATGGCTGTGACCACAGAAAAGCACAAGAGTTGGAAAGGATGTGGAGAAATCGTCTCATTTACACATTTGCCCAGGGTCCCATGTGACAGTTGGTCATCACTCTCCTGGGCTGCATTAGTCCGTGACAGTTTCTCAGACTTTCCTTGGTAGTTGGATTACCAGTCCTTTCTCCCTACGAAAGGAAGACAACATGGAGATTCCTGCAGAAATTAAAGACAGAACTAACATATAACCATCAACACCACTGCTGGGTGTTTATCCAAAAGAGTTGAGATCAGGACCACCAAGCCATGTCTACATTCTCAATAGACCATCTCTCTGCCTCCCAGAGTGTAGCCAGGCCACACGTCCACAGACGCAAATACATGATGGAGAAAATAAGATGGCATCCGGCAGGCTGACCATTTCTATCACATAAAACTGGCTTAGGCAGTGCCCATGAGTGTGATCACTAGAATTATTCAGCGGGTGGTAATCAACACCTAAGAAAAAATGATGCTCGTTACAGCACTAATTACTTTAGTCATCTAGTGTTTTCCATGTTAATGAACATCAACCCCAGACTTCCATAACCTAAACTATGAATCTCCCAATATTTCCGTTCATATTCACTGAAAAATTCCTAGTCATGATTGGATTTCATCAATATTTCTGATGGTTGAAGCCAGGGACTTACAACAGGATCTGGAGAATAAAACCAAAAAGGGAGTACAGTGGAAAAGACAAAGCAGAACTGGCTGGTAATCCTCCAACTACCAAGGAAAGTCTGAGAAACTCTCACAGACTAATGGAGCCTAGGAGAGGGACGACTGACTGTCACATGGGATCCTGGGCCAAAAAGGACAGTCGGAAAAAACTAAGGAAGTCTGAATAAAGTGTACGTGATCAGTCGCTCAGTCATGTCCGACTCTTTGTGGCACCGTGGACTGTAGCCCACCAGGCTCCTCTGTCCATGGGATTTCCCAGGCAAGAATACTGGAGTGGGTTGCCATTTCCTACTCCAGAATAAAGTGTGGTCTGAGCTAATAATAATGAGGTATCGATGATGGTTTGTTAATTAAGACAAATGTACCTGGTGACGGTGAGACATTAACAGAAGGAAAGAGCAGGTGCGCACTGTGTAGCTCTTTGTGCTTTGCAACTTTTCAATGAATTTAAAACTATTCTGGGACTTCCCTGGTGGCCCAGTGGCTAAGACTCTGAGCTCCCAATGCAGGGGGCCCAGGTTCCAGCAACTAAAAGAGGAAATTCATTTAAAAAAAAAAGCAAGCTATTCTAAAATAAAGGGCCTGTTTTTAAAAATGTATAAACAAGATAACGTAGAACCACCCATTCTTGCACTGCTGGGAAGAAACGTCGCTCTCAGTACCTCGGCGTCTTCCGCTGGTCCTGCACACACTGCCTCGCAGGGAGAAGCACACCAGTACAAGGGTCCATATCACCAGCTTTTCCCCTTAATGATGCAGCGGTGTCAGAACCATCCCTGTGTCACTAAAAGGGATTTGATCAGTCAATATATGAATAGACTCAGTCTCGGGGAACATGACGTCATCCAGAGACTGGAAGCAAATTCAGAAATGGATGCTATGTCACAAGGCATTTGCAACCCCAGGAAGCCCATGGGCCCCAGTGCTGGTCTTAATGCTCCACGTTGGAGGCTGAGCTCTGGAGAAGCCGCTCTGTCTCCTGGAAGCTGGAGGCACCACTGAAAGCTGCTGTGTGTCGGGCGGGGGGAATGGAGATCAGCCAACGCTTCCTGGAGGAGGTGGGCTTGAAGGAGGATGAGGATGTGAGTGATGGGTGATGGGGACCTTCCCTCCTAGGGCCAAACAGGGAGAGGCAGCAGGTGGGGAGAGAGGGGTGTATGAGGAGCCTGGGGAGACTTTTGCAGGACTGGGAGCCAAGTGAGGTCAGAGGCTGGAGGGTGGGAATCTCGATGGGGTGTGGAACCAGGAGGAGCTGACATTCAGAGACTCCACAAGCCTCTGCTAGACAGCCTCAGCCTCAGGCAGTGTCAGCCACCACATCAAAGGGGAAATCAGGACCACTCAGATCAGGTCTGAGGAAAGACAGCTCACGACCACTCACTGAGGCTGACAGACAGCTCACTCGCTGCTCACAGCTGGTACCATGAAACTAAGGAGAGGAACGTAATATTTTAGGGGTAAAAAAGGAGGGAGAGAGGAAAAAAGGGGTGGGGGGATCTTTCCATATGGTGAAGGTTCTCATTAAAATCAATTGTAAACTTCGCTAATGGTTGGGTTAACATCATTTGGAAATCATTTGTAAATATCAGCTGCATCTATAATCAGCATGTGAAATTTCCTTATTGAAAGCCTGTATAGCTTTGCGTGTGTTTTTCAGTAGAATGTTATTCATTTAAAGTTGTTTGAAAATCTGATCAGAAAGATCTCCAACCCAGAAATTTAGTGATTTGAAAGACGCTACACTCACGTCTCTTCTCTGAGATGCTCCTTCCGAGTGATGCTTAGAAAAAGGACAACTAAAAACTGGATCCTTGGGGGACTTCCCTGGACGTCCAGTGTTTGGGACTCCATGGTCTCACTGCCGTGGGCCTGGGTTCAATCCCTGGTCAGGGAACTAAGTTCCCACAAGCCGCTCAGAGCAGCCAAAAAAAAAAAAAAAACTATCCTCAACGTGTGCTGTGTCGTGTGTGGCTGTAGACAGGTCGCGACTTGAGTTCTGTGAGTTTGGATTTGGCCTTGAGGACTGTGATTTAAGGCCCGAGGCTTGTCCCTGGGAAAGCGTAGGGGCAGAAGTTTACAGTGGACGCTAGGCCTCACCTGGCCTCTCCCCTTCACTCCCATCCAAGGAGTGGAGGGCTCATTTATTATTTGACTCTGATCTGCCAGATGGGGTGATGACTTCCTCTGAGATAGACAAGCATCCTGTTCAGCATTCCACCATGGCCTCCAGGGTCCAGCAGGTGGCCGGCTGCCCCACCTTTCTCTCTGTGGTTGCTTTGTCATTGGCCATCCACAGCAGGACTGTTTGAGAGATTGCATGAATGATAAAAGTGGTAGAAACGTGTTTCCTAAATTATTTTAGGGGAGGTAGGTCCCAAGTATCTCCTCCCTGGTGGCTCAGACAGTAAAGAATCTGTCTGCAATGCAAGAGACCTGGATTTGATCCCTGGGTAGGGAAGATCCCCTGGAGATCTGGCTACCCTCTCCAGTATTCTTGCCTGGAGAATCCCATGGACAGAGGAGGCTGGTGGACTACAGTCCATGTTGTCGCAGAGTTGGACATGACTGAAGCAACTAACACTTTCAGGTCTTTAAGTGCATGAGATGGAATACACAAGTCGAGCAGAACATACTGTTTATTCAGCAGGAAGTGTGTTAGCTTCCTACTCTGCTGCTGGTGTGTATGTGTGCATCAGGCTTGCCCGGGGGGCCCCAGAGCCCGAGCCCCTTCAGTTTTCACAGGTAGAGCCTAGAAGTCCACCTTGGGGACCACTGGCCTGGAAGGCATCTTCCATCCCTCCAACCTCCCCCGTATTCCATGGCTTGTACTGTAGTTCTCTTGTCCACTTACAGAAATGAAGAATTCGTTTAAAAAGGGCTTCTGCTCAATCAGATTAGCTTGGATGAGACTGTAGACTCAGAAACACGCCCCTCCCCAGCCACCAAGAAAAGGCCTAAAAGAAACATTGCTTCATTTTGACCAGCACGTGTGCTACTTTTCAACATTTACTGAAGACAATTTGTAGCTCTTTACAAATCTACTCATGAATCATAAAACAGGTTTCTGCATTGAATCATAAAACAGGTTTCTGCGTTGTGAGGTGTTGACCGTTGTGTAGATGGAGGAATTACACGCAGGGAGTTGAGGAGCTCCAAGCTTCCTAATCAGAAACAGAGCTAATCACTCTGCAGAGATTAAGCCACTGCGGACTCTCAGCACTGTTTTCTGCCCTGAAGACATTGATATGCTGAACTGTGAGACTCTTTTTTTCCGTGGCTATCCTGGAGAGTAAATACTTGGGAAATTCCTGTGCTGCTGATAAGATGCCTGTGGATAAAGAGCCCTCTTTATCTGCTCTCAGGAACTATGAAGCTTGCCTCCTGGGACACTGGCTTTTCACAAAGAACACCCTTCATCTGCACTGATTGCAAACGTGGTAATCAAGCTCATTGGACTTCCTGGCAGGGGAGGGAGGGTACTAACTCCAAACAGGAAATCAGAGCTAGTCTTCTGTCCATGGTCCAGCCTGCAGTATCCAATGCCCTCTCTGACTCACATCCAGGCACCACAACCACCTCTTCAGAGCGCCCACGGTGGTGATCTGAGTGTGCGCATGTGTGTCTGTCTGAATGTGTGCGCTGCTCTAAAGACCCCTTAAGGGACTTCCCTAGTGGTCCAATGGTTAGGACTCTGTGCTTCCACTGAAGGGGGTCACAGGTTCAATCCCTGGTTTGAAAACTAAGATCCTGCATGCTATGCTGCCAAAAAAAAAAAAACCCTTGAGTTTTTATAGAGGGATCCTCAGATACAGGGAAACATGAGCCGTGATCATTTAAAGTGACCGTTCTCTCCTCTGAGTTACCTGTTTGTAGACTGAATAATAAGCCTTGGCTTGTCTCAGGCCCAGAAGAGGGGAGATTAAATGGCTGAGTCTATGAGAATATACATCACCAAAGCCTCCCTCCTGTCGTGACCCAGTTCTCCAAGTGCTGGCTTATGAAAGACTGAAAGTAGGTCATCAGAGGGAGATGGAGTGGGTGAGGGGAGAAATCATTCCACGACAGTCACTTAAATGTGCCCATGCTGCTTCCGAAGGCTAGCTGAGGGCTGGAGCCAGCGCCCAGACTCGCCTCATCCTCCCCTGATGGTCCGGCCACCTGCACAGAAGCCCCTCAGAAGCAGGTTGCTGGTGACATGGAGCCTGGGGCCAGCAGGCCGGTCTGTCCTCGCCTCCCCCTGTAAACTCATGGGGTTCATGTTCCCGAGAGAGAACACTGCCTGTACGGGGACAGTGTTGGGTTTTTTGTAATTCAGGTTTTCTTGTTAGTCTGTTTTGGCAAATTATAAATTCAGTCCCTCAAAATCGGATGGCTTCTTCAAAGTAGAATCTGGATACCAGTCGAGTGCTTTTTCTCCACAATTAAAGTGTTTAAGTGCCCCCCTCCCCCCTCCCCCTACCCCTGCCACCTCCACCGAGGGCAAAGCGCAAGAGGGGAGCCACGCCATCCCCTCACAAGGCAGCCTTGGACATCCCATGTGACCAGCTTGCTTCCACTTGAAGAGCAGAGCACTGTCCTCCTGGAGCCAGCCAGGCCTGGCCTCTTCCTGCCCCTCTGGCCACCTGTTGTCTCTGCCTGGGACAAGGTCCCCAACCCGTGATATTGCAGGACGTGGGAGGAAGAGGAAGGAAGGGGCAAGCGTCTCAGTGGGGGCCAGCGCCCAGGGCCCAGGATGGGGCTGTGGTGTCCACTCCTCCGCCGGCTCCACAGGAACACAGGCTGGGGCTGGGGGGTGCACATCCTCAGACCTCCTGTGCATCCTCTTGCTGCAGCCCAGGGCCATGCTGAACTTACTGCCCCCTCATCTTACAGGGAAGAACCCAACGCTCCAGAAACGTGATGTCAGTAACCACGATGCACACACGTGGCCACTGTCGTGTCCACCTTCAGCACGCCTCCCTTCCCTTCAGCCAGATCTCATCCCTGAAATGCAACCAGTCTTCTTTTCTCTTAAAAACATTGAAAAGAAAATCCGACAACTCCAGGCTGCGAGTCCCCTTCTGCTCCCCTGTCACCCCTCCCTGCTGTGCAGGCTGGCCTCCCTGTCATGACCATGCCCGATCTTTTCTTTGTCATGGGTCCCTGCAAGGGCCAAGGGCATTAACTGAGTGACCAGGTCTTATCAGAGCCAAGTATCCCCTGGGCTGAAGTTGGCTGGTAACGCACTGACGTGATCCTCGGCAGGGAGCTGAATGGAGAGCCATAGATTTATTTTGCCTTGGGAAAATACACATGAATTTGGCCCAGATATTCATCATTTCTAGAGCACCCCCAGAATTGTGGTCAAGAGGGTTTAGATGGTCATAAATACGACGTTTTCTAGGAGTGGTGATGAGAGGCACTCAGATGGCCCCTGGGGTGGGAGGGGAAGGGCCCCTCTGAAGCCTCAGCACAGTTGACCTTGGTCCTTGTGTGGCCTTGGGCCTGGACACGGGTCAGGCACCCTACTAAGCCTGGACTGTTCACCTGCAATCAGAGGCTTCTTATCCTGGAGGCGCCATCAAAGCATCAGGCACAGCACAGGCCCTTAATCACAAATGGAGTTGAAAGAAGAGGAAACAGGAGCTCTGTTTTAATGTGTAATTGGCTTTCTTTTACATTTTGCAAAATGATTGAAAAGCTTTAAAGTGTCTGCTTGGCCCAGACCCCATGGACCTGGCCACTGCTCACCTCCATTTGAGCTCCCAGTTCTGGGACATCACCTGGTCATGTGGGCAGGCCACATCCCAAAGACCCTGGATTAACACAGAAGGACACTGCAGTCCATGAAGGCTGCTGCCCTGCTGGCTGGTCCAAAATGCCATCTGATTAGCTGAGATTGTGTATTTCCAGTGGACGCAGTGGAGCCCTCCTAAGACAGCTGCAGAGTGCTCTACGGCCTGAGGTGCTTCCTTTCTTGTTTGAGTTGTCAGGAATGGGTTCTCTGGCTCCCTCCCAGGGCTCCTCCCTGAAGACCCACATGGACTGCAGGTTCCGTGGAGTCCAGGGGTCACTCTGCATGGAAATTCCAGCAACTCCTTGGACCCCATGTTGCCAGCCCATCTGCCCACTGCATCCTTGTTGCGAAGATAAGATTGTATTTGTCCAAACTATGGTGAGACAATGAAGGGGATAATTAAATGTTCAGATGGGCAGTGGATCTTCAGCTGTGCTAGAAGCCAGCAAGGAGTGGGAGACATGACTTCTGAGGGGCAAATAGAATTGAGATCATGGTGGGAATGCAGGAGGCTCTTCCAGACCAGAGAAGGGCCTGCACCCCATATTGGGGATCAACTGTGAACCCCAGTATGCTATCTGCTTTGATTTTAAGAACACTTACAAGCTGGTTAGTCTCTTTCAAGCTCATCCCCATCAGAATGGATTTCTGTTCCATCAAAGCAGGTCTCCTAGATTTCTTCTTCATACATAGTTCTCTGAGTACAAGTAACTGTCGCTGATTCCCAGGGCTACCAGGAACACCATGTGTCAGCACGTTCAGCAGAACCCCAAGCTCCTACAGGACCAGGACAGCCTGGTCCCTCCTGTACCTTCAGCATCTCATGCTGAAGAGTGATGGAGATGGCCTCTGAGACCAGGAGCTATATCAACAGCACAGTAACACACTATTTTCTAAAACTGCCTCAAAAGCTTCTCTCAGGAAACCCATCGAGGAAGGGAGAAACGAGTCCAAAGGGACAGTGACGAGAAGGGGTCAGCCTCACTCTCATCGTTATCTGAAGGCATCTTAAGCTAAGCTCCAGATCAACACATCACCATGTGTGCTGGTGGTGAGCATGCGGCACACACCTACCCCACCTTGCCAACTTTCTGAGGACCTCAACAGGATGAGCACGTGCCTGCTTTACAGAGGGGGAGCCCCGGGCACAGCACGGGAGGATCAGCAAGGTCTTGGAGTGGCCAGGATGTGAACCCTGTCTGCACCAGCAGTGAGCCACATCCTGACCTGCCAGATCCGGATTTGATGATTGGACACTGTGTTCCCAGGGAGCCACGTGGGTCAGTAGACCAGAGGACTAGGGATGCGTTCCTGGCAGGAACACTGTCAGCACTCCAGGATGCCTTAGTGCTCGCATGAGCTCAGGCCAAGCCTAACCATGATCCTGCGGGGCCTTCCTAGACCTCCCCCTCCCACAATACACAGAGGGTGGGTGGGCCTGGGGACTGTGCTTCCAGTCTGGGGAGGGGAGGGAGACCCAGGAGGGACAGCCAACCCACTAACAGGCTAGCAGGGGCACAGGGCAAACCCCTTCCCCAAATGCGCCTCCCCACATCTAGAGAGTTGGTGTCATTGGAGTTGCAGCCTGGTGCCGTGCTGATTCTGACACCAAGTGTCGCATCCATTAAAGTTTAATTTGATCTTTTTTAATATCACATTAGAACGTTTCCATCCTGGAATGGAATGGTTATAGCTAACGTAAATCTGCCATACGCACGGTGCGTCATTTATATTAGCTTTTATTTAACTGGGTAAAAGGTAATTTGTTTTTATTAATTGATTCGTTTTCCCCCTCCAGCCAGGCAAGATGAGGCCCCAGTGGTGGGGTGAGGTGGGGGGGCCTGTGTGCGGAGCTGCTCCCTGCTGAGCCCCAGCTGCCCCTTCACCTCAGTGCTGGCCGCTGTCTTCCGTGGAAACTTTAATTGACCGCCCAGGTGCCTGTGCGTCTTGTTATCCGCTCCAGGGCCTCACATCTCCCTTTAATTTTTTATTGTTGGGTTATCCTGTACAACTGATTAGTCAGGCGCTTGCTGCTGAAGTGGGCTGCAGCTTTTCAGCATCTTCTCTAAACAAAGTGGAAAGGAATCACCCAGAACTGTCAACTCACGAGCCCATCTGGGCCACCATGCTGCATTCAGAGTGTGTCTTGCGTTCAGGCTAGTCAGCTCCTCCATCCACCACTGATGCCTTGAAATGAGATGCTGTATAACAATTAACCTGGTTTGGCTTCTGTCTGAACTTTGCTGCTTTTCCCTCAGCCCAGATTACGGGTGGGTGACTCCAGCTTCCCCAAGCTGGCTGGCTTTGTCCATGCACCCATCCACCCTCCAGCCATCTCTCTAACCTTGGGTGCCTGGGCCCAGTTTCCTCATTCGCACTGGAAACTTTCAGGCAGCTTGGGAAACACTCTCCAAGGTCACAGCCTGTTGAGTCCTCAGGTGAATTCCTGGTTGGATTGGAGAATGCTCTGAGAACTATAAGGTTAGCCCCATGCGAACATGCTTAGTCACTCTGGTCGTGTCTGACTCTTTGGGACCCCATAGACTGTAGCCCACCAGGCTCCTCTGTCCACGGGATTCTCCAGGCAAGAATACTGATGTGGGTTGCCATGCTCTCCTCCAGAGGATCTTCCCAACCCAGGGATCCAATCTGCATATCTTTATCTCTTATGTTTCCTGCATTGGCAGGCAGGTTCTTTATCACCAGTGCCACCTGGGAAGCCCAAGGTTAACCCAGAGCCCACGACAAGTCCACCCCTGCCCATCCTTCTCTTCCACAGCCTTATAGAGAGCACCCTTTGTAAAATATTTCTGCCTCCAGCAGCCTCTCAGTTGAGAGCCGTAATTTTCACTAGCATTCATTTATAAACACCTCGGCTGATCACAGGTGTTCTGTGGGGAGTGCCGTAGACAGTGGTCTCAGGGCATCTCAGGGCCACTCGCCTTCGGCAGGAACAGCCAGGGCAGGAGTAGGCACTCTCATTTCTGCACTCCATCTGGTTAGGACACACCATCCATCCGTCTCCCCCACCGTCAGTGCAGACAACATGGCTTTCATCACCTGTAAGCACTGAGCTCTCCTCCTTACGAGAAAGATACACACCCATTTCCCGTATGGGATCCTAGTGGCAAATGTTGCTTTTCTATAAAACTAACCCTGGTTAATATTTAGGGAAAATTGCTTACAGTAACCCAGAGCTGCTGATCAATGTGTGCCAAGACAAACCAGTCATTTCGCTTGGGTTTTCTCACATGAAGGGAGCAGATATCAATTCAGCTCAACTCTGTCCACCTGTTGAAGGGAAAGGAAGTGATCTTTGGCTTGAATTTCAAGGTGGACTGTCTCTGCAGCACTGACGTCTGCATCTCACTCACGCTTCACTTTCTTTTGATGCAATAGTGCATGCAAGAGGGGTTTGAAAATATCAAAGCAGTACATGCGCACTGCCTGTCATTACTTACCCATGCAAATATCCCATGATTATAGTTGGGACAAATTGTTTCCCAGGTTTCAATATGATATTTTCTATGTGTGTAGTGCTTTAAACCCTTCTCAAAGCTTTTCTCCATATCCATTATGTCATTTAACCAACCAACTGAACTTGAACTGGAACAAACAAAAACACTGATAAATTAATTAAATCCAGAACTTTTATGGGGGAGGAGAAAAGGGGTAGCAAAATACAGCTGTGTTGCAGTTGGTTTGTGGACATCTACTAAAAAGTGATTTTAAGGGGGAAACAAAACGAAATCTACATCCTTCCCTGCTTCAGAGTCTTCAAATGAAAAAAAGAGAGAGAAAAAAAAAACCTGATTCCTTATTTTTGTCTCATTCCTGGGACCCAACTTGGACGCAGTGGGAACCACTGAGTGTCCAGGAATCTGCCTTTATTTATTGTCTGTGCCGTGAGGCTTGTGGCATCTCAGTTCCCTGACCAGGGATCGAACCTATGTCCCCTGAAGTGGATGTGCAGAGTCCTAACCACTGGACCACCAGGAAATTCCTCAGATTCTTATTCTAATTTCATGAAATACTTGTGCATTTTTCTTATTTTTTCATCTGACCCACCACCCTAAATAATTTTTGAGGATATTTTTATTTTCAAAAATATATATTTCTGAAAGTTTAATGATAATGCATTTTTATAAGAACTTGTGATAGAAATATTTGCATAAGAAAGCCAGTGTTTCTCAACCTGGACACTACTGACCTCAGGGCTGGGCCAACCTCTGCTGGAGTGAGGAGTGTCCTGCATGCAGTGGAGTGTCCGACAGCATCCCTTGCTTCCACCCCCCAAGTTGTGACACCCAAGGTGTCTGCAGACGTCGCCCAGTGTCCCTGGGCGGGAGTGGGATGGACCAGTCGCCCCAGTTGATGGGGCTGCAGAGTATCTGATGGGCCTGCAGAGATGGCATCCCAGGCCAAACTCAGCTCATGCGTGTCGGTCTGGCATCAGGCCAGACCGTCTGCCAGGAGTGGCTCATCCTTGGACCAGAGCATCAGGCCATCGCCAGCGCTGTCGCATCAGCTCCTGCTCATCATGGCCATCAGTGCCCTCCTCTGCCTCCACAGGAAGAGCCTGCTGGGGCTTCCAGGGCAGGGAGGAGGCCGACGTCCAGGCAAAGCTTCATTTTCCAGAAGTTCACAGCATCTGGGGAAGAAAACCAGAATAATATCACAGGAGCAACAACTGAGAAGACGTCTAGAAATTGCTTCTTGTATCAGATTGAGCCCTGAGGTTCATCTGCCAAGCCTCCCCGCCACCGCCCGCCGCCCACCTCTCCTGCTTTAATGAAGATGCTGTGTGGGAGCTGTGGGGGCGGCGGGGGCTTCCTTCCCTGGGCTATGAGCCTTGTTGGGGGCTCCCAGCAGGAGGCTCAGCCTTATTGAATCATGTCGCTTCAATAGCATGACTCCTGAGAGGGTCTGCCCCACGTGACACCAAGGCTAGTGCTCTCCTTTCACAGGAGGCCGAGGACGGAGAGTCCTCCCTGCAGTGGGGGCTGTAGCCCAGGTGAGGGCGGTTCCCCACACAAGCCCCGGGCAGTTGTATGGGTATTTCTCAGGGCTGCAGGAAGAGAGTGATGGGAGCGTAAGTTCAGACACGTGGACACCTCACCTGTGATTCTGCACCTCAAGCAGCTACGACAGGAGACGGAGAATCTGACTTAGAACATGGCCCAGAGGAGGGATATGATGGGTTCTGCTTGCCCTTGATGGGCCCACGTGACAAAATGGGTCAGCTCAGACTTCCCCAGCACCCTGGACACGCACACCACGTATGGACACACATATGCACATACATATACACACACATATACACACCTACATGTACACAGGTTGCAGACACATGCACACGGGTACACACATAGAGTTCTTCTCCTGTAGGAACTCTCCAGTAAATCCTTCAGAGCTAGGATTCACTTAATTGTGATGATGAAAAGTGATAAGAGGCTTAAGGGCTAGAGCAGCCCAGGGAGGGGCCTGCTGCTTTAGCTGAGCACCCAGAGAGACCCCGGAGCTGCCCCCTAAGCTGCTGAGACCTGAAGGAGGAGAAGGGGAGCAGAGGCAGACCCCTGGGCACAGATGCAGAGCCGTGTTCATATTGTAAATAGCACGATTCTGCTTGTTTTCCAGAACCAGCACCGAGGTTTTTGAAGAGCTCATCTCGAAATAGAGTTATGTAATCAGAAGTCAGCTCTTTGCCTTTTATAGAGAGGTCTGCAGAGTCAAATGGGGAGGCTGGAGGGCTGGGCGTAGGGGGCGGCTCTGCAGGCCATTGCCTTTCTTGAGGGTTCCCATGGCCCTGCCAGTGGGGGAGAGGGGACTCACTCAAGGGGCTGTGAGGTCCACCAGGCTGCTCTGTCCCCCGAGTGACAGGGGAGGGGAAGTGTGCTCTTCAGTTGCACACCTGGGGCTTCTCTGTGCCCAGCAAGTGTATCAGCCTGTCCCTCAGTCACTCTTAGTAATAATAGTAGTGGTAGGTAGTCACTCAGTCGTGTCTGACTCTCTGCGACCCCATGTACTGTAACTCATCAGGCTCCTCTGTCCATGATATTCTCCAGGCAAAAATACTGCAGTGCGTTGTCTTCTCCAGGGGATTGTCTCATCATTCTTAGTGCCATTTATTAAAGCTACAAAGAAACAAAGTCACTGAAACTCAGTAGCTGCTGTAATCAGTTATGCTGCTGCTGCTGCTGAGTCGCTTCAGTCGTGTCCAAATCTGTGCGACCCCATAGATGGCAGCCCACCAGGCTCCCCCGTCCCTGGGATTCTCCAGGCAAGAACACTGGAGTGGGTTGCCATTGCCTTCTCCAATGCATCAAAGTGAAAAGTGAAAGTGAAGTTGCTCAGTCCTGTCTGACTCTTAGCGACCCCATGGACTGCAGCCTACCAGGCTCCTCCGCCTGTGGGATTTTCCAGGCAAGAGTACGGGAGTGGGTTGCCACTGACTTTCTGTTTATGCTGGGGGAGCTGGAAGAATATTGCCATGAAACAGCCACATTCCACTTGGAACACCTCCCTGTTGGAGGAATATGTTTAGAATGGAGCCCATGAACTGCATCCTCTTAAAAATGAGGACACATGGAAACTGGTGAATCTGACCACCGTCTGCCCTGGGGTCCCTCATGCTGACACTGTCCTTGTTCTCCTCCAGGACAAGGACCCACTAAGTCGTGTCATCAGGGAGCTAGGGGAGGTAGACTCGGGAATTCTCTGCACTGAGTTTGCAACTTGTGAGTCTTACACTATTCCAGAATTAAAATGTAAAAAGCCCACACTCACCACTTCCAGTTCTCATCAGATGATACCTCTGTAGATAGGTTTCTCGGGTTGCATAAGAAACAAATTCTCCAAACTAGCTTTTAATGAAAAGAAACCAGAATCTCACACACAAAGGTGGCTTCTCTCTACCTCCTCTCACTCCCTGCCATTTAAAAAATAATCCTTCTTTCTAATGTGAACGTTGAAATAAAAATTGCGAGACTGGTTCCAATGCCAGCTTTCTATTCCCAAGTCAGAAATGACTCAGAGAGGTCATTTTCTGAATGATCGCTGTTGTTACTAAGCTCAAATGGCACCTTAGTCAGACGTCTCGTGGGCAAATTCCCTGGTTCATCCCAGTGCCCACTTGCTGGCTCGTCCCCTGTGTAATTTAACACGGTTGGAAGTTTCTGGTGATGGGAGACCAGGCTAGAACAGTGGAGGAGCATGGGGAGGTGAGCTGCTGCAGCTGTGGATTTGGAAGAGCTTTTGTGGTAGTTTTACTGGGAGTGAGGATGTTTGCGGGTTCATTTCTTCTGCCTCACTCTTGGGTTTGCACTGGGCATCCCTGGATTGTTTCCATCACCTGGGGGGCAGGGCACCCACCAGGGAAGGGTGGCCCTGGACACTTCTTGCAGACACCTCTGCAGGGTACTAAGGGTGTTTTGGGGGTATCTGCAGGCTTTTCAGAAATAGCCATGACCCCAGCAAGTGTGTTCTTTGTATCCAAGATAGACTTCAACTGAACCCCCTCCAGAGGCAGGAACCAGCAACTTGCTTAAAGGAAGACAGAGAGAGGAAAGCAGAGATTTGTGGAGCGTCGGCTGTGTGCTTTGTGCCACACAACAGCCACACCCATGCTCTCTGCAGTAGTTGCTGTGGCCTCATTGATAAGCAGCTACAACCAAGAAACCCGAGCTCCCAGGGACTCTGCATGCCCCTTTCTCACTCATGGCTCAGAGCTCTGCTGAGGTACCCCGCCCAACATCACACAGAAACCAAGACTCCACCTGTCTTCAGTGTTTAACTTGCTCTGGGTCCCTGGAGTTCCCTCCATCTAACTGCTGGAGTTGAGAGAGACTAAGGGTGGACAGGCATGCGTCTGTAGGATGGAAGAAAGGCATGTCCCCGCGTGGGCACCTGCTCCCATGGAGGGCACACATGCTGGGGGTCAGCCACCTCGCTTTGTACGAGGTTAACACTTGCACTGCTTCCATTTCACAGATGAGGAAACAGAAGGTCCAGGAACAGCCATCTTTCCCCAGAGCACATGGCTAAGACAGGGGAGGGGACTAGGACCCAGGCCATCCATTCCCGGGGGTCCCAGAGCATCCCACCACCCACTCCCTCTTGTCTGATGTGCACCGACCATCCAGGGGCTTCTGTTCTGACTCTGCGGAACAGAGCAGGACAGGACACAGTCGAGGCAGGAAGAAGGCCATCTTTTCTTCTCTTTGCAGGAAGGAGCATGGTCACTTAGCATTCATGTCACAGGTTACACCTGGGGGCTTAGTGAGGGTTCCCAGGTGGCACTAGTGGTAAAGAGCCTGCTTGCCAATGCAGGAGACTTTAGAGATGTGGGTTCGATCCCTGGCTTGGGAAGATCCCCTGGAGAAGGGCACGGCAACCCAGCCCAGTGTTCTTGCCTAGAGAATCCAAGGACAGAGGAGCCTGGTGGGCTACAGTCCGTGGGGTCGTAAAGAGTGGGACGCAACTGAAGTGAGAGCACACGTGCATCATGAGGAGGGAAGCAGAGATGTCCCTGAGCCACGTCCTGTGGTCCGCACGCCCACCACTCCTCTGCAGAGCAGGCTTGCTGCTCGGGTTCCGAACACATCACCAGAGCCACGCGCTTCATTCCCATGGAGTCTCATTTTTTAAAAAGTTTAAACAAAGACCTCAGCTTCATTTGTTTTTCTTTTTAAATATTATGGAGAAAGATGATTTATTTCATGATTCTTAGATACGAATGATGGAGCGAGTGGTTTCCATTTCATTATTGCAGTTGTCATATTTCAGAACTTCCTAAATATAGCTTTATTATAGGGGAAAAAAAAAAGCCTACAGCCCTACATCAAGATAAAAAGGTTTCTGTCAAAATCAAATGACATGTCAATTTTAATGAGCAACTGAAAAATTAACAAATGTAACGTTCTAATCTAATTATGTTCTTCCGGAAAGCTCTTTGAAAATTGACTCAAGTTTTGATTGTCAAGTGCTCTGCCCTCAAGGCAGCAGCGACGGCATGTGGCAGACTGGAGAGAGGCCTCCCGGGTGCTCAGAGGGGCTCTCTGCCCATCGCGGTACTTCCAAACCTGGGAATGTTGGCTAACGTTCTCAAACTTTTCATAAACTACAGCACGTACAGAAAAATGAGCAAATTGCAGGCAGTGTCCCTCTGAATGTTCACAAGAGAATGACAGTCACGTAAGCAGCACCTCAGATACCCCCTTCCCATGTTTTCTTTTACGTAAATAAAAGCTTCTTTTTAAATTTTTTATTTATTTTTATTTATCGGCTGCATGGCATGTGGGGTCTTAGTTCCCCAGCCAGGGATCAAACCCCAAGCCCCTGCATTGGAAGCGGAGTCTTAGCTAATGGAGCACCAAGGAAGTCCCTAAACGCCAGGGCTCTATGCCCCTCACGCCCATATTCATTGCATGATTGGTGTTCAGAGCACTGTGCATAATGAATACATGCAGTTTAATAACTGTTGACATGTCTACTGTTACCATCACCAAATCCAGGTCATGAACATGTCCGTCACCCCCAAAAGCTTCCACGTCCCTTTGCTGTGGTTCTTGATTGTTTGCAGTAAAAACACGTAACATGAGCCCTACCCCCTTAACAAGATTTCAAGTACCTGATTCCTTTCCATTTGTTTGTTGTGTAGTCGCTAAGTCCTGTCCCACTCTTTTTTGACTCCATGGACTGCAGCCTGTCGGGCTCCTCTGTCCATGGGATTCTCCAGGCAAGAATACTGGAGCAGGTTGCCGTTTCCTCCTCCAGGGGGTCTTCCCAACCCAGGGATCCAACCTGTGTCCCTTTTGTCTCCTGCATTGACTTTGGCAGGCTCTTCATCGCTAGCACCATCTGGGAAGCCCTAGGTGCGGTCCACATACTTGCTAATGTAGGGAGCTAGACATTTTAGAAAGATTTCCACTCAAGGCCCAAGTAAGCAGCGTTTTCTGGTGTCAGGTAAAGTCTCCTACTCCTAATAAAGATTTAATCCTACGACTGAATTTCATACCCGTCGGAAGGAATGGCCATTTTCTTGGCAAGACATTCATATTTGATGCCTGAAACCCAAAGCCACATTTTTAACCTTCTCTTGAGATCCTTTCTGACTGTATAAACTTTGGAATTCTGAAGATCTTTGATATCAGGAAGATAAATTTACATAGACATATACCATAATTCTTGTTCCTCATATCTTTCACATTGCTTCATTTACATACGCTTTAAATATCCAATGAATGGCAATAAATGGAAACTCATAATAAAACTGGTAATAAAATGGATTATTCAGGTAATGCTGTTTTATTACAGTCTCATTATGATTATATAATCCTTATTAAAATCTGGATCAAAGATGAATTTCTCACTGGAGGCGCTTCACAAGCACTTTAATAAATTCTATTTATTGCACAATCCCAGGATGGATATTGGTTTTTATAATTTCCTACAAATGTGTCATCATATGACATGGAATCCGTCTACAGGAAATCTATAGCCTGATTTCTTGAGAATTTACAGTGTATTTTCCTGTTCTGACTCTAGATTCCTTTATTTGAAGAGACATTTGCTGCATGGAATATGTTCACAGCATTATTTTTCATCTCTGACTCTTGTGGGTGTTGCCCCAAATTGCCCTTCTCTTAGAATCTCTTTCCGACAACATCTGGGGTCCTCTGGTATTGATGAAGCCGCATAGGGTGGGTGGAGTCAGGCTAAGCCGACGCTGCCTAGTGAGTGATGGAGGGACCCAAGGGTTTTCTCACTGGAGCACATACCACCAGGAACACAATGCCACCCCTGACCTGGCACTTCTAGGTTAACCGGATGAGACACAGAGCAAGGCAGCAAGAATGGTCCCAGGAAAGAGCCAGAGCCTCACAGAAAACAGAGCCGGAAGAAAGATGCTTGGCTGGGAAGGGGCTGCATCAGGAGAGTCCCACGTCACGAAACAGATGGACCTGCTCTGCTGACCATAGTTTGTTGGTCCAGGAGGCAGGCCCAGGAGCATGTATGCTTGACCAGTGAAGGGAGCCTGCCTTCTGCTTGACCCAACAGTGGAAGCAACATTACAGTCCATCTGTTGCAGTCGCATCCATCCGTTGGATCCGTGTCTGGGGCGTGGCGCTGTCCACAGAGGCAGTGCTAAAAGATGGAGCTGCTCTTCCTTGTTGTCAGGACGATTAATATTTATGTCTAGAGGTCGTGGGAGAAAGTGGACTGGACAACGTTAATATCATTGGAATCACTGCCCAAGGCTGCCATCTGAGAGGGGCAACTCTGGGCCCAGCTGCTGTGTCTGAGGTTCAGCTCCAGAACTCCCCACTGGGTAACCACCTCTTGCCTCAGTTTCCCCATCTATAAAATGGGCATCATAGAGGGCTCTTCCTATGTGTTGTTACAGGGACTGAGTGAATGAATATGAAACCACTAGAGGGCCTGGCACATCACAACATGTGTTGTAAAATGTTTCCTAAATAATATAAATGAAAAGATTGCTTCAAATGGGTGGGCTGGTGGAGGGCAGGGGTTGGTCTCATCCACAAGAAGCCAAGACCCTCCTCCTCATTCTCCCAAGTGGCCACTGGATGCTGAGGGCAGACAGTGGAGGCAGTATCACCCGGATCCCCACTTGTAGAGACCAGGTGGGTCTGAGACAAGGCTCAGGCATGGTGTGGAGCCCAGGGGTCACACTGTCCAAATGCAGCCTGGAAATTGGATGTTGAAACGCTTCCACCAGCGTCAGACTGGGAAGCCCAATTTTAAAGGCAGGATTTAGATAAAACTGCTTATTAGTAAAGTGAGGATTATCTGGGATTTTAAAGTTTGTTTTCATCTTCTGTGCCACTCAAGTGTGGGGACTTGAGGAGATTTGGGGCCCTGGTCAGAAGCCTGAAGCTAGAAAAAGCACCAGGCAATCCTGCAAAAATGGCCCCTGTACTGACCCTGCGTCTTCCTGCTGCCCTTGGCAGAGATGCTGATGGAAACCAGTGCTGGCGAAGCCAGAACCAACTGCCAGGCCCCACCTCTGTGACTGAAGATTACTCCCTTTCAACCCTGTCATAATCACCCTGAAGAATGGAGCCCAGGTGGTCCCACAGGGAACCCAGCTCCACGAGCCCCCAGGTGACAGGTTCCTCTCTCCATCCCCTGACCCCAGGCAGCACGGAGCCCAAACAAAATCTCTGTTCTCACCTTGTCTTAACACATAAAGGACATCCCAGGTGGTGTCATGATTAGTCCAGCACTGTGACAAGCACAAGGGACAGATATCAAAATGGAGTCTCGTCATCTGGGCCAAATATTCAGAGTCTCAGCCCCTCACCCCCACCCCTCCAGTCAAGTGCAGCTCGCCAGTAGGAAGTAAAGTGGAGATGTGGGCAAAAGACATAAATGGGGAAATACTCAAGAAAGTGGTAAACATACAGAAATGGTTTGGCCACTTAAAAACAAACCAGAGTGTCCCAGATGCGAGTCTAATGAGCAGAAATCAGTGCTGAGAAGGCCCTGGGGAGACGGCTCCCCTCCACCCCCGCACAGAGTTCTGTGAGGAAATATGGGCCCAGTCTGGGGGGCAGACAGGTGGACAGGTGGACACGCATCAGTTTTCTGCTCCAAGGTCACTGTTACTGCAAATGTAGCAGCTCCAGATAAGACCCATCAATGCACCCCAACCTGTGGTCACAAGGCCGCTCCACTCTCAGCTCAGGGTCTCACGGTGCTAAAAGCAGGGGTCAGCTGGGACTGCTGTTCCCTTCTCATTAGGGCCGGGGTCCCCCAGGCTCACCAGCTGGGGTGGAACTCACTTCCTTCTGTTTCCCATGTGGTTTCTTCTGCAAGGAAGGCCCCTGAATAAGCTGGGAGGGACGAGGGAGAGAGGGCTCCAGGGCTAGGCCCCCAGGAGACTGGGGAGGCTGCGAGGAGGAGGTTCAGCCAGGGAGGACGGGCACGGTTGGAACCTTCACCGAGCTCAAGGTAAAAAGCACGTTTTCAGGGAAGGGGGATCCACAGCAGCTGATAACATTGGGGCAGGCAATGCAAGGCAGGCCTAGGGCCATCAGGTGAGGGAGGCTGCATGTGTGCAGACCCCCCAGGGCTGCGGCTCCAAGGTGCCCCAGGCTGAGTGGGTGTGCCTGCTGCTTCCCTCTGTCACCAAGAGCAGGCAGACCCCTCAGCACAGATGGGTCAGAAAGCCACGCTGGACTAAGTGCCCCAGGCCCACCCATGCATGGGAAGACCCAGTGCCCCAAGAGGGCAGCTTGGACCTGGGAACCTCAGCCAACATGACCCCTGTTAGAGTCTCCCTGGCCACCCTTCCCTACAATTAGAGCTGCTCCGTGTGCAGAGACGTGAACAGGGCCGCCTCCTGCTGCATTATTGAGTGGGTATCCCGGGGGCCAGAGCAGGCCTCCCAGTCTTCAAAGAGAATAAATAGGGTGAGGACGTGACCGGGGGTGTCAATGATGGGAGCCTGAGCACTGCAGTCCTCACATGCCTGGCCTAATCACCCCCCTGCACTAGGGGGGAGGCGGGAGCCTCATTCACAGGCACGGTGGGACCAAGGAAGCATCTGGAAAATTAACTCCACGTCTCCTTAAAGGAGAAGAACAAGCTGTACCCAGGTTCGCCTGATCCCCCCATGAGCATCTGGCTTTGCTGTCTTTCCACCCAAAATGTATTTGGGGAGCTTTTTCCTCACCAACCTTTTGCTTTTCAGATAGTAATCCCCACCTCCTTCTGTTTAGGGAGACAAATTGACTGAATACTAACAAATTTGTTCTATTAACATATTCAGCGGTAGGCAGGCATGAGATAATATAACTCAATTTCTATCTTAAATCATTGTTTTAATCTCGCACTTGAATATCATCATTTAATTTGTACATCCAGCTGGAAATATTGATTTTCAGAAGCATTTATTCTGTGCATTATGTAAAATTCTATTTGCACTCTGCTATAGAAATATTACTTTGTGGCTTAAAATATTATTGAGATTGTTCGATTTTTTCCCCTCGTTTCCCACGTGCTCTTGCATCTAGTGCAGCTGGGGCAGAGAGTGACTCCCCTGGAGCTGAGAGGGGTCCTTGTGGCAGTGGGTAGGGGTCCGACTGCAGACACAAAGGAAAAAACCAATCCCCGCATGCTTGGCTTCCAGGACTTCGTCTGTGCCTGGGCATGTGTGTTCTGTGTTCAGCACAGTTGTTGAGAAGCCGGCAAACAGTGAAAAGCAGGCTCGAGACTTGTCTGGGGCCAGGCACCCACCAAGCCCCCTGAGAAACGCCCACAGGCACCTGCTCTGGGGACCCTGAGGTCGTTCACGGGGCCCCGAGCTGCAGAAGTAGCCTTGGTGTCTGCACTCATCAGATTCTCTTTCTTTTGGGGTCTTTCCCCACTTTGTGCCTTGTGTGGTCTCCTCAGACCTCCTGAGCGGGGATACCATAGAGCAAGGATGCCACCCCTTGTGACAGCCCCCTGTGGGCATGGTGAGAAAGGGGCCTTGGTCCAGATTCACTCAGAAGTCACCCTGCCCATCTGCTGGGGCAGTCAAAGACCTGAAGCCTGCCTCAACTGGCAGTCTCAGCCTTATCCGTACAGGCAGAGCACCCGGCCTTAACTGAGCCTTTCATCCAAGGGGCATCCCTGGCCTCTGTCACCCAAGCCCCTGCTTTCATTGATATAAGGACCCAGGCTGGCTGGGTATAATGATTCTCATTTCACAGATGAGGAAGGTGAGGCTCAGAAGCATGAGCTAATGATTTACTGACTTCAGCGGCAGATTAGAGTCAGTTAGACAAGGAGCAGCTCCGGTGGCCCCCTCTGGATCTCCAGCAGCCCCACCGAGGGTGTGCTGAGTTACGTGGGGGGGC
The DNA here is from genome assembly GCF_001704415.2 of Capra hircus. Lineage (NCBI taxonomy): Eukaryota > Metazoa > Chordata > Mammalia > Artiodactyla > Bovidae > Capra > Capra hircus. The sequence goes on along the minus strand of NC_030820.1, from coordinate 54,758,941 downwards.
CCTGGCCATGGGGACAACCCCCCAAGGGCCCATTAGGGCTCGACCTCGTATGTGCCGATCCAGTCCACAGGTCTGTTTGTTGAAAATGGCTGCTGATCCAGAGCGGACAGAACTGGATTTAAAATAATGGTCCTAACACCAGGCTTAGGAAGAAAATCAATTTGTAGTCATCCAGAAAACCTCTCAGATATAATGTTTTTAGAAAGAAATTATATGTGGAGAGAGTCAGAGCTGGAGCCATAACTTGTGAGATCCAGCGCAGAATGAGTGAAAACATAGGCCCTCCTTCAAAGGAGGATTCAGACATTCAGGACGGCACAGCTGAGCAGTAAGTGCACCAGGGCCCTTGGAGTTTAGCTGCAGGAGCCAGGAGTGACCAGGGGAGGCGGCAGGGTCTCTGTACTGGCCCTCCCACTTCCCCTCCCCCAGTGAAGACTTGAGGAGCAATTTCAAGCCTCCCACCCCACTCCCTCCGCATTTCCCTGCAGAAGACTCTAGGCAGAGGCTCCTGGGGAGTAACCAGCTGTGCCTTTCAAAACGGAGATTGAAAGAGACTCACAGGGCGGCTCTGGCTTAGATCTGGAGAAAACGGTCCCCAGAGCGGCAGACAGCACAGCGCCATGAGGGGGCCACCGGGCCAGTCCAGTCCTGTCTGCCCTTCCCAGTCCTTTCGCACCATGTGGGCATCCTGGTGCCACTACCAGCTCCTCCTGGTTCATACCAGCCCTGCCTCATTGCTGTGAAGCCTGGCTGCCCATCCTTGGAGAGCTGTGGCCTCCCCACCCCAACCCTGCCGTTCTCGTGGGGCAGAAGGCAGTACCCGGGGAGCCCGCTGGGGGTCAGGGACAAGGTCAGCACTGGTGTTGCTCAGAGAGTTCAAGTGTCAGAGAGACCCCAACACTGCAGAGCCAGGGAAGTGGCACCTCCAGTTACCCAGGCATCAGCGGGTGCCCGGACTCCCTACAAGTTAGTTTCCTTGGAGTCTCTCCAGGTTCAAGGACATGGGGAGGACAAACTTGCTGGCTCCCTCTGCTGCCTAAAATAGCTTACTGTGTGGGTGCTCAGTTGCTCAGTCATGTCCAACTCTTTATGAGCCCGTGGACTATAGCCCACTCTGTCCGTGGAATTTTCCAGGCAAGAATATTGGAGTAGGGTGCCATTTCCTTCTCCAGAGGATCTTCCCCGAGATCAGGGATCAAACCTGTGTCTCCTGGATTGGCAGGTGGATTCTTTACCGCTCAGCCACCTGGGAAGCCCCTAAAATAGTGTATCCTCTGCCATTTACCTGTGTGCCCAAAAGGTGTCATAAGGGAAACTTAGTGTCTTCTCTGTGCTTTTCCAGAAAATAGTAAAATTCCCCAGTCAACATTCACGCCATAGGTATTTGCTCTAGTTATTAATCAAAATACAGAACTCTCCAACATCTGCTGTCAAGCGACTGGAGTCCATACCTTCTGCTCGTGAGATAATGTGTAGAGAACATTCGTGAACGTGAACACACGGGGTGGAGGGAATAAGATGCAGAGAGTTCACACCTCGGAACAGAGAGGAAGCACCAGCCCCGGGTTTAACCTGGCCACCCTTGGGCTCTGCTGTGTCTTCATTTGTGTCACCACGTGGGGTGTGTCTCTCTTTTTCAGTAAGCACACTGCTTAGCTTTGTTTCTGTCCAAAGGATCAATACGACACTGAAAAGTGCAAATGACAGAGCAAACACAGGCAGGGCCACGGTCCAGAATTAATAGATGTGAATAGACACTTTTCAGTAGTCGTGTACGGCAGGGAGAGCTGGACCATAAAGAAGGCTGAGCACTGAAGAATTGATGCGTTTGAATTGTGGTGCTAGAGAAGACTCTTGAAAGTCCCCTGGACGGCAAGGAAATCAAACCAGTCAATCCTAAAGGAAATCAGTCCTGAATATTCACTGGAAGGACTGATGCTGAAGCTCCAGTACTTTGGTCACCTGATGGGAAGACCTGACTCATTGGAAAAGACCCTGATGCCGGGAAAGATTGAAGGCAGAAGGAGAAGAGGGCAACAGAGGATGAGATGGTTGGATAGTACTACCGACTCAATGGACACGAGTTTGAGCAAACTCCAGAAGATGGTAAAGGACAGGAAAGCCTGACATGCTGCAGTCCATGGGGTCACAGGGTCGGACACGACTTAGCGACTGAACAACAAATAGACCTCTTACAGAAATAAGATCATTGCAGGAAAGGTGACAACCCCTTCCATCCCCAGAAGCAAAACTTCTGAGTGAAGCATCTCTCCATCCATGCTTCTGTACTTTCTCAGTATCGTTATGTGTGCAGAGATTATGCTGAATTTTTATGCCGACTTACTCGGCATGTGTGTATGTGGCATCGCACCCTGTCATTCTGGAACTGGCTTGCTTTGTGTGATATAGTTTCTGAGATTCCACAGTGTCCGCCCTCTGCTCCCTCCAGAGCACTGGACACGGTTGCTCCAAGCTGCCCCTTGGAGTCGAATGTGGCCAGGCAGCGTGCTTTGGGAGATGAAAGGTGAGCGGGATCCTGTGTGTCACACGAGTCACCACACCCGTGGGCGGAAGTCCTCCAACTCAGAGTAGCTCAGAACGCTGAGCCAGCATCCACAGGGCGGTAGGTCTGGAGGGCTGCCTAAGCTGGAGATAAACTCCTTGCGCGGGGCTAAGCCCCTGAGACCTGGGGATTGTCAGCATAGCAGAAGCCGCCCTGTTTGGACTCATCGGCTTCCGGTCCCAGCTCATGTCATCATAAGCAGCCTGGCAGTGAGGAGCCTCGTGCGTCTCCTGATCCAAGTGCTCTCTCTAGAGTGATTACCTCAATTTTCTGGGTCAACAGGCAGTTGCATTTTCAACTCTTCTGGCCTGGCTGACTTGCTGTCTGCAAAGGCTGAACCAGTTTACCCTCCCCCCATGCACCAGTCCTTGCCACCGAATGACCCCAGCACATTATAGACATTGCATGTTTGCCAGACTGAAGAGTGCGGAATTTTGCTGTTCCATTGCTTTAATTTTCCCTAGAAGCCCTCTTTACAGATAGTGTATGGTGTCAGTCTCTGAAATATTAGAGATCCCCGTGATCTTGTAAATAACAACCCTGTCATGCGTGAATGCATGCATGGTCAGTCGCTTCAGTCTTGTCTAACTCTTTGCAACCCTATGGACTGTACCAGGCTTCTCTGTCCATGGCATTGTCCAAGCAAGCATACTGGAGTGGGTTGCCATGCCCACCTCCAGCAGGTCTTCCCAACCCAGGGTTCGAACCTACGTCTCTTATATCTTCTGCACTGGAAGGTGGGTTCTTTACCTCTAGTGCTATCTGGGAAGTCCAACAACCCTGTTAATAAACAATAATTCATATTTTGCACAATATTGGGAAATTTTCTATGTTGACATAAGAGAAAAGGAAGCTCTTACCAGCTCAGTGAACTTGTGGTACCACACGAGGGATATTTCATAAGCAGAGCATCTTAAAAGGGTCTTTCTGTTCTTTTTATTAAATGACTCTTGCATTGGAAGGGCCATCATTCAGCTCACAGCTCACATCCTATCACTCATAATGAGGGCTGCAGCGGCTTCAGCCCTTGGGAAGGTCCAACGTGACTCTGCGAGTGATGTTTCAAGTTCTTGTGGTTTGGAAGAATGACAGTTTCTTGTGTTCGTAGAAGCTTGGAATGCAGGGTTGGGCTGATACTCAGAAGTGTTGCTAAATTCACGGATGTCACAGCTCACTAATTTCACAACCGTAATAGGTTTCATTTGTCACTTGAGACACTGCCAAACCAAATGCTGTTTTCTTTCTAACTTCGGTTATAAAAAGTTCTTTAAACCCAAAACGCTAAGGGTACATCTGAACTATGTTGGTGCTGAGACAAGGCAGAGATTGAAGTAAGAAGCTGCTCAGCCAGCAAACACACACAAATCGCACGCTCACAAATCTCAGCTTTAAAACGCCAGCATCCTGAACACCACCTGGTTACCCATGATATGAGGGTGTTAGTGGACCCTTGTTGTGCATCGCAGAATCGGTACCTTCTCTGCCCTAAAGCCGCCAAGAGACAGGCAAGCTGAATGCTATTTGTCCCGGTCACGTCACCAGGGCTGCAGAAGAGGCTCAGACACGGACGTGGGCTCTCCCTGTTGTCAGCAAGGATGCCCTTTCAACTGGGCTGAAAGAATACGGCAGCATGGCTACCCCTCGCTCACCACTGAGGCCCGAGGACCTCAGGAAGGGCCCACCTCCTCCAAGACCCTCAGCCGGCTTCTAGGGACAGAGACCCAGGATGTGGATCCACCTGTCAGGGGGTCTCCAGATGGGTGGTTCTCACCCAGGGGCAATTCTGCCCCCTCCCCCAGGGGACATGTCACTTGGCTGAGCAGCCTCGGGTCAGCACGGCATTAACTGTTTCCACATGGGAACAAACACAGCCTTTCTAAAAGGCCAAGTCAACCAACACACTAAAAATTACCTTTAAAATGCTGAAATTGCAGCCATGTCCGGCAAGTGTACATTTGGGAAGTGGTGGGAAACTCATGAAAGAGCAATTAACATCCATCAAGAGGCTGTGGGAAATTTATTCAAACTGCAGAGGCCTGTCAGAGGTAAAAGTCTTTTCCCAGGGGCCATGGCTATCAGGCTGTCATGGGCACGGGAGGGATGCTGACCGCCCACTCAGGCTTCCCTGGCCTCCTGGGCCTGCGCCAGAACCAGGCCCTGGTGTCAGCTGTTGAGTCGTCCATCTGGATGCCCCCACACTGACCCCATCCTCCCCTCTCTTTTAAGTCCAGCTGGTGACATGAGTCCCGCTTCATAATCGCGGTTCAGGTCCATTTCCCTGGTCCGCCCTTCCATTTCTCCTGGAGCCCTCGGAGATCAGCACCACCCGTGCTCCATGCTGCACGGAGTGTGTGCGCTTGTGTATCATGGTGCATGTGGACGCTGCGTATGATACAGGGTGTGTGTGACACACATGGAACATATGCACACTTGGCATAAACTTCAGAGGCCTGCGCTTGGCATCGTTAGCACACACAAGCTCACGGTACCTCTGGCATGTACAACCTCTGCTGTCTGCCGCCTGTTTGAAAAGTCTCACCCCCAGAACTCAGTAACTAAGGTGCTAAGTCCTGCCTGCTTCTCAGGTGAGTCTTCACCTGAAAATCTGGGTAGGTCGGGGTGTGTGCTGGTGTGTGTCTCTTTGTTACAACAGAGCAGAGACTAGCTGAAAGCTGAGCTGGTAGGGCGTTGAGAGTGCTGCCTAGAGGCCCCGGCCTGAGCACCGTCTCGGGGAGGCCGAGGCCCGAGTGCTGTCTCAGGGAGGCCCCAGCCCGGGCAAAGTCTCAGGGAGGCCCTGGCCTGAACACAGTCTCACAGAGGCTGAGGCCTGAACAAAGTCTCAGAGAGACTGAGGTCTGGAGAGTGGTGCAGGCTGGCAGTGAAGAAAGAGGCTGCGTCCGACTCCAGGCTCGGCCACCTCGGGCCAGAGCCCTGGAACTCTCTCCCCATCCCTCCCGCTGCCGTGTTACCTCCCTCGTAACACAGTCCTGCAAGGGAATGTTACGGGGCTGGATATGTGTGCACACGCACATGTGTAAGCTTCACGTACACACAAATCTGGGTGTGTATACACACATACATGTATGCTTATATACATGCATGTCTGTAACACCTGTTCCTATATACATAAAATGATAACCCATGGGGTTGTTTAAAGGATTAAATATGTGTGCGTACCTATATGCGCTTATGTGCACATGTACGTATATGTGTATATACATATGTGTAAAATATGCATCTATCCACACAACAAGCATACACATTTACTTAAATGTATGTCCCTCCACCAATCGCATACACATACACCCATGTGTGTGCGCACGCACCTCAACGTGTGCATGCGTGTGTGTGTGTGCTTTATGCACGTGTGCACAGGTGCTATACTTTCATGTGCCTGTGTGTCTGTGTGAACGCATGCACATACTTCGCCTTGCACCTGTGTGTGTTCTTGTGAGACTCGGGGCAGGTGTCTGGCTGCTGGGTGGGGGTGCTCAGCAGGGCTCTGCCGTCCTCTGTGCCAGTGCTGCAAGCCGGGACCCGGTGTTGACAGGCACCAAGTCTCCAGGGACGGCGGTCTACGCCCCTCCCACCAGCCTGTTTAGTAGACGCAAGAGGAGGACTACCCTGGGTGATGCTGGGAGACAGATGCAGGTCAGAGGCAACAGGTGATGGGCCCCGGGGCAGGGGTCCCCCCATTCAGCTGGCTTCTTCAGGGGAGCCTTGCCCTCAGAGCCCAGCCATGAGCCAGGCAGAGCTTGCAGGGTGACCCAGGTGCTGGTTGCCTAGATTAATATTTGAAAAGCCTTCAAACAGCATCCTGGCATAGAGGAAGCTTTGTATAAATATTTGTAAAATAAATAAAAATAAAACACAACGTGCCATTTGCACTCAGGGAAGGGATGTCTTGCTTCCCCTGATGTGTTCTATCTCCTGGGACTGGGGGTGTCTGCTCTGTGACACAGGGCTCCTGGTCAGTGTGGGGCCCAGTGCACCCCACTGGGGAGCAGGCAAAGGAGGGGGCAGTGAGGTGAGTGCAGGGGCGATGCTGGTGGTGCCAGGAGTCCAGACCCAGGGGGATTTTTCTATTCTGTCTGTTGGATGTCTGTTCTGCTTCTAGTCATTTCCATGACTAGGTGGAGCTGACGCCCCAGGTGGCCATTGGACTGACCAGAGCCGGAAGGTAGCCAGCCGCCTGCAGGGAGTGTGGAGTAAGGCCGGCCCCAAAGACGAGGCCTGGGCTTGGGGGGTGTAGGCTACGCCAATCCCTTGCCAGGGACACCAGGGTCCATGGGACACAGTTCTCTGTTGCTGCAAGTGACTGTAAGTGGTGAGGCTTGAGAAGGGGGAATATAACCGACAGGGCCTCCTTCCAGCCCCTACCCCAACACCTGCTGCCGTTTGCTCTGAAAGGGATGAACTTAGCACTATGTTTAGCTCTGGGACCCAGCCTGGCTCGGAGATTTGTTTGAACACACGTTGCAGAGGAGGTGGGTTCCTCCACACCCTCACCTCCATAACCAACCACATCGTCATCCCACCTGAAAGGTTCTCAACCCGTCCCCTGGTCCCCTGGGTGCTGCAGTCATGTCCACACACCTGGGGCTCAAATGTCATCTTTAAATATGGTCCATTTGAGTTCTGATCCAGATGGGTCTGCACTGTGTAAAGTGCTCTTTGACTGGTGGTTTCCCCTGGCTTCATCTTTCTGGTTTGCGGCTGAGGAGGTGGTAGTCTGCCCTGTAGAGGTCCAACTCTGGGTCTGCATCCTTACCTCCAATGTGGTGTAACAGGCTCCTCTCCCCACACCACATGCCCATCAGTGGGAGTCACACCCAGAGGCCTGAGCAGGTTTGCTGTGATTTGTTTTGAGGAAGGATCCAGCTTGCTGAAGCGGCCAGGTCATCCATCGGGGCACATGAGGTCAGGTCCCCTGTGCACTTCAGAAGTGAGAGATGACGAGAGGTGCAGGGTGATGGAGATGCAGGGCGAGAAACACTCCAGGACCCATAACCAACCACCGCCCTGGGGTGGGTGCAGGCCTGGGCTTGGAGGGTCCTGGGGGCTCCAGACTCAGGCCTGGGTGGCGGGATGGGGGCAACAGAGGCAGGGGCCAGGGTCAGCCTAAGAGGAGAAGGTGAAGAGAGACTCAAGATCGGGGGACAGGAACAGAGCTGGTGTGTTTGTGTGTGATGTTCACATTAATCCCTCCCTGTGACAACTCCTGAATAGTTTACATTTTAATTTTTGAAACTATTAAGTTCTTGGGGCAACATTTTTATTCAGATGGGTTGTGTTTTCGTGGCTTAAAATGTCTATTAAAAAATTAAAGTGTATTTACAGAAATTTAAATTCTCAGAGTGCAGTAAACAAATTGCCTCTAAAAGCACCCGTTTTAAGCAATTCAGAGAGAAAAGGCAGCGATTAGGAGCGTCTGATTGTGTGACCCAACCTTGTACGATTTTAAAGAACAGTTAACGGTACACCTCGATGCTTATTCTTCTAAAAAGAAATGTCACCGATTAGGAGACGGGAAAAGGGGGAGTTGGGATATTACAGGAATTGGCAAGTGATTGGAATATTATCATCCAACTAATGGATAAAGGTGGCTCGTTCAGGAAATGAATTTGGAAGATTACAGAGCTGAAACCTTCAGCGAGAAAAGCGCTGTGTCTCATTTTGTGAAATTACAAATGGCTCCAGCTTTTCGGGGGTGAGGCAGATGGAAGCCTCGCTGCTGGGTGGGGATAGCAGGGGTCGATTAAGGCCCACAGGAGTCATTTAAGCAGCATTGTCAGTCATGCCAAATCTCCATTTTGCAAACACGTCTCGGCCCAGGAGACAAACAATATCTTCCCCATTTTCTAACGTCACAATGAGAAACCATCCTCCTGTGGTCTTGAAAAACAGAGCTCCTGACCCCAAGGTTGAACCAGTAGCCATTGATGTAACATACATATCACAGTCGCCGGTCAGAGCACCGTGAGCTCCATGCCCAGGCACGATAACAGAGCACACCGATGCCAGAAAGGAGCATGAGGAAGGCTCCTAGAAACTACAGACACCATCCTGGTATCTATCCAAGAAGCAGACTCAGCTCAGTGAGGCGGACGTTGGTGTCGCTTTTAAAGAACAGTTCGGTGCTTTGAAGGAAGGGGAGGGGGCAGAGCGCGCTCTGAGGCAGAGGCTTGTCCACAGTTGCTTCTTTGTTGACAGACTCACAAATTCGGGGCTTTCCTCATGTGCTTTAAGGGTGTGCAGCCTTCTCCATTCATCCCCTCATCCTGTTCATTGCAAAGGCATCATCCGCATTCATCCTGAGCATTTTCTCAATGCTGAGAGACAAATAGCCAAGCTTCCAGGATGCAAAGGGCCAACCAGCTATGCGGCTCAGCTTCCAGGCGGCAAGTGCCGAGCCGTCTCCTGCCTCGAGGGGAGAAAGGAAAGTGAGGAGGGGAGTGGACTCCGTGGTCAGACAGGACATTGGAATCCAGGCTCTGCTGCCATGCATGTGATGTGGGGTTGATGGCTTCACTTCAGATCAGATTCCTCACTTACATATATACACTGTATGTGTGTATGTTTGCTCAGTCGCCCAGTTCTGTCCGACTCTTCGCAGCCTCATGGACTGTAGTCCACCAGGCTCTTCTGCCCATGGGATTCTCCAGGCAAGAGTACTGGAGTGGGTTGCCATTTCCTCCTCCAGGGGATCTTCCTGACCCAGAGATCAAACCCTCGTCTCTTAGGTCTCCTGCATTGGTAGGTGGATTCTTTATCACTGAGCCACCTGGGAAGCCCACGTGTATACACTACTATGTGCAAAATAGATAGCTAGTGGGAGCCTACTATAAAACACAGGAAGTTCAACTCAGTGCTCTGTAATGACCTAGAGGGGTGGGGTGGGGGAGATAGGAGGGAGGTTCAAGAGGGAGGGGATATATATATACATATGGCTGATTCGCTTTGTTGTACAGCAGAAATTAACACAACACTGTTAAATAATTATACTCCAATAAAACAAAATAACATAATAAATTGGATTCCTCAGTTACAAATGCAGGTAATAGTAGTTCCCTCCTCCTTGTTGTTGTTATTCAGTCGCTAAGTCGTACCTGACCCTGCGACCCCATGGACTGCTGCATGTCAGGCTTCCCTGCCCTTCACCATCTCCTGGAGCTTGCTCAAACTCATGTCCATTGAGTCGGTGATGCCATCCAACCATCTCATCCTCTGTCCCCCTCTTCTCTTCCTTCTTTCCATCTTTCCCAGCATCAGAGTCTTTTTTAATGAGTTGGCTCTTCGCATCAGGTGACCTTTAGGAATGACCCTCCCACCAAGGGTTTGTAAAGACGTAATGAATGGAGGTGTGTCAATATGGTGGCACTGGAGGGCTGTTAGCTGATAAACATGATAATTACTTAGTGTATTTCAGGGCACGGCATACACTAGGTGCTTAGTCAGTGTGCTGGAGGAGGGAGTACCTCTCCTCCATGTGTTGTCTGAGCCTTCGCCACATCAACTCGGTCCTTTATTTTATCTGGCAAGTTCCACAGGGTACGGAATAGTTCAGAACAGTGCACAGATCACGGGATTGCCACAAAGTGACTCTGCACATATGACCAGCAAGTGGATCAAGGGGCAGGCAGGACCTTTCCTGCATCCCTGAAAGCCCCTCTGGTTCAGTGAGTCCCGGCCCAGGAGGCAGCCACTGCCTAACCCCTCTCAGCACAAGTGACCCATGTTGTTGGCAAGTCTTGTGTGTGGGGAGCACCCAGCACGGTCCATGTCAAGGCTGCTTCCTTCATTCACCCTGATGTTTGTGAGGCTCACCCAGCCTGCTGAGGGGGGTAGCTGTCTACCCTCCTTGTAGCACCGTGTCCTGTCGTGGACAGCCCTGCCTGCCCCACCCAGCTCTCCCTCTGCCTGGAGCACCAGGCCCCACACTCAAGGACAAGCTGCTTTCCATCTTTCTGATTACATTCGCCTCTGGAGCCATTTGTGCAGAGACTGAAACAGATTTGATGTGATGAATCACAGAATCACACCCTTTACTCAAAAACGCCACATAAACAGCAGTTCCGTTTGGGATGAATTGGACCCACACGATGAGTTACGGGCTCATTAGACTGGCAGAGTGCCTTCCTTTATCATATTAAGTTTACCTAAATCACACAGAGCGTTCATTTTTAGAAACAATTCCCGCCCACCTCAAGGAATCTTCAGCATTGCTACATGAGGTACGACAAAGTCCTGTTTTTAGCGGGAGGCACATGGTTTGCAGTTGTGTGACAGCTCGGTTCTGTGATGCCTTCTCCATGGGGACAGCGCATAGAGATTGATGACCCATCAAAAATGATGTTAAAGAAAGAGACAGCCTGTGTCTGCTCCTGCCTGCAGCTTCCAGCAAGGCCCACACCCTTCTTGCTCGGACACCCTCCCAACATGTGGTGGGATGGCCCGCGGCACCCCTGCCTCCCAGGGAAGCACACACATCCCTCTGCCTCTCTCAGAAGAGCTCTTGGAATCCCAGCATGCGCTCTGGTGATGAGAGTGTGCATGAGGGCATCACCGAGTCCTCAAAGCTTGGCTCTCTTCTAGAAAATAAACCCAGGATGATGTGGGCAGACACGGGCTTGGTTCTCTCACAGTGTGTGTGCCCTTAGGATTCAGAAAGGAGTGGGTAGCCACTCAGACCTCTTTGTGATTGAGAAGAAAGAAATCGCAGAGAGGCTCTGGGGTTGGGGTGGGGGCCATCTGTCCTCTGTGCAGAGACTGTGTTCTCAGAACAGCCAGGACCCCTGGGTGCTCTTCCCACTTGTGTTAAATGCAAAGAGTCCTTCAAGTGAAATGGCCAGAGTCCGCATGTGAACTGGAATGTTTCTTAACTGAGCCATGGTTGAGAACAAATGGACCCAAGGACCCCTCCCCTTATCCATCACAGGGAACTGCTGTGAATTCAGATTCCCACTTCAGGTAGCATGCCTTCTGAACACATGAAGTCTGCAGCTTGCTCACCAAGCATCTCTGTTCCCAGAGGTCACATGTGTAGATCCTTGAAATGCCGAAGCCTCAGGTCACACAACCCTGGTGTCTGCCCTGAACAGGTGTGCAGGGCTTGGTTCTGCTCAGGGGTGTCACAGAAAAGAGGCAGGGCACAGGGCACCCTAGTCCTCCTCCTGGGGCACTGGTTCCTGCCTCGATTTGGGTCCCGATGAATAGAAATGTCACTGGAAATTGATTTTCCATTTAGTCAAAAGAAAAATTTATTTCTGGGTCTTTCCAAATGTAAGGTCAGCTGTTGATGAGTCAGTGAAAATTTTATTAAGTTTTCTCCTTGCTGTTGGGTGTTTCTGGGTATTGCGTTCATGGGTGAGCAGGTACCCTACGAGCCATGAGCTGATCACTACAAAGGTCAGAACTGGCCCGGTGGGGACAGAGGACAGAGAATTGGACTGGCAAAGGCACCCTCATTTCCCTGGCTCCTCCGTCTCCAGGCAGCTCACTCTGGTTTAGAAGTTTCTGTGGTGTAAGCAGCAGTCGAGATATGTTTTCCACAAAAGGGCCAAAATGGCAAATATTATAGGCTTTGCAGCCATGGAGCTTCTATCATGTCAACTCCACTTTGAGACCCAAAGCAGCCACAGACAGTAAATATACGCATGGGGTGGCCACCTTCCCACAGAGCCACTTACAGGACCCAGTGGCAGATCCCATTTAACTATGGCGGCGGGCCATAATTACTGACTTTTGGTCCAAGAGACCTCTCATTCCATGTAACTTGACCAAGACAACACTGGTTGTGCAAAAGCAATTCAATTCCAAGGTTGCCTGCAAGTGAAAGTAAATTTTATGTACAGCGAGACCTGGATCTACTTACGATAGATTCTGCTTATATATTAATTGAGTTTCTTAATGTGATGGCTGTTATCCGATAGCTTAGAGGGAAAAAGGGAGATAAAATTCATGAGCAAAATTGCCCCTCATCTATAGTCCTCTTCTGAATTGAGCCTTTGTTCTAACGGAATCGCTGCACTATTTGAATGCACTTAAATTTCCAGGGTGGGGGCAACCACAGAGAGCGCAAGTATTGTTTGTGAACTTCTCGGATGGATGGCCCTGGTGGAATCCAGAAAGTCTTGTTAACAACATTAATGTGTAACTACCTGCGTTTTAATCATGTAAAGACAAACTCAGGCCACTTTGTTCTGGTGGAGCATCACTAATTCTAGTTATACGATAACTCTGCAACACTGGATTTTAGAAATTAGGCCTCCGAGACCCATTAGCGGTGTGGTACGCCTTGCTGAATGGATGTCTATATTATTATCAAGGTAATTCGGAACAAATTTCAAGCTGTGACAATAAAGTGGTTCTTGTAGTAGGTTGGGGTTTATACAGAAATTGCCAGTTAGGAGAATGGTTATGTTTTCAAGTCGGAATTCCGATGGACTAGTTTTACTTTTACTCACTTTCATTAAATTCTGAACTTTTTTTTTTTTTTAACCAATGATAACAGCGTACTAGGGCAAACTGTGATTACTGGGTAATAATGAAATGGTATCTTTTTCACCCCTTTCAGCCCGTGGTGGGTTTTGGTATAAGACTGTGCAGTTCTCTTCTATGTCCAGGACAAAGAGGAATTCTCAGTCATTCACACCAGGAATGCTGTCCCAGGAAGGAGGTGGTCCTGAACCCTAGGACCATCCTTTTGAGAACCTCACACTGGCTGTGGCTGGTTCTCAAAGCCCTCTCTCTGATCTTGTCACCCATTTTCACTGCAGACAGCACAGACGGAGAAGTTAAGTTCTGGAGCAGCACCGTGAGCAGTTAGGTTCCTCTCCAAGCCTTTCTCTTGCTTCAGTGCTGGAGGGGTTGGAGAAGAGTATGCTTTGGTCATCTGTGATTATGGGACCATCCTCTGTCCCCCATACTTCACTGTACCCTCACCATCCACCATCCCTTCCCCCTCACAGAGCCTCTCACAATGTGTTAAATGTGAACAAATGTGAAATGAATGAGGGTCACGGTCGGACCATGTGTTGGGGCCCCTGAGGATGCCTTGATGAAAGCACAGAGGCTGAAGAGCCAGGGATCAGGTACCCCCCACTCTCCGTGTGCCCTCTGTCAGCACATCGTCTTCATCGTGTCATCAATCATCGATCTAATGTCTCCCATGACTCTACTTATCGTAATTCATCAAATCCTCATCACAGCCTGTGGGGCAGATACTATTACTGTCCCTTTTCACAAGTGAGTAAGCTGAGGCGCAAAGGGGGCAAACCCATAGAGAGAAAGTCAGAGTCGGTATCAATCATGTAGAAGTGGTGGGAAAACTTAATGCTGACCCACATGCCCACGACACAGGGAACGTCCTCTGGCAGGCACAGCAGCGTCCTTGCCTCTGGACCCGCCAGAGAGCAATGGTCGCGGTGGAGACCACTGCTGGGCCTCCGAATAGGCTGCTGGCTGCCAATTGGTGCCAGTCTCACGTTCCCCCCACTGATGAGTCACCAGCTGTGCTAAGTGGCTTTAAAGACTAATCCTCGTTCTCCCTGTTGGGCAGGCCTGGGGGAAGTTCAACAAGGAAAGAGCGTCTTTGCTCGTTGGAACATATGGTTTGTTCAGAGAAGGGAGGATCCATGTGTCACCAGTGAGAGCCAGCATACTGGTCAGAGAGGCAAAGTGATGGCATCACCTTCTGATCCTGCAGTTAAAGATCACCCACAGTCTTCTTGGGGGGCTTCTCCATCATTTTTCTCTGTCCCAGGGGCTGTGCAACTGGCTTCCCAGGGTCCCCTCACTTGCCAAGACTCATAAGCAGATGCTGGCCCTCTGGGAGCACTGAGATCCTCAGCTGCACACACTTCAAACACAAACACCACACATCTGAAACTTTCATCCATTGACACCAACTCATTTATTTTCTCAAACACCTACGCACTCCCTCTCCTGCCATCAACTATTAGGTGTCCTGAGTCCCCTGCAGTGTCTGCAGAGAAGAGATGAACTGAGCCATATGAGGACATTGGCTTTGATTATCTGGTTAATGGGTGAAGCAAGACTGGGTGGCTGACAACCTTGGGAGCCCTCTTGGCATCAGCACCACGGACAGCGGCTTCTGGCCCGTGGACTGGTTACTTTTGTCAAGACCAGGGTAACAGATTCTAAAATTATGCATCTTTTAAAGATATATATATTATATATATATATATATATATATATATAATGTTTCAGGAGCAACTCAGTTGATTCAGGTTTATAAGTGCATGTAACCATCATGGTAAAAGTTGTTCCATGGACATTTCCAGGTGTCATTATATCCAAGGAGTTACGAGTGACAGCTTCCCTTGCCTGGGTCCAGGCTGCCAAGTACCAGTTCCTAGCAGGTTGTTTGACCCTCATGTGGAGCATGAAGATGACAGCACCTCCCATCCTGCAGGGCCTGTAGGGACTGTGCATACCCTCCCCCAGGTCCCAGCCAGATAAGTCATTGGAAGTACTTGCCTTTGCTTCTGGACACAACTGCCCCTCCAGCCATCTCCACCCCTTGGGTGCGCACAGACTCACAAATAAATATTATTTCTTTTCTGAATGATAGTAAAGGTAGGAAATCAGATATCAGTTTTCTTTCCATCCTTTGGATCCGACAACTGTACATAAACCACACCCAACTGGTGGGAATTGAAGCGGAGGCTGTGTTAGGGGCTTCTATGCACTTAGCTCACTTTACTCCTCTTTGCACCCCGAAGAGAAACCACACTGTTACCCCATTTTATAGATGAGAAGCTGAAACATAGGGCAGGTAAGTAATTGCTCTAGGCCACACAGCTAGTGGGACCCAAAGCCAGCACAGCCTCATGCCTGCCTCAGCCTGCACCTGGCCAGTGGAATTAGGAAAGGGATCCTGTTCCTTAGGAGTGTCCCATGAAAAGTAATGGGAGTAGGACTTCCCTGGTTGTCCACTCTTCCAAGGCAGGGGCTGTAATCCCTGGTCAAGGATGAACCCACATGCTGCATGACTCCAGCCTAAAAGTAAAAAAATAAAGCAAAATAAAAAACATTACTAAGGGTGGGCCACCATCTTTATTCTGATGGGCTCGGCCAGGGACTGACCACGGCCCATGAGCCCAGACTGGCCTGCTTCCTCCTCTTACAACATTGTCTTGGAAGACACACTGTCTGACCATTTTATTATTATTATTATTTATTATCTCTGCTCCTTTCCTGCACCCACAGGAGAGCTGAGTCATTGTGAAACAGTCCTTGGTGCCCACGGAGCAAAAACTGGTTACTCTCTGTCCCTGCACAGAAAACATCTGCAACCCCTGCTCTACTAACCTGGGCAGAAAAAGAATAATAAAACACACACACACACACACACACACACACACACACCTTTTAGCTTTCATCCTCTGGCTTAAGAATCAGCTCTCCTCCAGGTCTAGCTGATGACATTGCCTCTTTCTGGGCATAGTCCAGGCTCAGAATGGTGGCAATGCCATCCCCATCCCACTTCAGGGAATTTCAAGATTCCCTGGAATCTTGACCCACTCAGCTGCTGGGGCCTCAGTGTGGGGGTGCCCAGTCCTTCCCTGGTTTCCAGGGCTATCACCTGAGAACTGGGGGTGTCTGGTGGGGGCCAGCCATGTGTACCCCACCCTACAGAGTCTGGCAGGACCAGAGCCTAGGACATCCCTCGCGGTTGGGCTGGCAGAGCAGCAAGAGTCGCCGTGTACCACGGCCACTCAGACCTCAAGCAGCGTATAAAGGGAGGGATCCAGAGTCCATCTGGCCCCTTTCGCCCTCCCACAGGAATGGCTCTGATTTATTGGTTTAATTAGGGGCTTTAAAGCTTTAATTTGAAAAGTTAAATAAGCTGTCTTTCTGTGTAAACTGTGGCTGAGCAAATTTTCCCAGGATAAGAGAGGAAGGGTCTCATCAACCTGAGATCGTGGCCCTGCCAGGACCGCAGGCCCTAGTGGGATCCCCCACCCCTGGGCAGCTCAGCTCCAGTGACAAGGCCAGCTCCTCTCCCTTGGTTAGGCTTGTTCCCACCGGCTGCAGGCATAGCCTGCGTCAGCCCGTGCACGTGGGCACGAGCTTGTGGGAGCCTCAGCTTGGCCATGCATGACAGCAGATCTGTTTCACTCCTGCCATCCTTTTGTGGCTCCAGGAGAGAATGTACAAATAGCCATCTTCAAAGGCAAACACTCACTGTGTTACGACATGGCTCCTGATTCTGCTCTGGGAAGCGCCTGGGAAGAAGGTCCCTGTGGACCCACAGAGCCAAGGCTGGGGTTCTGAGCACACCTGGTATCCCCTTGCCTCTGCGCATTGCATCTGAGATCTCACTGTTGGCCTCGAGGAAACACTTGCTCCTGACAGTTTGCTGCCCTTTGGGTCATGTTCACTCTCTTGCACACAGGCCTAGCCGCAGACATGGGTGGTGGGCCCTGGCAGCCCAGTGCCGATGCGGCCTTGATCTGTGCTGCATCTCCCCAGGAACAGGATCTTCTGGGGCCACCCTGAGGATGGCAATGAAAAGGTGGGTGACAAGAGGTAGTCTGTTTTTGGTCTGGGCATTGAGTCCTGTGCTTCCTGAGCACGGGCGCCATGGGAGTAGGGGGAGCGGTGCGTACGGACGACTGTGTTTGCAGTGCGTTGTTGGGCTATTGATCTGGAACTCCAATTCCAGGGAAGTGATGCCAAATAAAGTCAGTGCTTGACTAGGGGAATCAGATGTGGGAGAGGAGCTTCTTGACCTCAATATGTGATGATGCTCCTGTGATAAATGCTAATCGCCTTTCCACCATGCCCTGGGGCTGCTGGTGTTTCTCCCTCCTCCAAGAGAATTGTATGCATGTGTAATGGCTATTGAGAAGTTTGAGGTCTTCTCCTAAAAAAATGTGGAGCCCAGGTGCATAAGTCTGTCTGTGCTAACGCAGGAGGCAGGGAGACTGCATTGAGACTGGAAGATTCTCGTGTGTTTTGAGGCTTCAAATTGAGGGAGGCTCCCCCCGACCCCACCTGCTACCCCGTGCTTCTCTGAGCAAACAGGGCTCTGTATCCCTGACCTGAAGCTGCAGGGCAGCTCAATACCCAGCCTGCAGGCTGCTTTCTGAGGTGTGGACTTTGACTCTGGAGACAACAGCTCCCAAGGAGGGCATGTCAGCTGTCTTCTACCAACGAGCGTTATGTGTGGTCTGAAGAGGAATTTCGACCCCCGTCTTAACAGGACTCCAGGGCTTGCTATCTGTGGCCACAGCAGGTATGCAGCCTCTGTCAGTTCAGAGATATTTATCCTGAGCTAAGGCCAGTGAGACTGGCATGCATCCATCTTTCATCATGGTCCCCCAGATGCCCAGGAAAGAGCGGGACTTACCCAGGGCAGAAGGGCTGGAGGCTCTGGGGCTGCTGGAGCAGAGGGTAGGTAAGCATAGGACCAGCAGGGAGCAGGTCCCCCCAACTTCAGCAACCTTAGGACTGGGGGTTTTCCCAGGTTCCTGTGAGAGCCAGAAATGCAGGTGGGGATCCCCACTTGGCAGGGAGGCCCCTTTGAGACCCTCTGCAAGGCAGTTGCAATGCAATGCCTACCCATCTTTCTATAGGAGTCAGGCCTAGCTGACCTAGCCTTGGGTCTGGGCCAGTTCACAGGCATTCAAGAGCTGCAGCTGCAGCTGAGGCTTTAGGAGCTGAAACGAGGCAGTTTCACTGCTGCAAGGAATAGGAAGGGCTTTCCCGTTCTCCTGAGCACCCCCAACCCCCGCGCCCTGAGTACCTTTCAGAGTGACACCTCGTACCAAGCACCATGCTGTGGCTACTGGGGAGAAGACTGAGGCTCAGACTCACAGGGTCCCACCGTTGGAAGATGACAGAGCAAGATTCAGCCCTAGGTGTAGCTTTCCCTGGAGCCAAGCCCTAAACGAGTGAAACAGGCTGGAACTGGTAGCATTTCTCGTTCTAGGGCCATGGCTTCCAGGAAGCAGGCTTGATCAAAGAAGGAAATGGACATTCAGGTGGATACCTTGCCTGAGCTTGGGATCAGTCACATGAGCTCTGAGCTGAGCTGACTTTGCTTAAAAATGGGCTTTTCCTATGTCTTTGATACTTGTGTGTCCCATAGATTAATTGTGTATATATGACACACGATAATGTATATGATACACATTCATGTGTTTCATTCTCCACAGTGAAGGTCAGGGGTTCCCCCAGGTGTTCCTGCAGGGGGTGGAAAGGCAGGACACAGGTCAAGGGAGGGAGGGGTGTTCACTTAGATGGGATCCGGGGCCAGCCTGGGTGCAGTCATCCGAGCTGTGAGGCGAGGGGGCCCGGGTGTGGTGTGAGCCTGAGAGGAGGGTGAGAGGCTCCAGGGCATCAGCAGAGGCACACAGATCCTGCCGGCCATCCTCAGGCAGCCTTGCTCATCCACGCAGGAAGCTCAGACCGTACACTGGGATCGCCCCTGGGCCCTGGGATGCCGCCCCACCTCCGGGTAGAAGGCCCTTCCCCACGTCCTTGTGTGGTTACCGTTTCCTTACCTCGGTTTGCACCACTCAACTACAGAAGCATCATTTCTGTGCACAACACTGCAGGTGGCCACAAGGAAGGAGACCCTAGACACCTGGGAACCAGAGCTGGAGTTTTCTTCCTCTTCCAAGTGTGTTGTGTTTGACTGTCTAGTGTTTGTTGAGAAGTTCCCTCTTCTTGTAAGATCCCACTTAGAATGTATACTCTATAGTGCTCCACGGACAGAGAAGTGGCCAGACTGTGCTGGCCACACAGCAGAATATTAGTCAGCCTTTTAAAGGGAGGGGATCTGACATCTGCCAACACGGATGAACCGTGAGGACAGGATGCTGCCTGAAACAAGCAGTCACGGAGGGAAAAATGCTATAGGATCCCACTTATCTGAGGTCCCCAGAAGTAGGAGCATGGGTGCCCTGGGCTAGGGGTTGAGGGGGAAGTCAGGTCATCGTCCAGTGGGAAACATTTCTGTTTTGTAGGATCAGAAGATTCTGCTTGGTGACGGGTGTGTGGAGATAACACTGCTGTTCACTGGAACACAGTGAAGATGCACAATTTTATGCCATGAATTTTCAACCACAATTGTTTTTTAAAGTCCCTGCTGCAGACAAATAGCTGGGTACAGGAGCCCTTCCTGCCTGGGCCATGGGGGCTCCACCTGCAGTCCCACCTGTGCATAACATTTGCCTTTAGGGAGAGCGAGCTGACTGGAGAGGGGGTTCCAATTTTAGCTGAGCTCCAAACCTGGGAAATGAGACCCCCATCAGAGAGGGGCCCCATCATGGTGGGACCCCCATCATGAAGGGAGGTGGAGGAAATGCCATCCTAGTGACTGCAGGGAGGGAAACTCCTAATACTGGACAACCCCTGAGCCCTGCCCAGTGCTCAGGACTCACTTTGGCATTTACCTTGAGATTCATTTCAGAAACAAATCAAAAAAAGTGGAGGATTTGGAGATTTCTGGGGAACTGTCCTTGGTTTGGCATTTTGGGAGACAGGCTGGATGCTGTTGAGAGTAAAACTGAAGTCCCAAGAGTACATCATGACCCTGGAACCTGGCTTCGACCCTGTGGGGTCCCCCTGGTGTGTGATCACCCATCACAGATCAGGAGACAAGGCTGGTGGAGGGAGCTGTGAGCATGCCTAGAGTCACATGGGCAGCCTGTGTCTTCCGGCCACACAGAGCTGCCGGCACGTGCCATTCAGGGGGCCCCAGGCCCTGGTGCCCAGTGAGCCCTGAGTCAGCCCTCCCACATGCCCTCTTGCTAATACCACCCTTTCATTAGGAGCAGAAGAGAGAGTGGCAACAGCCTCTGTGCTCTGGGTCCTCATCTGGAAGAAATTCCCTCATATCACAACTGTGACTGTGTCCGTAAACTGCACACAGACGCAATCGTGATACACTCAAACCAGGACAGATGGAAGGGAAAGCTGTGTGCCGATAACATCTCGAGCGCAGCCAGGAACTCCGTGCCCCTCCCTGCACCATCTCTTCCTGCATCCTCGCACCCTCACCCCCACCCCAACCCCACCTTGGAGGAACAGCAGGCACAGGTTTTAATTGCTACAGCTCCTGAGTCGGGCTGATTGACTCAGCCTCGGGCTGATTGATTGGGGGCACTTGTGGGGGTACAGTGAAGCCAGTGGTCTGCAGGTGGGCATTCCAGCCAATTAGTCTCCCACCCTGGGTGGTGCCCCAGGAATTCACTTCTCACCAGCAGCCCCAGCTGACCCCTGTGGCCTGGGTCCCCTCCCTCACTGACCCCTAAGGTTCCTGCTCTCCTGATCGTGGCGGTAAAATGCCCTCCCCTCCCTCCATCTCAGTAGCCCAGCCCATATGTCAGACTCAAAAAAGCATCTCCTCGCTTGCAACCACACCAAGATTAATATTTTCCACTGGGGATCTCACACTATCGCCATCCGAGCAGACAGCTGCATGCGTGCTCCACCAAGCAAGGCTATGCTTGCGTGAGGTGCATGAGCCCCAACGAGGAAAATGAAATGAATACAGATGCAGGTATTTTGTGTAATGGGGGCACCGTGGAGCACACCAGGAGTGGTGCCCACTGCCTTCATATCACTGTGGGGTGATATATGTCACACAGAGTTGCATCCTCTGGTCCTAGCCAGCTACTGCCCTACCCACTTCCATCTCCAGGTGTGAATGCCACTGGAACCTTGTGGATCTTATTTAACTTGTTAACTTAACAGAGAAAATGTAATTTTCAGTTTGAGTTTAAAAAAGATAACTCAGAGCCTCGGCAAACGACCCAAATAAGAGAAGCAGGGGTTTCTGGTCAGATGAGCAGTCAGAGGGCGAGACAGCGGCAGTGGGAGCCCCGGCTCCCCCGTGGAGGGGCGCGTTCGCAGCTCTGCTGCAGGAGCTGGTTGTGCGCCCTAGTTTGCAGGGTCTGTTCTCACCCGGAAGGGCTGGGGCCAAGCCCAAGATCCTCGTAGCTGTGCCAACTGCCATATGCCCCATCGGTGGCCAGTTAAACACCTGGGCATTGTTCCAGTGAGGGGAAAACTAATATGGCAGAGCCTCAGGATGGATCAGGAATAGCCACAGTGCAGCTCAGATGCCTATTAATGAACTCATGGAGTGTTCCACCACATTAAAAACCGAGGCACTAGAAAAGTGTCAAAATGGGATCAGAGCTCCGTATTTCCTTAATCAAATTCTTCATTTAGGACTCTTCCAACTGTAGGTGGCCACACTGAACTCAAAGTAACTAGTATAAAAAAGTATCAGAGAAATCCAGCCAATGCCTTCAGTGATGGCCTGATCCAGGGGCGGAAGATGTCATCATCTGGGCCTGGTGTCTCTTATTTCTGCCTCCTCCAGTTTGGCTCCTTTCAATGAAGGCTCTGCCCTCAGTGAGACAAGCTGGCGATGACAGAGCCAAACCTACCCGTTCTCCAGTTTAAGGAGTAGGGGAAAGAGGTTTTTCCTGTCAGTGTTAATACAGCTCTCAGGATGCGTTCTTATGGCTTGCACACAGCTCCAGTGCCAGCTCAGTGCCACATTTCACAAGCATTTATCAGATGAGCTATCATAGTGATAAAAATTTTTAAAAAACACACCAGTTTGTACTCATAGAGTTTGAATTTGTTCATGAAAGACAGACAACTGAAACTTGGAATGAAAAAAAAGAGCAGTGAGAAGAAAGGAACGTGACTCTATAGAGCAGGGGTCTGCAAGCTATGACCTCCTGCCTGTTTTTGCAGATAAAGTTTTATTGAACACAGCCATGTCCATCATTTCTGTATTGTCTATGGCTGCTTTCATGCTACTACATCAATATTGAACAATTGCAAAGTGCCCATATGCCCTGCCAGAGAAGGCACTGGCACCCCACTCCAGTACTCTTGCCTGGAGAGTCCCAGGGACGGAGGAGCCTGGTGGGCTGCTGTTTATGGGGTCGCACAGAGATGGACATGACTGATGTGACTTGACAGCAGCAGCAGCAGCAGCATACGCCCTGCAAAGCCTAAAATAGTGACTCTCTCAACCCTTTACAAAAAAAAAAAAAATGTTTGCTGACTCCTACAAAGCAAGGAATAAAGGAGCATGGCCTTTAGATGGCCTGATGGATGCAAGCTTCCCCAGGGACATGTGAACTGGGATCTCGGGAATAAACAGGATTTAATTCAGCGAAGAGGTCGGAGTAAGGAAAGAAGCTATGGGAGGGGCTGGGGAGATGGTCAGGGGCTTTGGCTGTAAGATACTGCTCCTCCTGGGATCAGCCTTTATGAGTGGAATGGTTGAGGGGTGGGGAGGGACACGTGGAGGAGGAGGTGAAGGATGGACCCAGAGGGTGCGTGCTTCCCTTCTGAAGCAGCGGGCATGGCAGTGAGCTGAAGCGCAGAAGGAACTGGAGCACAGCTCCTGGGAGCTCAGCTTCTCAGCGCAGGTTGCATCTTGACATTTATTACATTTGTGCGTGTGAACATAAAACAAAGCTTCTTCCTCCAGCGAGACGACACTTCAGATCCATTCTCGCTGGGTTAAGCACCAGTGCTGCTGTTAACCCCCTCCACCTCCATCCTTCCTCCAGACGGTGGTGTTTGTAGATGGCACACCAGGGTTGTGAGAGAATAAAGAACCTCTTGGTGCTGAGAACACCAAGCTTGGATGGATTAGCCTTGTTCTCTAACCCACGCTCTTGGCTTCACTGGTGCCTGTCTGACCAGCCACTTGGCTTAGCCATCTCCTCAGCACCTGGGCAGCACCATGACTGGATGTCAGCTGGCAAAATGATGGCATCTGTGCAAATCCCTTCCTCCCTCACCTGAGGCAGACATCACTAATCAATCCCAGCTGGGTTAGATGGAGACTTGTGAACCTGCTCAGCTCAGAGCTCTTGGCACCCAGAGAAACCCACGTGTCACCCTTGTCCTGGGTGCTTGAAATGGTGAGAAAGAAAGAGGGCTTGTCTGAAGCACATTAATTTATCTGTGCCCCTAAGCAGTTCGTCTGTAAGATTGAAAACGCAAATCCACAATTAGCCCCATTAAGCCTTGGGACTCTAGGGTCTTGGGAGATTTATTTATTTTTAATGCCAGACAAGAAAGTCATTGCAAGAGCCATAAAGTGCCGTAGAAAATTAAAAAGCAGCCTTGAAAACTCAGCTGATGGCTGCAAGAAGCTCAAGGAGATATTTACCTTTGTTGCCAGGCAAGTTTCTTGCCTGTTGATGGTCTGTGTGATGGAAGGACCCCATCACGGTCCACCACAGCCCAGCCGAGTCTCTCTTCTCCCCACACATGCTGTGGGCTGGGGTCTGGGTCTCAGGGAGGACAAATGGGGCTGGTGGGCTGGGCGTGTGGGCCACATGTTGGGAAGAGGCCATTGTTCTCACCATTCTGGACGCTGCCTTTGTGGGAGGAGGTGGCTCCACCTTGCTGATTAAATCTTCCTGGTGGTGGCCCTGGGCAGCCCCAGGAGGATGCGGGGAGAGGTGTGTGTCTTGACACAATTAACATTTCTGATCAGTGTCTTCTCTACTACTGTCTTAGGAGCAAACTAGCCTGAGGCAAAGCTGTGAACAGGCAAAGCTTGTCTTCATTTCTCTCCCATCTTTTCCTTTAAAAAAAAAAAAAAAACACGGCACACTTAGTTCCCCAACCAGGGATCAAACCGAGCCCTCTGTAGTGGAAGCAGAATCTTAACCACTTCCCTCCTTCCCAGCCCCTGTGCCTATGCAGCCTCCCCGCCAGGCTGGGCCTGACTCCCGGGATGGCTGTGACACTTAGGATCCGCTGCCTGGAGAGCAGAGGCCAGTCCCCAGCCAGACAGAACGCCATGCTCACGGTCCACTGGCAGCAGGCAGGCAGGCAAGTTTGGGGCCGAAGCTATGTATGAGCGCCATGTGGGCCTCAGCAGACTCAGCTTTCTTGAAATGGTGTCACTTTTTGGGTTTGTCAGAAGGTTCTATACCACTATGTTCTGGGACTTCACTGGATGTAGCTGCTGATTTCCTCTTCAAATTAATGCAAAGGAGCTGGGGATGTTCTGGTTTCCCCTCCCAGCCTGGGCTTAGAGCCATGAGCGACAGGTCCAGAGAGACCGTTCACAGCTCAGCAGTCAGAAACAAGGTCTGCAGCTCAGCATTCACACTCCGACCTCACGGGATGGTCCTTGGAGGTGGCAGCTCGAGGTGTCCCTCTGCCAGGAGCCTGCTGCCTGTCGGGCCACCTCCTCACGAGTCATCCTCTTCCTTGCTGTGCAATGTCTGGGTTATGAGGGACTCAAAGCCAAACCCAGCATTCATCTGATGAGAGCTCATGTCATCACAACATCATTTCTTCCTCATCCTCCCATCCGTTTCCAGTCCTCCGTGTGCCCGGCCTCCGGCAGGTCCCATCCTCACACCTGCAGTGAGGTGGTGTCTGCGCCCCACCCAGTGGAAGAGAGGACAGGGTCCACCTATCGGGTCTGTGAAGGAGAGGGGACACTTTCTCTCCCATGTCCCTTGGCAGGACTGGGTTCCACCCCAGAACCACTGTGGCCAAGGAGCAGGCAACACGGGCCATCTCTTTGGGGCCCAAATATGGCACCAGGGGAGAGGGCCTGTCCTGCTCAAAACCACCTGAGATGGAGGTGAGGGGCTTCCCGAAAGAGATGGTGGGTTCCAACTGGCAAATATGCATTGCACTCGCTCCTCCCAAGACTCCTCAGACTCCTGTCCACAGGACCACACTCTGTCCACAAGAGAGAATGGGAGGACCAGGAGCAGCCAGGTGACCAGGGAGTACGTCCCTGTGAATCCCTCCTGCCTTGGCACGAGGTCCCAATTTGGATTCCATGAAAACAGAGCCTTGGTCTGGCTCACTTCCCTGTCCTCTGCCCCTACACCCCGTGCAGAGCACAGGGGGGTGCCTGTCGTCGCCAGCACGTCTCCACGCAAAGCCAAATGACATCTGCCTTCACGATGAAGGTCCAGTCAGATCGAGGTGAGCGACTTTGCTGCTCACTGGGAAGGTCCCTCCCCCTCTACTGCAGTCATTCAGCAGCTCTTGGAGTCAAAATGTACCTTTTTTAATAAAATAAAGTAGCTAATTAAATTGCACACACTTTCTGAATAAAAATAAAACTGTAGAGTAAACATCTGTGCACCTGAGGTTCATCCAGCCCCTCCCGTGCATGTTGCATCTTTATCAGCTGGAGAGCAGCCCACTTGTGGAGCACAACCTTTCTGTTTATAACGCAACCTGGGGCAAAGGCCTTGATTTACAGACTCCTGTTGGTGTAAAAAGGGGAGAAATCTGCATAAAGTCAAGGCAAATTCTATTTTTTTTTTTTTTTTAGTGTTTGAGTGTGTTTAGTTACCACTTCATGCGTGCCTGGTTGGTGCCTATGCAGCTCAGACCTCTCGTGCCTTAATTAGCAGAGTACACAGCTCATTTTGGCTGCGTTGCCCACACAGTGAAGGCAATTCATTGATTTTTGAGCTGAAACTCAAGAAGGGAAGTCAGTCTGTTGTGTGTCTTCTGCAGGCTGAAGCCGAGATGCCTTGTGTAGATGACTCTGCGTCTCTGTCTGCAGACCATGTCTGTGAAAGTGCAGGAACATAGAGTGAGGTCATCCTGGCCAATGTACAGTGGGGTGCAACCTCCCCACTGGCCCCCTTTGTTCATGTCAATGGTTTAGCACTAGGACGGTGACTCTCCCAAAAGTCGAGGTGACCCTGAGCCCCAGAGACCCCCTGAGCCCTGAGCCACAATCAGTGACAGGAGGCAGCCTGTCTGGGACCCGAGGGCCTGGGGAAGTCATGGTCACCAAACAGAGTCTTTCCAGGGTCTGGATCCCAGCCTCTTGTCCATGAGGGCTTATCTGCAAACCAACAGCCAGTGAACACAACCCAAAGTCAACCATGACCCAGAGAGCAGCTTCTCTGCTAGAATTAGGGAAGGGGAGGCAGGTGAGTCTTCCTCCAGGGTTGTCTTGCTCTTTTCTGGTCTTGTTCTCAGAAGAGACAGGAAGCATGAGAGAGAAATGGGGCATGGATAAGGGAGACCTAGGAGCTGTCTGTGTAGCCTGGCTGCAAATATCCGACAGTGGACATGCCATGTGTATTCACTTCCTCTTGCTACTGTAACAAATGAACAGAGAGGGTCTTAAAATAACAGATTTATGATCTCACAGTTCCGGAGATTGGAAGACCAGATATCAGCGGGTGGTTCCTCCTGATGACTTCATGATAGGATCTGGATCCTGGCATTTTCCAGCCTCTGGAGGCATCCAGGCTACTGGACCCCCGGCCCCTCCTCCATGGTCAGGGAGCAGCAAAAATCTTCAGTCATCACATTCCTTCTCTGACTGTCCCACCTCCCTCTTATGAGGACCTGTGACAACACTGGGCCCCCAGGGAATCCAGGGTCACCTCCCATCTCAGAGTCCTTAATTGATCCTATATGCAAAGTCCCCTTTGCCTTGGAAGGTGACATCTTCACAGCATCCATGGGTTTGAACATGGACATTTGTGGATGCTGTTACTCAGCCCCCACAGTATGACTCTCTCCAATACCTGAAATCTCTCCCTGAGTCTGATGGCCATGGGCAGCGTCAGGCCCCTTCTGTCACCCTCCCCAGTGAGGCCATCTCAGATTCCTAGGGTCTCGCCAGCGTGCAGACCAGCCTGTCCTTGGGTTGTCTTGTCATCATCATGGGACAACACCCTGATAGTCCTCCCAGCATTTGTCATTCAAATCTCAGCACAAACATATGTACCTAAGCTCCCTCCTCAAGGAGGCCTTCCCAGCTGCCTCATGGCAAAAGCCAGGCCCCCACCTTGTGTGGGCACATCTGGGAGAGGAGGAAGAACAGGTGGGCCTGCAGGGGGGTGGACGAGGCGCCCCCTCCTCTCCGGGCAGCCTGGCCTCTCTCTCTTCTCCCTGAAGTCACGTCAGCATCACCACTTCCCCTTCTTTCCACATTTAAGTGTCTTGTCTGTGACATCACACTGCTCAGGCTTTGTGTTTGCTGCTGTATTACTCAGGCTTTAGGAGCACCTCCCCTCGCCGACTTCTCCCCCCTTACACCCAGGTTAGGACAGCACGTCACGTGTGCAAGCCTTCCAGGCAATAGAGGGACCTCTGATAAGCACAAGGTCAGGATTCTTTCTGCTAAGCTCCTCCACTGGCTTCACCCCTGCTCCAGGAATAAAATCCCAATGCCTCTAGATAGCCGAGCCTCAGTCCCCCTGCTCCTGGGCCTGGGGTGTCCTGTCCTCGTCCCTGGGTGCCCACAGCAGTGTCCACTCCTTCTTAGCAGATCTGAGAAGCCCCTTCCACCCAAAGAGGCCTCTCTAACCCCCTTTCAAGTCAGAGTGTCTGCTCTGCCCGCTACCAGATCACTCAGTTTTCTTCCACGCTCTTCAGCTCTGTGATTGCCTGTCTTCAGTGGATCAAATCAGTCTATTTCTCCCCCTAAAAGCTCCAATCTTGCCTGCTGCTCTGTCTCCAGGGGCCGCACATTGCCTGGCCACAGCGAGGTGAAGGTTTTCAGGGTATCCCAGTAGATTTTCACTCAGTCCTGTCCAACTCTTTGCAACCCTATGGGTTGTAGCTGCCAGGCTCCTCTGTCCATGGAATTCTCCAGGCAAGAATACTAGAGTAGGTTGCCATTTCCTTCTCCAGGGGATCTTCCCAACCCAGGGATCGAACCTGCATCTCTTGAGTCTCCTGCATTGGCAGGCGGATTCTTTACTGCTAGTGCCACCTGCGTAATGTGACTTTCACTCAGACAATGGTAAAATATAATGAGTTGAGGGAAAAAGATCCCCCAGGTGACAGAAGCAGTGACCCAGAACCCACAGAGGCTACCAGCTCCAGGGTGGTCCATGCCATGGCTGCCCGAGGGAGGTGAAGAGCGCAGGGCACCCAGCCTGGCCACCGGCTCTCCCACCCACGGGACACTTGCCTACCATCGAGTCACTGTGAAGCATGAGGGGACGAGCCTGTCAGGGGGAGCCTGACGAGCAGCTTCCCCATGAGGGGTGATGGCATTTTCCTGGGAGGTCACCTTCGAGGGCTTCAGCCGGCCACTGCTGTGTGCAGAGCCTGCCATGCCCCACCCCCTCCCCACACCAGGCTCCCTGCTCCTCCTCCTGCACAACACAGATAAGGAAAATGGGACCTGAAGCTCAGGAATCTTGGCTCAGGGCGGCCAGCGTGGTAAGTGGCAGTACTGGCACCCAGCCACAGGTCTGCTCTGAAACATTCCAGCAAAGCGATTCTGCCGGGAAACGCCATCTGCACAGCTGAGTGCTATGTGGAGCGGCATAGGCTCAAAACATGGGCTCCTGTTCATTTCCAGCCAGCTCCCCTCTGACTGGCAGAAGTCCTCCTCACCCTGGGTCTTCCCTGCCCTGTCATGCATGGGCCGTTTCCTCCTCCTGTCCTGTCAGTTTTAAACCCACCAGCAAATCACTTCTATTTATTAGGCTTGTTTAGATGCAGATCACTTCTTCATATGTTATTTATGCATCCTTTCCCGCTTAATTTTCAGTCTTCATATTCAATGGATGTTTTCTCTTTCTGATTATTTGCCGAAATTCAGCTCAATAGGATTTCACTGAATATCTGTTGTGGGACCCTCCTGAAATATGGTGGAGCTTTAGAGATGGTGATGATAATGATGGTCATCATGTTGATGGTGACGGTGATAGTGATGGTAATGAGGATAATAGTGATGGTCATGATGGCCGTGATAATGATAACTATAGTGATAATTGTGATGATGGTGATGCTGGTCATGGTGATGGTGATGCTGGTCATGGTGATGGTGATGCTCGTCATGATGATGGTGATGATGGTCATGATGATGGTGATGATGGTCATGATGATGGTGATGGTGGTCATGATGATGGTGATGATGGTCATGGTGATGGTGATGGTGGTCATGATGATGGTGACGGTGATAGTGATGGTAATGAAGATGATAGTGATGGTCATGATGGCCGTGATGATGGTGATGATGGTCATGGTGACAGCGGTTATGATGATGCTGGTGTGATGACAGTCATAGTGATAGTCATGATGATGATGGTGACGTTAATGGTGATGATGATGAAGATTGCAGCCAACACTCTTCTGCACGGATGGATTCTTTGGCACAGTCCTAAGACCTTCACACACATTAGCTCATTTGATGCTCTCAATAACCTTATGAAGCACCTTCCTTGTGCAGACAAGGGATATGAGGCACAGAAAACTGGCATGACCTCCAGAGTCACTCGGGCAGTGAGTGGCAGAGGTGCAGTCTGAACCCAGGCTGCTGGGACCACAGGTCCTGCTCTTAGTCTCCATCTTTGGAGAAGGCACCAGTTTGTGGGGGACAAGACACACACACACACACACACACACACACACACACATGTACACACGTGCGTGAACACAACATGCGCACCTACACCCTCAAAGCAATCAAATAACAGTTCAAAAATTGTCCACTGTGGTTCAATCATTAATTTATTCATTGAAAAGACATCTGAGTGCCTATTGTGTGCTAATGGCCTGAGGATAGAAGTGTGGATGAAGCGGGTGTGGTTTATGGAGCT
The DNA here is from genome assembly GCF_001704415.2 of Capra hircus. Lineage (NCBI taxonomy): Eukaryota > Metazoa > Chordata > Mammalia > Artiodactyla > Bovidae > Capra > Capra hircus. The sequence continues at coordinate 54,728,794 of NC_030820.1, read as the reverse complement.
TAAGGCGGGAGGGGGAGCTGTCCTCCTCACTGCTGTCCCGGGTGCCCCACGACTGCAAAAGAAGGCATGGAGAAGGATGCTGTGGGATTCAAGGTGCAGAGGCGATGCCGGGACTGGAGAAGGTGGCTCGGCTTCCCAGCATCAGGGTCTTCATCTGATTGCTGTAGAGAGACTGAGAACCAGAGTGGGCACAGGGGAAGATGAGGGGGAGAGGAGGAGTGGGGAAGGGTCCCTGTGAAGACCTGGCCTCTGGGCTCCTGGGCGGCAGGAGGGAGAAACCCCTGAGGGGGGTGAGGAGTGCTGCAGCTTGAAGTGGGGCAGAGAAGGTGGGGCATGGACACTACAATGAAGCAGCATTTCCCCCTCCAGCTTGGCCCTTGCCTTTCTGCTCACTTCATCATCCTTGGAGACCCCCATTGGGGGAAGGAGCACAGCATCTCCTCCACTGGACTTTTACACTGATTTCCAAGTCAGTTTAACCAAAAAAACACTGACTCTGAGACTGGGAAGAAGGCTTTCATCTTCCTGTTACAGTCTTGTCTCAGCTCGAAGAATCAGAAGAGAGTCCTGGGCAGAGAGCAAGGGAAGTGGGGTGAGGGGTGTGGCAGTGGAGGTGCTGGTGGAAGAGGCCCACATCCCCCTCCTTCCCCAACCGACCCACCAGCAGCTGGGCCACAAGCACCTTCCACAGCACTTTGTTTCTGGTGCACCAGCTAGCCCTGCCTGGGGAGTTGAGTGTGGAAGACCCCAGCCCGGATGGGGGGAGGAGGAGGTAACAGGTAACCTGAAGACTGACAGCCTCCTGGTAGCCCACTTAGTTCTCAGCGTCTTTCCTGAAGGAAAACTAAGCAGCAGAAAGCAGCCACTTTCTTTGGCATCTTCTGTTTTAAATTCATTTTTAACTGCATGAGTTATCACATGAGTGATTCCCTATCGTTGGAAAGTCACGTCGTGCCACTTGAGTAGCACCAGCCCAACATTCAATCGATTCTCCCCTGGAGAAACCGTGTTTCCTGCCTCGTGTGTTTACTTCCCTGCACAGTTAAAAACGTACATAAGCGTGCACAGATTTGTCTTCCATTTTAGAGACATAAGTGATGTTACCGTGCTGCTATGAGAACTTGCTTTTCTAGCTTCGGGGGTCCTTCCGAGGTGCGGGGCCTAAGAAGTACTCACCCAGACGCCAGGATCATGGCTCTTCTGCCTCATCACCTGTTACTTGCAGCAAGCCAGAGTTGGGAAAGAGACGGAACTGGGGCTTGCAAACTGGGAAAGCTCTAGGTTTTTAAGTTCCTTTCCAAAGTGGTTTAACAGAGTTAACACTGAACCCCAGGACCCGAGAGAAGACCGACTCCTGTGTGTAGCCGTCAGTCCAAGGTTCTGTGGTCTGAGGTGTCAGCCTGATCCAGAAGCAGAGTCTGGGCAGGAAACCAGGGCAGGGAGGGCTCTGTTCTCTTCAACTCACACGGGGGACCAGCCCGGCTCTCAGGCAGTTTCAGGCCCTCGGCAGGAAGAGACGTGCGGAGCGAGGACCCTGAATGCTACATGGAGGGACCAGTCCCAGATGCCAGTGGTCACCTGAGCAATGGCACTCCCGCCCCCTCCCCCGCCCCCGAGGTGAAACCGAGTCATCCGTTTAGACCTGAGGCACAGGTCCTTGGCTTTCTTACCTGGGGGCTCTGCTCCTGGGGGCCTGCTCTTCCCGCCCACAGCGGGCCCCCACACAGACCCCCACCCATTCTTTCTCTCTCCCAGTGCAGGGCACTTGTATCTTTTATTCAACTTTCCTCCTCCTGAAACTCACTCGCCCATGGTGGTTCTCAGTAAGCTGGCCCCCCTCTCGGTTCTGCCTTTCCTGGAAAAGCCAACAAACCTTGCACCTCATAAATTTTAACAGCCTTCTCAACTGATGTATTTCATGTCTGAATTGTTTTATCTGCCCTACTTTGATTGTAGGCCCTGAGGGCTGAGACCTCGTCCTGTTTCATCTTTTGTGCAGCTCCGAGCACACTCTTGGCATCCCGCTCGTATAAACACACAAGAAGATAAATATATGCAAACATCTCTAATTGTTTTATTTAGAGCCATCTGACAGTAGATCAGAGATGTGTGTGTCCCTACACATCTGAGACTGGAACGCAACTTCTCCACATGTCTTTATCTGTTCCTTGGGTATTAGTAATTTATAAAGCGTGATTTATTTACTTAGAATTTCTCTTCATAACTTTAAATGTGGGCATACTATAAAGGAAAAATTTAATCTCCAATGTCTGATTAACTTTTGCCAAACAAGCTTCTTAGAATTATCTGTGCTACACGGAGACTTAAAATAAGACTCAAATCATTTGTCTTTAAAAACACAAGTCTTCCTCTGCCTCAGCATTAAATGATGTTAAAACAAAAAGGCTCCGTTTGGATTTAAGACAGATGCAAATTAATCAGGAGTGATTTCTTCTTCATCTGAGTTTTTCAGTGTTTGCGGAAGGGAAATAATTAAGCTGGGCTTGTTTTAACCTTTCCATTTAACTTTGTTTCTAATGTGTAAATTTTCAGGTTCTTTTTTTTATGCTGGAAAATTTCTGTTGGTGAATATAATATGCCTGTAGCTTATATAATTCAACAAATGACATACAGAAACAGGTGAGTCCACAAGAGAAGTCAAAGCTCTCCTGAGTCTTCCTTTCAAAATGCACTTGTAGAATAACTACTGTGTGCCAAGTAAAGTGCTAAATGATGAGAATTCAGGGGTGAAACAGAAAGACAAGATTCCAGCCTCAGGGACCCCCAGACTTCTGGGGAGAGGCAATTAAAAGCAGGTGAGCCAACACCATACACAGAAACTGTAATCAGCAGCACCGAGGGGTCCCCCAGTGCTGAGAGTGGTTCTTCCTGAGAAGGGGCAGCCAGGGGGCAGCTGAGGTTCCTCCTGCAGGAAGGACGGCTGGGAGGGAGCCTTGGGCAGGGGAGGAGCAGGTGCAAGGGCCCTGGGGTGGGAGAGAACCCGGTGGCCCCACAGACAGAGGTGCTGGAGGATTTTATACCAAGAACCCAAGTAACTGATGAAATGTGTTCACTCAACTGCTGTGGACAGACTCATGTGAAGGGATCAGAGGGAGAGAAGTCAGCCCTGTGCAAGATTTACAGACAGGGAGTGGCGATGGGGCCGGTATCCAGACTGAACTGGCCAGAATGCTGCCCTGAGCCAGGCACCCTGGAGGCAGGTTTAGGTTTGGTTTACATGTGATTCCAGGAGCCTCGGTGCCCACTGGGCAAGAGAGGGCCTTCCTCGCCTGCAGGGCCTCAGCACCCCACGGGCAGGGAGATGCGGGTGTCCACCATACCCCGGGGACAGGGTGGCCCTCTCCCACCATGTCAGCAACCGTAGACTCAGGCCCACACTGACTCTCTGGCAAAAAAAAAAAAAAAAAAATTTCTCTTTATAGAAAATGAATAGTCTCTTTGGGCATTTTAAGAACAGAGCATTTGGAATCAGTAGATTTCTGAAATGCTTTACCTGGAGGTGTTTCAGGCAGGACATAGAGCCTTTCCTCTGCCAGGTTCTGATCATGGGGCAGCCTCCTGGCCTGAGGGGCCTCTGAATCTGTGGGCCCCAGGTCAGAGGCAGAATGGTAGTCAACACACTGTCCACCGTCCTGATGTCACTCTGGGTGTTGAGCTACAATCCAGACACTTGTGGCTGACCGCTGGGGGTCCCTGCATCTCCAGGCTCCACTCTGAGGAATAAGGCCCAGCCTCGCTCTGTGTATGATGCTTTGTCTGTGATCGGGTCTGCACGCTCCCATGGGACACGGCAGTGGTCCAACAGAGCGTCTGCCAGGGTCACGAGGACATGGCTCCCCAGGCCTCAAGGCTGCCTCTGGCCCGCACCACCTGCCCTGCCCCACTGGCCCCTTGCTCTGCCTGAGTTCTCTCTATGCCGCCATCTGTCTGCCATCCGCCTCCCCGCTCTGGTACATAGCTCTGCTAATGCGTTAACAGTGCCTGTTTGTCAGTCATGTCTCCAGAGAGGTGCCCAGCACTCAGGAGCCACTCACTGAAGACCTGGTCAAGGTGTGGGTCCTCTGGGATCCTGCTGGTGGTCCTCTGGGATCCTGCTGGTGGTTCCCTGTGAACAGCCCTTGCGCCCTGAGCACCCCAACCCCCCACCACCAGCCTGCGTTCTGTGGTGAATGTTGAGATAGCCCCACTCTGATTGCAAACTGCAAGGTTGTCAGTGCACGAGGGCTACAGAGGTGCTGACTGGCCTGGGGAGGCACTCATGGGAAGCAGCGTTTCCTCTGTACTCAGAAGGAAGAGGAGGCTTTATTCCATGTCAAGAAACAGCCTGTGGGGAGGATTGGGATGGGCCGGGGTAGGGGGCACGTACAGGAGGTTGCCCATTCCCACAGGCCCTGTGGGTGTCAGCAGGAAGCTGGCTGAGCCCCGGAGAAATGGGCACCTCCCTAGGGCAGGAGGTGGGGTGGGACAGGGCACGCGGGGGAGAGGGCTTCATGGGGAGCTGAGCCTGAGCCAACCCTTGCCACCCAGGGAGCTGGTCATGCAGAACTGGCGAGGACCCCGAGCTGCCAGGACCTGGGGCCAGGACGCGAGAGTGGAGGGCGACAGTCATCTCCTCCTGTCGGCAGCCCAATGGTGCCATCAGGGAATGTTCTAGCAGGACGATTCTGGCACCTACAAGACCAAATTCCTGAGATGAACACGTTAAACCCGATCTCCTCTCACTGCTTCTCACGCGTCCAGACAGCGCGGCAGCTCTGATAACGTGGGTGTAGCAGCTCTCTGGAAAGGAGGGACCACCCGTCTTTCAAAGTAACGGTCCCTAGGAGACGTGAAGGGTCTGCCGGCAGGCTCTGGCAGGGTTGCCGCTCTCCTGCCAGCGTTTCTAGTTGCTGGTTACAGGGTGCTTAGATTTTTATTCTTTTTTTCGTGACTTGGTTTTGGTAGGTCAGATGTCTCTAGCAATATAGCCACTTCTCCCAGGTCATCCAGTTTGTTAGCTCATCATTGTTCATGGTGTTTTCTTATAATCCCATGTATTTCTGCTGGCATTGGTGGTAATGCCCTCTCTCTCCTTTCTAATTTTAGTTATTTGAATCTTTTCTCAGTCTAGCTAAGGATTCGTCACTGCAAAAAAAAAAAAGAAGTCTCAAAACATAAAATAAGGCTGTAGGAGAGGGAAGGAGAGACAAAGAGGGAAAAAACATACAGAAAACAGTAAAAATGGCAATAATAAGTCCTCCCCTATTGGTAATCACTCTAAGTGTAAATGGATTAAACCCCCCAATTAGAAGACACACAGTGACCGAATGGATCAAAAAAGACAAAGAAATCCAACAATATGCTGTCTGCAAGAGATTCACTTTAGACGCTAGGACACCCAGAGGCTGATGATAATGTATGTTGATTGCCTTCTTATCCCCCTTTGTGTCTAGTCTGTTGATGTTTTCTTTGTGGTTACTGTTGAAATTACATAAAACACGTTAAAGTTGTAACACTATCACTTAAACTGATACAAACTTAGCTTCAACCACATACGGAAACTATCCTTTACATGCCTGCAGCCCATTTATCTTACTGTGACGCACATTATGTCTTTTTATACTGCATGTTCATTCACAAAGATTTATAGTTACTTTCTATGCTTTTTTTTAAAAAAAAGTTCTACACTATAATTAAAAGTGATTTATACTCCAATATTATGATGCTACAGGCATTTTATTTGTCTATGTAGACACCTCCACCAGAAGGTTTGATATTTCATATTATTTTGCGTTGCTGTTGAGCATCTTTTCATTTCAACTTGAAAGTCTCCGTTTAGTGTTTCTTGCAGGGCAGATCTAGTGATGAACTTACTCAGCTTTTGTCTATCTGAGAAAGTCTTAATTTACCTTTAAAAGAAATTTATTTATTTGTGCCAGGTCTTAGTTGCAACATGCAGGATCTCTTACTTGCAGCGTGAGAACTCTTAGTTATAGCACATGGGATCCAGCTCCTTGACCAGGGATCAAATCTGGGCCCCCTGCATTGGGAGCGCAGAGTCAGCCCCTGGACCACCAGGGAAGTTCCTTATGTTTCTTTTCCGAAGGCAGTTCTGCCAGATGCCGCTTTCTTGGTTGACAGCTTGTTCTTTAGCACTTGGAAGCAGCACCCACTCCCCGCTAGTGAGCAAGGTTTCTACTGAGGATCCAGTGATAGTCTTACCAGAGCCCCTATGTGAAATGGTGCTTTTCTCCTGCTGCTTTCAAGATTCTCTCTTTGTGATTTTTAATAGTTTGATGTCAGTATAGGTCTCTTTAGATGTAACATAGTTGGAGGTCTGTGTGTGTGTGTGTTCTCAGCCGTGTCTGACTCTTTTGTGACCCCATGGACCCACCAGGCTCCTCTGTCCATGCATTTTCCAGGCAAAAATACTGGAGTGGGCTGCCATTTCCTCCTTCAGGTGACCTTCCTGATCTAGGGATCAAGCCTGCGTCTGCTGCATTGGCAGGCTGATTCTATACCACTGAGCCGCCTTCAAGCTTTTTGAATTAATGTATTTGTTTCTGTCCTCAGATTTGGGATATGTTCACTGACTGTTTCTTCAAATAGGCTCTCTGCCGCTTTCTCTTCTCCTGCTTGCTGCTGCTACTGCTAAGTCGCTTCAGTCGTGTCCGACTCTGTGCGACCCCATAGAGGGCAGCCCACCAGGCTCCCCCGTCCCTGGGATTCTCCAGGCAAGAACGCTGGAGTGGGTTGCCATTGCCTTCTCCAGTGCATGAAGGTGAAAATTGAAAGTGAAGTCGCTCAGTCGTGTCTGACTCTTAGCGACCCCATGGACTGCAGCCCACCAGGCTTCTCTGTCCATGGGATTTTCCAGGCAAGAGTACTGGAGTGGGGTGCCATCGCCTTCTCCTGCTTAGGTTCCCATAAAGTCTAAGTATTTCCACTTGATACTGTCCTGTAAATCCCTCAGGCCCTCTTCACTTTTCCTCATTCTGTTTTCTTCTTGCTCCTATGACTTGATTATTTTGAATACCCTGTCTTTAAGTTCTCCAGGCTCTCTCCTGCCTGGTCAGGTTCAAGGTTGAACTCCTCTAGTGAATTTCTCAGTTCCGTCATTGTGTTCTTCAGCTCCAGAGTTTCTGCTTCTTTCTCCCTCATAGTCTCTCTTTGTTGATACATTATTCTGTTCATGCGTCATTTCCTCAATTTCATTTAGTTGTCTTTCTGATATCTTTTACTTCCTTGACCAAGCTTATGATGGTTATTTGGGATTCTTTATCTGGTAAATCATTTATTTCCATTCCTTTAAAGTTGATTTTTGGAGATATAATTTGTTCTTTCTTCCTTGGGGCATAGTTGCTTTATGATGTTGTGTTAGTTTCTGCTGTACAAAAAAATGAATCAGCTATATGTATACACGCATCCCCACCCCCTTGGACCTCCCTCCCGCCCACACCCATCCCACCCCTCTAGGTCACCAAAGAGCATTGAGCTGAGCTCCCTGGGCTGCACAGCAGCTTCCTACTAGTTGTCTGTTTTACACACACGTCAATCCCAACGTCCCCGTTTGCCCCACCACCACCATCCCACCACCCCTGCCATCCATTGCTTACATCTGCATCTCTAATCCTACCCAGCAAAAAGGTTCGTCTATATTTCCATGTTTCTTTGCTGGGACTTACATATTTGGAGAAAAAATGACCGCCTTTCTCAGTCTCTATAATCTGGCTTATAGAGACAGACCTTCACCAATCCACCAGTTAAAGATTCTGGGGACTTCGCGAGACTTTTTCTGGTGATGGGATTCTCTCTGCTGGTCCATGTAACCTCCTATCTGAGGACTACCCGTTTCTCCTGAGGACTTCCCCCTAGCTTCTGTCTGTGGCACTTCAGCCTCTCTGGCGCTGGACTGCCACGGAATTCCTTTTGTTCTCAGTGGCCCCCAGCCTAGCTCCCTTCCCTGTCAACATTTAGGTTCAGCCAAGGCAGAGTATTGGCCAGTGTTCCATGCTTCTCTTTCCCTCCCAAGGGAGCAGCCAAGTGTCGGGAGCTGTTGATCAGTCATATTCTTCTGTGCTGGGGGCAGGGCGAGCATGAGCAAATGTCACACCTTTTCCTGTCCATTTTGATAAGGTTCTTCTTGGTCCATCTCAGATGCCGGACTCTCTTAACTGGTTTCTGGATTCTTCTCAAAGGCAGTTGATCTATGTATCGTTATTACATGATTATTCCCGTGGAAGAAGGATTTGGGGCTTCCTACCCTGTCACCTTGCTGATATCACTCTCAGTTTTGACAACTCCGAGCTTGAGGGACACAAGCTTCTGATCCACACTCATCCCCACCATCAACGCCAGGGCCTGCACTCTTGTCCTCCCAGGGGGCAGAGTGTAAATACTTTTAGCTTTGCTTCCTGTACTCAGCTGCTCAGCACTGTAGCCTGGAAAGCACTCGTAGACAGTATGTAAAAGAACGGACATGGCTGCATTCCAACCCAACTATTTTCAAAATCAGCTGGTGGTGGGCAGGCTGTAGTTTACTGACCCTGATCCTTGTCCAACACAGCTAAGGGATCAAGCCAAAGCCCAGGCCAGGTCCCATCACTGGTCAGCCTCCAGGACTCCAGAGTCCACTTTTTGCTCAAAGCAGAGTAAGGGCTTTGCAGCAACCACCCTTGTCACCACTCACCCTCTTCCTTTAAAAAAAAAAAAATTTCTTGGCCACACAGCATGTGAGATCTTAGTTCCCTGACCAGGGATTGAACCTGCGCCCCATACACTGGCAGCATGGAGCCCTAATGACTGGACCACTGGGGAAGTCCCCACCCACCCTCCTCCCACTCTTGCCTTCATTCAGTCCCAGTCACCAGTGGGGCTGTTACTTAGGCACTTGTACTGTTGCTCCCTGTTCCCACTGCCCAGAACGCCCTTTCTCCTTAGACCCACCCACTTCACAGCTCCACAGCTTTTGTACGACTCTCCCAGACCTGCTTAGGCTGCCACGCCGAGATACTGCCATCTGGGTGGCTTAAACACAGAAATGTATCGGTTCATAGCTCTGGAGGTTGGACGTCCAAGGTCAAGGCTTGGTCTTCCCAGGCCTCTCTCCTTGGCTGGTAGATGCCGTCTTCTCCCTGTGTTCTCACACCCGTCAGCTCTCTTCTGTGCGTTCAGTTCAGTCACTCAGTCATGTCAGACTCTTTGCAACCTCATGGACTGCAGCATGTCAGGCTTCCCTGTCCATCACCAACTCTCGGAGCTTGCTCAAACTCATGTCCATCAAGTCAGTGATGCCATCCAACCATCTCATCCTCTGTCATCTCCTTCTCCTGCCTTCAATCTTTCCCAGCATCTGGGTCTTTTCCAGTGAGTCAGTTCTTTGCATCAGGTGGCCAAAGTATTGGAGCTTCAGCTTCATTATCAGTCCTTCTGTGTGAATGTCATAATCTTCTCCAAGGACACCAGTCATATTGGATTAGGGCCAACCCATACAACTTTCTTTAGCCTTAATCACCTCTCTAAAGACCGTGTCTGCAAATACAGTCACATCCTGTGGTGCTTGGGGGATTCAGGCTTCAATGTATGCGTGTGAAGGACATAGCTCACCCCAGACACTCCCTCTGAGGCCTGCCCTGACCACGCTGTCTGGTCAGCAGCCTGTCTCCTTGTCTCAATGCTCTAAATTTCCTCATCCTGCTCTCTCCTCACTTAGCACCACTCCTGCCTACATCCAGCAGGATCTACCAGCACTTCTACAGTGTTTCGTTCTCCTGGCTTTTTTTGTATTCTGAAAAATTATTCAAGACCCAAAGCGTTTTTGTGCATACAGGTGAAATCTTTCCATGTTTACCACAGTGAACGTTGGAACGGAGATATTTGAAACTAGTTGTTGATGAATTCATTTAAAAATGAGAAAAATAAACCCATTACATTGCTAACATAACACATTTTATGAAAAGTAATCATATTTTACAAAAACAAAACCAAATTAGTGACAAGAGCAGCAGTGTTTTACATTTTTGCAAAACCCTTTTAATGTCTGGGAAAAGACTGCTATATCTGCTTTTGCATTCCCTATGTGATGTGTTGTTTGGGTTGAAAAATATATGGAAAAATTTAGCCTCACTCAGATTTGTGGAGTGTATTTTAATCATCTTTTCAGATAATACTGGACACTCTTCTTTGATATTATATCAGAAGTTGATGTGTTCGCTTCCTAAAGGTTAGCTGCAACGTGGGAAGCTGAGACCATCTCATTGAACTTCTCATACTCCATTAAATTAAAATCCATGGGCCCATCTGTGTTTAGAATGAGTCTCCAACCGATGAGTAGTCTTATAACATCACGGATTCGTCCTTTGAATTGGTTGTTTTTCTGTGTTATGTGTCGCTTCAGTCATACAATATTTTAAAACTCACGTTCGTCAATACCGCCAAGAGTCTCATCTGAAAAGGCTTTCATTGTTGGGACACTTTCAATCTCACAATAACAGACACAAATTTCCTGAAATCTAATTTTCGCTGGAAAAAAAAGCTCTAATTTTATCACTGGCAACAAATGTTGTCAGTTGTTTTCCTCAAAGTGACAGACTCACTTTGTTCATCTTCAGGCAAATGTCTGCCAAACACTGGGACATGACAAACTATGGTTTGCCTGTCAGTTGTTCTTTTAAAAAGTAATAATTTTCCATGAAAAAAAAAAGTGGCTAGTTCAGCTGGCAACTCAGACAGCCACACAAGTGCTTCACCTCAAGGCAAATGCTTCCCTTTGGTGTTTATCTGAACTTTCCCTTTCATCACGCTGAATAATAAAAAGAAATATATTAAGGTTTAATAAAATTAATTCTGCTTCTGCTTAAACAAGGACAGTCCTTAATGAAACAATGTTTTTCCCACAGTGAAGGCTTGGTGATGAAAAACATGATGACTTCATGACCCTGGTTTTTGCCAAGGCACTCACCATTTTGCCATTTTATTACGATAAAATTTATATACCAAAAAATTCAGTCTTTCAAAATGTAAAATTCAGAATCTTTAGTATATTCACAGAGTTGTGCCACCATCACCATTAATATAATTTTAGAACCTTTTCATCACCCCAAAATAAACTCCATACACATTAGCAGTTGCTCCCCATTCCCCTCCTAACCTCCCGCTCACTGCGCGCGCACACATACACACACACGCACCCTAGACAACCAATCACCAATGTATCTTCTATCTATATACATTTGCCTATTCTAAATGTTTTATGTAAATGGGATCATAAAAGATGTGGTTTTCTGTGACTGGTTTCTTTCAATAGCATGCTGTTTTCAAGGTTCATGGATTTTGAAGTTTTATCAGTGCTTCTTTCTTTTCTATTGATGCATAGGTTTTCATAATATGATATCATAAACAGAACAATGGCCCCCCAAAGAGGTCTACTCCTGACTCGGGAACCTGTGACTGTATCACTGCATACGGCACAAGACACTTTGCAGGTCGATTCGATTAAGGACCGTGAGGGGCTTCCCTGGCAGTACAGTGGTTGAGAATCCACACTTCCATTTCTGGGGGTGAGGGTTCAGTCCCTGGTCGGGGTGCTGGGACCCACATGCCACGTGGCACAGCCACAAAAAACAAACCCAAAAAGGACCTTGAGATGAGGAGATTACCCCGGATCATCCAGGTGGGTGCTGTGTTATCACAAGGGCTCTTATACAAAAAGGAGCCGCAGGTCAGAGTCAGAGAAAGAGATGCGGCAGTGGAAGCAGAAGTTGCGGTGATGTGGGGCCAGGAGCTGAGGAACGAAGGTGCCTCTAGACGCCAGAAAAGGCAGGGAAACAGGTTTTCTCCGTGACCTCCAGAAAGAACACAGCTCTGTGATCTTTTCCAGATTCCAGCCTACAAAGCTGTAATGGGTCTGTGTGATCTGAAGCCATTGAATTAGTAGTCCCTTGTTACAGCATCTGCAGGAAAGTAACGTGTGCGGATCTATCACATTGTTTATTCATTCTTCCTCGATAGACACTTGGATCACTGCCACCTTTGGGCTCTTAAGAATAAACTATTAGAAATATTTGTGTACACATTTTTGTGTGGACATATGTTTTCAGTTCTTTGGCATATACAGCTAGGAGTGAAATTGCTGGGTCCTATGTTGAACATTTTGAAGAACTGCCAAGCTATTATTTTGCAAAGCAACTACATCATTTTCAGTCCATCAGCAAAGTATTAGGGTGCTAATGCATCCACCTATTCATCAACACTTGTTGTCTTCTGGGTTTTGTTTAAATTATCATTACATCCATTCCTATTCATAGTAAATGTGAAGTGGTAGGTTATCGTGGAAAGGCTGAGGGCCAAAGAATAGATGCTTTCAAATCGTGATTCTGGAGAAGACTCTTGAGAGTCCCTTGGACTGCAAGGAGATCAATCATAAAGGAAATCATTCTTGAATATTCTTTGGAAGAACTGATGCTGAAGCTGAAGCTCCAATGTCTGGCCACCTGATGTGAAGAGCTGACTCACTGGAAAAGACCCTGATGCTTGGAAAGACTGAGGGCAAGAGGAGAAGGGGGTGACAATGGACGAGATGGTTGGACAGCATCACCAACTCAATGGGCATGAATTTGAGCAGATCCTGGGAGATAGTGGAAGACACAAGAGCCTGGCATGCTGCAGTCCATGGAGTCGCAAAAGCTGGACATGACTTAGCAACTGAACAACAACAACAAACAGCTCATTGTGATTGTGATTCGCTTGGGTTCTGATGGGTCCACAATAATGATATTGCTCATCTTTTCATTCACTTATCTGCCATTTGGGTCTCTGGAGAAATTTCTATTCAAGTCTTTTGCCCGTTTTTAATTGGGTTATCCATCTTTTTGCTATTGAGCTATAAGAGTTCTTCATGCATTCTGGGTACGAGTTCATTATTAGATATGTCATCTGCACATATTTCCTCCCCAGATGCTCAGGTCTCTGATCTATGAGTGGTGCATGGGGGAAGGGAGCCCCAGATCTCTCAGCCATGCTGGCCTGGAACAGCCATTCCACACCACAGAGCTTGGGGGAGGTTTGAGAAAGGCTGGAGCCCTACTCCTCCCAGGGAGAATCCGCTGCCCTAAACAGGGAACTGGAAGGAGGGAGCCCTGTCTTCCTGGCCAACCTCACGTGGAGGAGGCTTTTCCTCTGGCCGACCTGGAGGGATGGGGTTAAGGTTAGGGAGCAGGTGGGCTCAAAGACTCAGACTCACACTGTTCCTACTGTGATTTAGGACCTTTGCCTGGATGAGTGTTTCTCCACTTGCTCTATGCTCTTAGGACAATTTTCAAAGATGCTGAATGATTGTTTATTAAATATTTTTACCAGTTACATTTGTTTCTCTGGGGAAGGAGTCTGTGGGGTTCTCACACCTCCCTCCATTCCAGAACTCTCTAGGTTCAACATCTTATTATTATTGTAAAAATCACTGGACATAGCAGAGCCCCTGAAAGGGTTTTGAGGAAGCTATTAAATTGCAGGAAACTGTGTGCCCTGTTGGAGCAGAAGCATCATGGGGACTTACATTGTTTGCTGATGTCTCCCAAGCACACAGCAGACCTGCCTGCCTGCTCACTCAGTCATGTCTGATTCTCTGCGACCCCATGGACTGTAGCCCGCCAGGCTCCTCCGTCCATGGGATTCTCCAGGCAAGAATACTGGAGTGGGTTGCCATTTCCTCCTCTAGGGGATCTTCCTACCAAGGCATGGAACCTGCGTGTGCTACATTGACAGGTGGGTTCTTTACTGCTGAGCCGCCAGGGAAGCCCCATGACAGACATTCTGTATTTACTGAAGGAAGGAGCCAAATGGCCAGGTGCAGGCTCAGAGGTGGGGAGAACGGCTGGGGTGGGGGTGGGGTGGAGGTCATCTGCAGCCCTGGGAGGAGCCAGACCCCATGGGCACCTGAGAAGGGACTGAACACGGGGTCATCTGCTGTGAGATTTTTTTAAAATCTCTCAGTAACTGCCCCATTGCTGATCCAGCAGGAAAGAGACCGCCTCTGTGTATCAACTCACCTCCTCCCGCAGCAGGAGTTTCCAGAACGACTGGTTCCCTGAGCTGTAAACAGGCTCAGGGAACAGCCCACTGTAGCTCAATGAGACCCTGAGCCCCGCCCCCCCCCAGCCCTGAGCACCTGCTGCATTGGGGCTCTGGGCCCCAAGGACAGAACACACCCTGGAATGCGCTTGTGTTTGCTTCCTCCATCCTGCATGGCGCCAAGGAGCCTCATAGAATGCTCTTGAATTGATAAGATGCAGCAGGAAGAGTAATGTGCTGCTTTAGGAAAGGACCTCAACACTGATGCCAGGTGTTAAACACAGCCTGTGTCAGCTGAGCCCTGGGCCCCAGGGCCGGCCACACGGGCACAGCCTGTGTCAGCTGAGCCCTGGGCCCCAGGGCCGGCCACACGGGCACAGTTCCTTTTCAAGACCAATAAATAGGATAGAGTTAATAGCTAGTATCTGAGAACTTTACATCCATTATTTCACTAAATCTTCACTGTGGATCCATCCATCCATTCACCCAATATTTATTGAGTACCTGCTTTGTGTCTGCATTGGCCATTCTCTGGGGACGTAAAGCATGACCTGCAATTTGGGGACTGTCATTAGGCCTGAGTTGCGTAACAGGAAATAGGTAAAGAGAGGTCAGTAATAGTTTGAGTCGGCTCCCTGCGACCTCCTGGTCCTCTCCTTCACAATTAGGAAACCCAAATGTCATCGTCTTCCTAAAAGCATTCAGGGATTAATCAACCCCCCTGCCAGCGTCCACTGTGTCCCCCCCCCCAACCCGGCCTACCTCTCAGGCTCTGCTCACAGGAAGGACTGGGTGCTGGGTGGCCTCTCAGCCCCATCCCGAGTGTCCAGATCATCAGAGAACCACAGAAAGTTCTACAGGCAGACTCCCTCCCCGGAGTGAGGCACCTTTCTGAGGCCCCATGAGCTGTCTGCGTGAAGTCCAGAGGCCATTCCCCACAGAGAAGCCCGAGAAGGGAAGAGGGGGCTTGTGAGGACTCTGTTGAGTCATGGGAACCCCGTTCCTCCTCGATGTCCCATAGAACAAACAAGAAGCACACAGGAGTCAACCGTTCTTTCTTTAAGGAAAATGTTTCTATTGATTCAAGAGCATTCTATGACGTTCCTTGGTGCCATGCAGGATGGAGGAAGCAGGAGCTCATTCAGATTTCAGAGCTGTCCCTTCTATCTAAGCCACATGGTGCATCGTACACCATAGACCTGTGCCATGTGGACTGGGCTGCTTCTCTGGGCTGCTTTTCAGGAGCATGTTGGTGGAAAAGATTGAACTGTTGGGGACCAGGCTCTGCCTCTGACTCAAGGAGACGACCGTGGGCTGGGTTGATGGCAACGTTTTCCATAACTGCTTCCCATAAACCCTCCTGGTATAATGTCTGCCCATAAAAATTCAATCTCTTGGCTCAGGGCAAGGAGAGGCCACTCATTCCCCTCCAGAATGTGTGAGCCTGCAGGGGGAGGGGGTGGTCCTCTGGGAATATGCTGGCTCTCTGTTACAGCAACAGCCTGGAACAAACACATCTCTCAGCGAGAGGGCAAGTTTGCCTGAATTGAGCTGAGAAATCTCCAGGGACCAGAGCAGCATTAAGCACTGGGGGTACAGTAACTCTGATCTCAGCCTCTAAAATCTCCTCCCTCCCCGCCAGCGACTTCCCACCACCATAAAACAAAGGAATTCAAGGTGTTTATATTGACAAGCAAAAGAGCCTTCTTACAGGCGCTCCTGATGGGTTATCTTCAGGATTTCCCAAGGCCAGTGCGCATTCTTGGCTTGCTGAACGGGAGGGGTCGTGATCCAGTAGCTCTGGGGACACCAGCCACCCCCCAGTCTTCCCAGTCATCCCAGTGCCCCAAGGGTCCACAGGAAACACTAACTGGAGGAGCAGAGGCATCAAGTGTGCTGTTTGCAGTAAAACCCATAGCTGCCATTTAGGTAAAGTTGTTTATTATTTGATTTGAAACCATTAAAGTCATAATCCCTTCTTGGGTCATGAGCCCCAGCTCTGGGCTGGGTCTGGGGACACAGTAGTGAGCTCAACAGATGACAGGCTGACGTCCCAGGAACTCTCAAGTTTAGTAATAGTGATGACGCATGATGTTACTGACCGGGGGTGGTTAAGTCCCCAGTGGGGCCACCTGGGCTTCCTCCGCTTCCTCTGTGTTCTCCCACCCCCAGCTGCCATGTGTCTGTTTCTGAGGTATTTGTATCCTTGATCTTGTTGCCAGATGAGTGGAGCTGTGCTGTGACCCCCCTTTAACAGAGCAATGTTTCCAAATGCATACAATGAAATCTGTTGGATCACAAAGGCAAGCAATTATATTGGAATGTGGTTATCAAAATATGAAAAACAAGTCTGTGACATAGAAGTGTATGTTTATACACTTGAATTCCTTTGTTTTATGTATGTTTATACATACACTTCTATGTATGTACCATTTATTAACCTGCTAAGTAAGAGTATCCAGCGGTGGCTCTAATACATTCTGAAATTCCCCAGTGGTGCTGACCATCCACAGTTCCTCAGGCCACCCACAGCTGCAGCTTGAGATACAAGCCTAGGACAACATGCAGGGTGCGCTGCTCACAGGCACGAAGGCGGGGCGTGCCGGCCGGGGTGGGGTGGGGCTAGCTTGGGCTCCACGATCATGGATTCCCTGAGCTCCAGGCACAGCACATAGGCCCAGAACCCCTGGCCTGGAAGGCCCTTCCATCTGCTCTGCCCACATCTCCATCCACTCCTCTCCTTCTGCTGTCCTTGTGTGTGCATGCTCAGTTGTGTCCATCTCTTTGCAACCCCATGGACTGCAGCCCACCAGGCTCCTCTGTCCATGGGATTCTCCAGGCTAGAATACTGGAGTGGGTTGCCATTTCTTTCTCCAGGGGATCTTCCCAAGCCAGGAATGGAACCCACGTCTCCTGCATTGGCAGGCAAGTTCTTTACCACTGAGCCACCGGGGAAGCCTTCTGCTATCCTTACTCCTGGCATTTTCTCAAGCCCTGGCAGCTTCTGGCCTCACTGTGTGGATCTTCTTCAGCCCCAGGCCCTACCTCCCCCTACGAATGCCTGGATTTGTTCTCCCCTGTGCGTGGCCATCTGGTCCTTGGATGGGGGAAGGGGGTTGTCCAGACAAATGGAGCCAACAGTGGACATGAATGGGGCGAGTGTGGGGACAGGAAGGGCTCTCATAGGACAGAGATGAGGGCTACAGAATAAGTCTTAAGTGGACAAACTGACCTGAGGCTCAGCCCCAATCTGGCAGGGCAGGCATGAAACAACAAGTGGTGATGGGATTGGGTGGGGGTGGCGTGGATACTGTGACCCCAATTTGGGGGCATGTTGGAAGGGACTTCCAACCATGTTTTCCCTCCAAGAGGGCAGGCTCCTGTGAAGCAAGCCCTGAGCTAATGGCAGAGGCAGCAGTGGATGAGCACCTGGAACCTGCTGTGTCCCTCCTCGATCACCTGCCATGGCCGCACCTCCTTCCCTGCATCAGCCGGACCTCCCGTTCCTCTTCCTCCTCCTGACACTCTCTCCCATTTCTGCTGAAGCTGAGCCCCACATCCTTGTGCCTCGCATCACACTGTGCTCAGGAGTCCCAGCCACAGGACAGAGCATCAGCCTTTCCAGAGAACCACTGTCGGAGCTGAGCTGAAGTGACAGGCATTCACTCGAGTTTAATGACGGAAGGTGTGAGGCTTTACTGTAATTTAGCAATGCTCTCTGGTCAAGCGGATGGCCTGCCTATCAAGAGATGCTTCTCAAGACCAGCTGGCTCCCAGAATTCTGCTCCAAATATGGGGTAGAGGTGAGGGTCGGGGGGCATGTAAGAGCACAGCTGAGGTGCAGGATGTGCAGTATTGGAGGGTGAGGGGGGCAAGAGTTGCATGAAACCACAAAGGTTATGTTGCATCATTTAATTTTTGGCCAAAAGAACATGAAAGAGGAGGGCAGTGGGGTCGACCCTCAGTTCCTGGATTCAT
Organism: Capra hircus; assembly: GCF_001704415.2. Classification (NCBI taxonomy): domain Eukaryota; kingdom Metazoa; phylum Chordata; class Mammalia; order Artiodactyla; family Bovidae; genus Capra; species Capra hircus. The sequence continues at coordinate 54,710,749 of NC_030820.1, read as the reverse complement.
TGCTTTCTGAATGCCAGCACGTGGCACTCCCTGGCACAGGGAGGATGGGACCTACTCTGCAGCTGTGCTGTCTTCAAGCAGCACATATGCATGTGGGGACTGAGGACAGAGACTTCAGTGCCAGGCAGGGTTCCTCCACTTCTCTGCCACAAAGCCTTGGGCTGTGCCTCAGTTTTCCCATCTCTGTGGTGGGAACCCTGATGGTGCCCACGTCACCAGGCTGCTCTGAGAATCTAACACAGAGTAAGCGCTCAGCCAGAGACTTCTGCGTTAGTTACTTTAATATAACCTCAAGGACAACTTTTACCCTAGCCGCCTGCTGGTGAACTCCTACTCATCCTTCAGCACCCTGCTCATTTGTCCTTCCTTGAGGCAGCTCCCCTGACTCCCACTCCTCTCCAGCTCCAAGTTCCTGCGCACTCCTGACCTGTGACCTGACATCTGTCTTGCCCTCCCGACACCCAGGGCACAGTAGGTACTCACTGTTCAGACTCTGGACGACCCTCTCCCTGTGCCTGCCTAGGTGCCACCTCACCGCCTCTGCCCACATCCAGCCACACCCTCTGGAACAGGGGTGGAAGCAGAGGTTGGACCTCTTTGGAGCCTCTCTCTGGCAGGGGATCCTGTCTCCCAGCCCCTTCCTGGCCCCTCAGGGCAGAGTTCCCAGTGTGCAACATGCTGAGAACATGAGTGAGACTTCCCGGAGGAGGTGGCATTCGAGCTGCATCAGGAAACCTTCAGAGGAGTTTCCCAGATAGAGGAGTAAAAATTCTGGTTCCTGTAATCTTTTTTGAGGGTTACTGAGACAGATAAGACAAGCAAAGCCTTTGGTACAACAGTATACTTCAGAGACGTTGGTATATGCATGTGGGTATGCAGCATACACACTCATCCACATGTGAGCACACACGCACACACGGCAACTTCTCCGCATCCTAGCAGAGACCGCAGTGTTCACACAGTCCACACTGATGCCACTGCTCTCTTTCCAATTAACTCTTTGTGTCGGGAGCCAGGAACACATGTCTTTAAGCCCCGGAGGGAGACTCCTGAGACAGTGACTGTCTGACAGTGAGGCCGAGAACTTCCGCGGAGGAGGTCGTGCAAACGTAATTGCGGCGTCGCCCTGCGGCCCTGCGCAGCCCTGTGCCACTAATGAGCCTTCCTGGACAGTAAGGCCGGTCCCCGGTGAGGCCCGGTCCTGGGAGGCAGCTCCAATAACTGCAGGACCCAGAATGGGAACCATCTGGCAGTGTAAGGAAACGCTTCTCTGGCCTCGACCTGAACGTGCTCCTGGGCAGGAGGCTGACCTGCCGACGAGCTGGGAGGACTGCTCCTGGCTCATCCAGGAGTCCAGGTGCCCCATGGTGAGGGACATGGCAGGGGGGGGTGGGGGGAGCCCTCCTTCTGTTTGGCATTTGTTCTTCCTGACGCTCCCCCCACACACGCACACACACATACGTGAGAGCATGTGTGCACACATGCTCCACCCTCCCACACACACACATGTGGACCTTTCGTTTTCATTTCTGGGGCAAGGTGTTTAACAAATGGCTGCTCCCAACCCGGTGGCTCACGGTAATGGCCTAATTACGGAGCTCTCGGTGGACGTTGCTGTGGGCATCACTTCGGGAGAAAGGGAACTAAGCTGGGATGCCCGTGTAATTGAGGGAGATGGCGGGAGGGACTGGCCTGAAAACACAGGTCTCGTTGCCCACGTGGTCAGGGCTGGACTCAGGCTTCCTGCGTCCCTAGCACAATTCCAGGTTGTCTGCTGTGAACACGTGGAAGGCGGGGGCGTTCCCCATGCCTGTGTTCACTTCTGCATGAAATGGGGAAGACCAGCCCATGAGGTCAGGCAATGGGCCTGGAAGTGACACGTCCTAGAAAGTAAAGGAAATGAACCTCAGATCTGACTCAAGTTAAGTGACTCTGGTGGCCTTATTTGGAGAGGCTGGTGGGGAAGGCACGAGGCTCGTATGTTGCCACCTCCAGCTTGGCCTCAAGGTCCCTGCTGTGATACTTTGTTGAGGGCAGGGGGGGCTGGGGTGTCCAGAAGAGATTTTTCTCACTGGCTTTCAGGAAACTGGTCCAGGAGCCTGACAGGCAACTTGAAGCAGGACAGAGAAGGGACAGAGCATGGGGCTGGCCATGGCCACTGGCGGTAATTTGTCCATTTCCTGGTCTGTTAACCTTTACAATCTTGTTTTAACACCGTCGCTGTTTTAATCTGCCTTCGCCACTCGGCCCCGAAACACAGAGACTCAGCTGAATATACAGACATGATGGAAAGCAAACAGCGCTCGGCTGAGGGCCGTGGGTTTTCAGTGGACACATCCATGGAAGTGGAATTGCCCCCGACCCAGGAGGCACTGGCCAAGATGTTTTCCTTTTTAACATTTGTCTGCTTTTTTCCTTTTGTAAAAGTGCTCAGTAACATCACGATCTTCTGGAATGCAAAAAGACTTTAAAAATTGGAAACGCTTTTTTATTCCATTTAAGGAGAAATAAAGTCCTGTTTCAAAAGCACATTTGGTGACCCACACTCTTTATGATTTTCTCATGAATTATTTTCCTCACCATCTCTTTAAAAATGGGCATAAAACCTAAATAACATGGTCGTGCAGAAATGGGGGCGATGACATACAGTATGGTTGGCAGCCATGAAATCTGCATTGATGTAATAAGATTCAGTAAAATGTGTGTGACTTTTTGGGCTTCCCAGGGGGCTCAGCTGGTAAAGAATCTGCCTGCAATGCAGGAGACCTGGGTTCTGTCACTGGGTTGGGAAGATGCCCTGGAGAAGGGAAAGGCTACCCACTCCAGTATTCTGGCCTGGAGAATCCCATGGGCTGTATAGTCTATGGGGTCTTAAAGAGTCGGACAAAACTGAGCAACTTTCACGTGGATACACATGGTAGATGGCACTAGTGATAAAGAACCCACTTTCCAATGCAGGAGACTTAGAGACACGAGTTTGATCCCTAGGTCGAGAAGATCCGCTGGAGCTCAATCCCTAGGTTGGCAAGATTCCCTGGAGGAGGGCATGGCAACCCACTCCAGTATTCTTGCCTGGAGAATCCCATCAACAGAGGATCCCAGCAGGCTACAGTCCCTAGGGTCTCAAAGAGTCGGATACAATTGAGGTGACTTAGCCCACTCACTCATGTGATTTTTTGAAGGAGTTTTTCTGCAAGGGGACTCATGAAAGCCTCTGTGGGAGCCAGAGTTGGGGAGGGACTGGCACCCTGGATCCTCTCTGGGAGAGAGTCCTCCTTACCTGGGCTAGGGCCCTTGAGAGCCTTCTAAATCCTGGCTGAGTTTTCATCTGGGCCACTCAAGGTGCCTCAGAGAGGCTTTCATGAGAAATAAGAAAGGGTTTTCATTGGTGGGTGCCTGGTGCTATGCCTTTGTCTCTTGGCCGGTTTGGAGCACTGGCCCTGGTCCAAGTCTGACATGCTGGGTCGGCCTCCCTCCCGACAGGACCACTCAGTATACACCTGCTCCGTCCAGCTTCCCTCCTGCTTTTCCACATTCCGAGAACTCTCCCCTTGTTAGGTTTCAAGCAGTACTGGTGTAAAAATGAGCCTTCTCCCCGCAAGTCTGTCCCTCTCCACCCCTGAGTGGCTGCTGTGTCCTGGGCTGGAAGAGAGGGATCCAGCCTTCTTTGTGTAGCCCTCTGTAACAGACACCTGGTCCAGCACACACAACTTGGGGAAGAGTAGGTTTATTTTTAAGCCACACCAATTGGCAGGGAGATGTCTTGATCATATCTAGAGAGTGCTAACAATAAATTTACCCAATGGCTCCAGTCAGATGGGAAGTTGCAGCTGTCATTTTGAGAACAAAGAATATCACTGGGTCCACTAAGAGTCCTCCCCACCAATAGGCTGGCCCACTGTTTGTCCAAATGGAACAACCCCAAGTGCCAGCGGGTGGTTGCCAACACAGACCACTGCACCCAGAAGTCGTCAGCACCCTGGACAGAGCTCCCCAGCCTGCAGCCAGGGGTCTCAGTCTCCGCGACTCCTGGCTGGACTGTCACTGTCCCCTCAGCCTGTGGAGCTGTGGCCTGACTCTGGAGCACTGTTGTTTCTCACATAGTTTTGCTCTGTGATGTAGGAATGTTTGACACGACCCACTGCGGCTTTCCTCACCTCCTCTTATTTTATTCTGCTTCCCTGTGGGCTCAGTGGTGAAGAATCTGCCTGTAATGCAGAATGCCCGGGTCCAATCCTTGGGTCAGGAAGATCCCCTGGAGAAGGAAATGACAACCCACTCCAGTATTCTTGCCTGGAGAATCCCATGGACAGAGGAGCCTGGCGGGCTACAGTCCATAGGGTCACAAAGAGTCAGACACAACTGAGCGACTAATTTTATTCAAGCGGTGAACCCTGCAGACCTGCATGCAGGACACTCGCTCTTGAGTCACTGGATGAACCACCTGCACTGCATTACCCTCACTCTGGGATTGGCCCTCGTGCCCAGCAGGACACCAGCATCGCTGCTGAGGGTCCCTGGAGGCATTTCCCCATGAAGCCATCATACGTTCATCCAGACTGGGGACAAGCAGGACCTCAGGTCAGAGAGTAGACGTTCATGATCCATGCAGGGCCAGGCCCGGCTGCCAGGGTCAGAGGCCACCGCTGCAGCACTGGCTCTGCAGCAGCTGCCTCAAGACCCGTCCAGCAGGGCCAGCTATGCAACCCCATGCCTAAGCACAACACTGGAGAGCCATGCCCAGTTCCTCCAGCTTTTGCTAAATCCCACGCTACTTTCCCCTCTCAGGCTTCAGAGCTCCATGGACTCCTCAAACGTCAAGTGTCCATGGCATGCTTTTGAAATTAGTCCAGTCGAGCCTTTTAGGCAGAATGTCTCTTTCTGCCTTATTACTTTGACATCCAACACATATGAGTGTTCTAAAGATTCTCGTTGCCTTCATTAGTACCTACTGACATGACTGCTGCAAAGACTTGGTTTTGCCTACTCTGGAATCACCTCTGGGGTTTTCTCCACTGAGAAACCTTTGTCTGGTGCTTGTATGGGGCTTTGTACAGGCTCCTGACCTGGGAGATAGAAGGCCACCTCCGCCTGGCACCTTGCGCTCTGTTTGGTTTATTTCTTATGTACTTTTTGGCAGTGCCTTCCAAGTTGAAGCAGATGTGAAAAGAAGAGTTTGGTGATGGCCCTCCTCTAGGAGATCTATTTTAATGCAGCAGTAGAGGTGGGGCAGGAACTGAAGGGGAAGAGACAGAGAGGGAGACCTCGAGTTCTTGTACCTGATACATAGAAGTCTTGTCCTGTAGAAACCAGATGTGGAACAAGCACAGCAGGGGCCACGCTCAGGCACCTCTTGTGTTCTTGAATCCAGTGGGCACTGGGGGCCTCTTTCTGCTTCGATGCGCGTTTCTGTGATTCACGTCTTCTCATATACCTGTTTCCCATTTGACTTACACCCTGTCTGTGAATTCTCTATTTGCATCCTTTGTGATTTTAATAATTTAGTTGGTTCTGCCTTTTCCTTGTGGTTTTGCAAAGGTTTCTTAGGTAGCATTCACATTATTGATTTTGCAAGGTGGAATGTCTCCAACTGGGTACACATAGGATGACTTTGTCAATTGTGGATGTTACTGAAGGGAAGTCCTTCATTCTGTTGCCATGTGTAGACTCTCGGGTCTTATTTAAAGACTCTATCCTCATTCCCAGGTCACAAACAGCCCCCTCCATCTTCGATCATTGATGTTACGGTTTTGTGTGTTGCACAGAGCTCTGTGACCCTTGAAGACTTGGCTTTTGCATTTGCTGCGAGGAAGGGGTCACACGCAGACTTCTGTCTCCAGGCTCTCCTTTCTTCTGTCTGGTGCTTGACCATTTCTTCTTCCACCTCATTTTTTCTACAGAGAACTCAGCAGTCAGAAGCCTCTACCGCTCCCTCTGTGTTGTGTGTGAAGCAGAAAATGACAGGCGAGCAGCCCTCCACACCTCTCAGAGGGCAAGCAAAGTGTGACCAGAGGTCCTGCTTGCCCAGGGAGACGGGTCTTTGAGCTCATGCTTCTCACACACCCGCTTAGAGAAGGTTCATCTGTTCTCCCCTCCAAGTGCTCCCTCTTGAAAAATACAGGGTCTTCCTTCTCTCTCCCCACCCCTCACTTTCTGGCTCCATTTCACTGTCCCAGCCTCATTACCACAGCCCCCAGTCTTTACCCCAGTGCTTCAAAAAGCGAACACAACTTCAGAGGGGTTTAGAAACCAGAGCCAGCTCAGAGAGACACAGCTGCCCTCCGGGCAGAGAGAACCCAAGGCTGCAACTCAAGTGTCCAGAATGGCTCCTCCTGAAGTACAGGGACCCCACCTGCATCACAGACCCGACCAGACAGCCAACGATCAGCAGCAGAACAAGTGCAAGGTGGCAGCGTCCCCCTCCCTGATTCCCCTGGAAACACGCCAGCATCAGGGTGAACATGCATCTCCTTTCATCATCTCCACACGGGTGTTCGTAAGAGTCGCTTGTAAACTGTCCATCTCTGAGCAGAATCCGGGAGGTGACACTAGAAAAACCGGATGAAAGGCTTCAAAAGAGAAGTGACTCTGGTGACCTGGATGCCTAAACCCCTAGGGAAATAGTTAATTCCAGGAGATGAAAAGGAGAGGAGCAGCCCAGCTGGGAGGTCCAGCCAAGCGTGACCCCACCCCTCCTGTCAGCACCTTGGGCTTCCTCGTGGACAGGTGTTTGTGGCCAGCCTGCTCCCAGGGCCCAGGACGCACAGTCCATGGGCTCTTTGCAGCTTGTTTCCAACACCCTTGAAAGCTCAGATCGGGGACGGGGCAGTGGGAGAGGGGCGCCTGTTTGTTTCCCCATGGCAGTTGCTGGTACTTGATTTTCCAGATGTGCTGCAGCTTAAATGGGTGCATGTTTCAGGGTCCCTATGAGCACTGAGCCCATGAGTCTCTGATACAGCTGTCTCGTCCTGTAGAGGCAGGATCTGCTGGGAAGTGGGAACGGCCGAGAGGTGAGCAGTAGAATAAGAAATACATTTGAGGGCTTCCCAGGTGGTTCAGAGACTAAGACTCCACATTCCCAATGCAGGGGGCCTGGGTTCAATCCCTGGTCACAGAACTAGCTCCCACGTGCCACAAGTAAAGAATTCACTGAGATCCAGCACAGCCAAATAAATAAGTAAATAAAAATAAATGTTTTTTAAAAAAGAGAACTATGTTTGGTCTTTGTCCCCAAATCCAGGCATAGGGCCCCTGGAAGTCTTGGAACCTCCTGAGTGGTGGGAGTAACTTTAGATCCTCATAAAGACCGTTCTCCATCCCCCCAAGTTTACACTAGTGAGGAGACTCAGTGCAGGTCCCTGGAGAGCCTCAAAGGGGCTGCTCACCAGAGAGAACAAGCACTCAGAGGGTTTGGACTTTCAGCCCCGCCCCACCACCAACCACCAACCTCCATGAGAGGAGGGGGTGGGTCTGGAGGTTGAACTCTATTAAAAACTCTGGAACCCTGAGATGCTGAGAGCTTCCCAGCTGTGCGGGAAGGATGGGGAGCCCAGAAACAGCGTGGAAGTTCTGCCTCCACCCGTACCCTTGCCCTGTGCATTTCTTCCATATGACTGAGCCTGACATGTGTCCTTCATAATAAGCCAGCAAATGTATAATAGGTGATGTTCTAGCAAATTATTGAACCTGAGAAGGGGGTTATGGGAACCCCCAGTTGATCAGAAGCAAAGTTGACAACCTAGGACTTATGACTGTGTCTAAAGTAGGGATGGTCTCGGGGGACTGAGCTCTGAACCTGTGCGGTCCACGTTCTCTGTTGGTAACTAGTGTCCAATGGAACTGAGTGGTTGTATATCAGTTCTGCTGCCCGAGAACTGGTTGCTGCCGAAGAAAACACCCCAGAGGGTGTGAGCAAAACACTACGGAAAAACTAAACCGTCTTGTTTGGGGAGGTGAGTGGAGGGATTGCCAGGTTCTCATGTTGTGAGGGGCGCTACTCTTGCAGACCCCAGGGATGGGCCACCTGCCCAAGCCCCACCCGGGGCACTGTCCCTCCTCGCCCTTTCTCAAGTGAGAACTCCTACTGCTGGGCTCTGCCTACTGACCAATTCAGTGAGAAAACGCTGACTTTTGCCTGCCCAGAGTGTGCAAGAGCCAATGGGCACCCGGGTCTTGCTGGAAGAAGCCCTTCCGCAGTGCTGGAATTCCAAGCTCTGGAAATGGATCCACATATTTTGTGTGTTTTCGTAAGTGAGCAACTTCCCACAATGGAAAACATTTATGATCAGTTAAACCTCAAAGTGCTCAAGTGCAGCTGATTTACGAACTTTTAAGTTTCCACTTTTAATATTTCGTAAATAAAAGTAAGTTAATGGATGGCGGATAGTTGGAAACTTTTCTGCTAAAGACACAGCCTGTCAGCTCCCTGAGGATCCTCCATTTGGCATTTCCTCCTGTCTCTTTGCAGTGTCTTAAGGAAAAAGCATGTATCTGGGCCCAGCCATCTCTTCGTTTCCCAACAGACCTTGTAATTATTAATGTAGAGATTCCAGAGACGGCAGAATTAACAATCTCTATAAAGATCAGTGTGCACGAGAATGAGGGCACTGCAGCTTGCACTCCCACACTCAGGGTGGTGGTGAGGTGTAGCCCATCAAGTCAGGGGACCGTCTCTGTCCTGATCATGGCACCTGTGTCGTCGCCCCTCCTCCCGGCTGAGTCGGGGGCCATCTCCTTTCCGAGGTCCAGGAGTGCAGGACCCGAGCATCTCCATCAGGGAGGAGGGGAGGACCCCGAGTTGTCCCCATGGCCACAGCCCCACATGCACGGCCCTGTCTTCCCATGGAGACTGGTCCCTCAGAGAACTGACAAGTAGGGGCAACTGAAAGCCAAGTGCCCAACAGAGGGGCGGGCTGTGTGACTTGGGGGGCACAGAAGTTTCTGTGTGAAGGAACATCTCAGACGGAACCTTCTCTACGAAGACACAGGCTGGCGTGGTGCTGGGGCAGGACTGCGGAAGAGCATGGAGTCCCTCAACCACGACTTCCTGGGCATTTCCTGCATGCTTCCCAGGATGCCTGGTGGAGAGGTGGCTGCGGCTGGTGACGGCTCTAGTCTAGAAGTCAGGAGGCGCCAGGCAGGGAGCCACAGCTGCTGTCAGCGCTTGTCTTCCTGGACATCCTTGTGACTGAACAAGCTCAGAGGAGGAGGGCCTCCTCATGGGTGTGGATGTGTAATGCTCTATGCCGTGATAATGTTAGAGAAGATGGGTGGATGGGTGGATGGATGAATGGACTGACAGAAAAGGAGGAAGGGAAAGGAATGAAGGGGAAAGGGGAAAGGTGGATGGATGGGTGATGGAGAGATAGGAAGAAGGGAAAAGGAAGAAGGGAAAGGGAAGGATGGATGGGTACATGATATCTACAGATGGTACATAAATGATAGAAGCAGATACAGGTAGACAGATGATAGACGTGATGGATAGATGGATGGATGAATGGATAATAGACAGGTAAGGGTCAGTCAGTCAGTTCAGTCGCTCAGTCGTGTCCGACTCTTTGCGATCCCATGAATCGCAGCACTCCAGGCCTCCCTGTCCATCACCAACTCCCAAAGTTCACCCAAACTTATGTCCATCAAGTCGGTGATGCCATCCAGCCATCTCATCCTCTGTCATCCCTTTCTCCTCCTGCCCCCAATCCCTCCCAGCATCAGAGTTTTCCAGTGAGTCAACTCTTCACATGAGGTGGCCAAAGTACTGGAGTTTCAGCTTCAGCATCAGTCCTTCCAAAGAAACCCCAGGGCTGATCTCCTTTAGAATGGACTGGTTGGACCTCCTTGCAGTCCAAGGGACTCTCAAGAGTCTTCTCCAACACCACAGTTTAAAAGCATCAATTCTTCGGCGCTCAGCCTTCTTCACAGTCCAACTCTCACATCCATACATGACCACAGGAAAAACCATAGCCTTGACTAGACGGACCTTTTTTGGCAACGTAACGTCTCTGCTTTTGAATATGCTATCTAGGTTGGTCATAACTTTTCTTCCAAGGAGTAAGCGTCTTTTAATTTCATGGCTGCAATCACCACCTGCAGTGATCTTGGAGCCCAAAAAAATAGTCTGACACTGTTTCCACTGTTTCCCCATCTATTTGCCATGAAGTGATGGGACCAGATGCCATGATCTTCGTTTTTGAATGTTGAGCTTTAAGCCAACTTTTTCACTCTCCTCTTTCACTTTCATCAAGAGGCTTTTTATTTCCTCTTCACTTTCTGCCATAAGGGTGGTATCATCTGCATATCTGAGGTTATTGATATTTCTCCCAGCAATCTCGATTCCAGCTTGTGCTTCTTCCAGTCCAGCGTTTCTCATGATGTACTCTGCATGTAAGTTAAATAAGCAGGGTGACAATATACAGCCTTGACGTACTCCTTTTCCTATTTGGAACCAGTCTGTTGTTCCATGTCCAGTTCTAACTGTTGCTTCCTGACCTGCATACAGATTTCTCAAGAGGCAGGTCAGGTGGTCTGGTATTCGCATCTCTTTCAGAATTTTCCACAGTTTATTGTGATCCACACAGTCAAAGGCTTTGGCATAGTCAATAAAGCAGAAATAGACGTTTTTCTGAAACTCTCTCACTTTTTCCATGATCCAGCAGATGTTGGCAATTTGATCTCTGGTTCCTCTGCCTTTTCTAAAACCAACTTGAACATCTGGAATTTCACAATTCATGTATTGCTGAAGACTGGCTTGGAGAATTTTGAGCATTACTTTACTAGCGTGTGAGATGAGTGCAATTGTGCAGTAGTTAGAGCATTCTTTGGCATTGCCTTTCTTTGGGATTGGAATGAAAACTGACCTTTTCCAGTCCTGCGGCCACTGCTGAGTTTAAGCTAGTGGAGGTGATGGAATTCCAGTTGAGCTATTTCAAATTCTGGAAGATGATGCTGTGAACGTGCTGCACTCAATATGCCAGCAAATTTGGAAAACTCAGCAGTGGCCACAGGACTGGAAAAGGTAAGGGTAGATGGATAGATAGATGTGCAAATATAGTCAGAAGAATAGAGGTGGAGGTTACTGTTTGCCAGCATGTTCCATAATTCATTAGCAAAGACATTTAAACTATTTTCATGTCAGCCCATTTAATTGAAACCAGCATCTTCCATTTCCCACTGGACTGCTTGAAAAGAATGTTGTGGTAGAGAGCGGTCTATATGTTGTGACAGATGAGACACAAAACTGCAGCATCCCCTGGGCACCCCAGCAGCTGGGGGGCTTCAAGCCCCTCTTCCCAGCCCTCTCCTAGTGAGGGGCCTTCTTCCAAGGAGCAAGGCTCCACTTCCCTGTGTCTGGGTTGGTCCCCACTCAGTTTGGCCTGTCCATCACATCTGCGGGTTTGTGGGCCTCTCTCCGTTTCCATGTGTTCAGGGAGTCCTTGGCATCTGTTTCTGTTTTCTAGTCACACTGTTAATATTTGCTCTCATGCATTTCTTAAAACTGCACCGCCAACATTTCTTTTGTCAAAGGTCAGCACTGGAACTGGAGTTTCTTTAGGAAAAGTCGGAATGTGAGACAGGAGCCCTCGAATGGACCATGACCCCAGACTGGGTGCTGGCTCCCCAGGGCCCCGCAGACTGCTCTGCCTGCCCCCCAGCACAGAGCATGGCTGTTGAGTGTGTTTGCCGTCCCGTAACTTCCTCAGACAACTGCCCGTCTCCTCTGCTGACAGGGAACATGCCTCGAATGAAAGTTCATTAGTCTATTGAAACATTGCAGTTAATTGAGAAGCTAGTCCCCAGAATTGTCAAGTTCGTATTTCCATCTGTGCCTGAGCGCAGCTGTAAAGAATGTTTTTGGACAGGTTAATTTGCCTAAAATACCATGCAGTCAATCAGAGTAACAAAGTTGTTGATGCCCGCATCTGTCAAACGGGGCTTTCATCACTGCTGTCCTCTGGTTGCACAAGTTGGCAGAAATACAATGAGCAAGAGTGCCAGAAATGCCGTCCAGCTTGAAACACCCAGCAGCTAGGGGCTGTGCTGGCGAGCAGGGTTCTACCGTTCAGGGTCCTTTTTGGAAGTAGTATGTATCATTGAGGTTAGAGACAGCTTCAATATTTAATTCAGATTGCTGGTATTATTTACATGTGTTAATTATCTATTTTACTTAATTTGCTGCAGATGAAAACCCTCTTTCAAATGAAGTGTGTGTGCTTCTGTCTCACATAGGTGTTTACTTTAAAAATAAAGATAGTTCATGTGTCTGTGCAACCTAAGTCACTTCAGTCGTGTCTGACTCCTTGCGATCCCATGAACTGTATAGTTCACCAGGCTTCTCTGTCCATGGGATTCTCCAGGCAAGAATATCTGAGTGGGTTGCCATACCCTCATCCCGGGGATCTTCCCAACCCAGGGGTCGAACCTGAGTCTCTTAGGTCTCCTGCTTTGGCAGGCAGATTCTTTACCAACTAGCACCACCTGGGAAGCCCAGATTACATGTATACACTATAATTATTAATATTACAGCAGGGTCTCCAAGTTCTCTGCTGGCATTAGCTTGGGTTAGTCATCTCACAATTGGGTCTTGTCCTCAGGAAAGGACCAGCCCTCCAGGACTTGCAGCAGAAAAGGTGGAAAAAGGAAAGTTTGACTGTGACACTCTTGTCCATAGTTTCACACAGGAGACCTGGGAGGAAGTGATGGATGGGTTTGCCTGTCCCAGTCCTGCTGACCATAACAGATTCCACAGACAGGTGGGTGAACAAAAGCATTGATTTCTCACAGTCTGGCAGTTGAAGTCCAAGGTCAAGAGGCCAGCAGATTGGGTTCCTGGTGAGGACTCTCTACCTGGCTTCTCACCGTGTCCTCATGGGACAAGGGACAAGAAAGGCAGGAAGCTTCCTCATGTCCCTTCTAATGAGGACGCTGATCCCATCGTGGGGGCTCCATCCTCTGACCTCATCACCTCCTGAGGGGCTCTGCCTCCAAACACCATCATGCAGGGGGGTTGGGGTTTCAGCATACGAATTCAGTGGACATACACTCAGTCCATAATATGCTGCATTTAACACAATACTACACTCTGTCAGCCTGTGCTGACAAGAGGGGACACACTGACATGTGTCTCCAGACATTGCCACTTGTCCCCTGGGTGGGGCAGAATCACTGCCAGTTGAGAACCTTTGTTCAAGTTAGAAGTGATGAGCAATTTAAGCGGGCTGCAGGCTGAACAGCCAAGTACCTCGGGGGTTCAGTGAGGAGCTGGGCCATGAGGATGGGGGGCCCTCTGTCACCTGGAAGCCACTTGGGGCAGTGGGACGAGTCTAAGCATTCAGTGTGGACCGCAGTAAAGTATCTAATCTAATTTAACTGACTGAGGCGTGCCTTTGGAGCAGGCTGACATTTAGACTAATGGCACAGGTACTTGGGTTGAGGGGGACGCAGGGTCAGCAGCGTCAAGTGAGAGCTTGGACTCTGGAATGGAATGGGCCTGGCTTCACATTCCGGCCAGGCCCTGGGCCAGCTGGTGGCTAGGAGACTATGGAGCATATTTCTGAGACTCAGTCTCCCCGTCTATGAAATGGAGCTGGGTTGATGGGAGGATTAAACAGGATCACGCCTGAGGCAGAGTGTGGAGGACACCTTGTCGCCAGCAGACCTCTTGTCCTCCTGTCCTGGGACACGGAGCCTTCCTGGGAGAACCTTGGGGTTTGCCTTTCTCCACCCCAGCTGGAGCCCCCTTCTCACCTCCCTTTTGAATAAATATTGAAGGTGCTGATTCCACGTTTCTTTCTTATGTCGATTCCACCCTTAGTCAAAGTGTTTAGGACTCCCACTACGAGAGAAGTGATTTCAAGAAAAAACCGAACACCTAAAAATGCACGATTGCCTGTAATTAAACCACAGAAAGAGAGCCCTATAGGCTAATTGAAAGTCCTATCCGATGGCTGCATTTTCTGTTCTGTATATCAGCACCATTTGTTGAAAGTGTGTCAGAGCTGATCTTTAGGGACATTCTGACCTGTCACTGCACAGCCCCGGGGACCAGCCATCAACAGGAAAAGCTGTTTTAGCAAGTCATTGAGTGTGAAGTGTTTTGTAAACAAAATAAAATCTAATCAGGAAACATGGTTTATCCACTGTCTTCAGGAAATCTGACCCTGGCAGGACCTACTCTAAGAGGTCATCCCCACCCCAGTACAGACCTCATTGTAAACAGCTCTGGAACCAAACAGCTTGGGTTCAAATCTGGGCCATGTCCTCACTCTGGGTCTCGGGGCAAGTATTAATAGCGTATTCTTCCTGCCGTTGCAATGGGGCTTCCCAGGTGACATTAGTGGTAAAGAACCCACCTCCCAATGCAAGAGACGTGGGTTCGATCGCTGGATCTGGAAGATACCCTGGAGGAGGGCATAGCAAACCTCTCCAGTATTCTTACCTGAAAAATTTCATGGACAGAGGAGCCTGGCGGCTACAGTCCATGGGCTTGCAGGGAGACACGACTAAGTGACTTGGCATGCACACACACCTGCTGTTGTGTTTCCTTATCTGTGAATTAAGGGTGATCAGAGTCTTATCTTGGAGGATACAGGAAGGATGAAACAAGAAGCCCCAAGCTCCCAGTAAATGTTCCATGAAACCATCCTTCATCACGCTGCTGTCACCTCATGAGCAGGATCCAAACAAAGGAAAGCTATTATCCGTCTTTCCTAAAACTCACCCCTAAAGCCACATCAAGGAGTCATGGGCCCACAGTGCCCTACCGTCCAAGTCTCAGCATCAGGCAATGCTGACTTTGGGCTTCTTGGTCTTCAAGTGCTTCCCTGGGAAATAGATGTAGCCCACATCAGGGAACCTTGCACTCTCCCTCCTGACTTCCCAGTAAAGTGGTTCCAGACAAGGTTGAGGGTGTCTGGAAAGGACAGTGTCCATCAGGTGGAATCCAAGGCCAGACGGGTAGACTGTGAGGCCAACCCCCTGTGCCCACACCCGGGGGTGTGAAGATGGGGATTCTCAATGCAAGGATAAGGAATAAGAAATGAAAAGACAGTGTCAACTTCGAGGGACAGAAAATCTCTCAAAAAATTCCCCAGAAGATGCCAGGAAATCACCCAGAGGGAGCTGTGGGGGCTTCTCTGATGAGGAGAGAATGAAACCAAGAGCTTAGAGACGTGTTTGCAGAATCGGGAGGAGTGGGTGAGGCCCAGGTGAGAGGGAGCGGAATGCTGGCTTCTTCCCAGGAACTGGTCTCAGAAGCCCCCATCAATCCAGGTGACCACAATGAAGCTGTCTGCAGAACCACAGCAAAGGAGGCTGAAAGAGGGTTGACCAGTTGGTCAGGGCCATACACAGTTAATAAGCTGAGCTCAGTTATGCATAATTGTGCCCTGTGAGGTTCCACCTGAGCAGTGGGTGCTTTTGTTTCTATGTCATGGGGCTGGGGTCTTCCTAGGCCGTCAAGTTGCCTTTTGAGGCTCATGCATCACTGATGGGATATGTAAGCATCTCCAGGACAAGACCCACCGAGTCTTGAGGACCAGCGAGGAGTGCTGCTGCATGGTGCCTGGAGTCCCCCCAGGACTCCCCTGGTGGTGCTGAGATCCCCAGAGGCACCCACCCTGGGCACGAAAACACGGGAAGGGCCGCTTTTAACAAATTTGTTTCTCCTCTGGGTGTTTAATTAGTAATTCATTCAATGCGCAAATATTTAATAAGAACTTTTCCCTCTTCTGTGACATCAGAAATCTCTGACATTTGCTGAACTGACTTGGCATCTTTATTAAGGATTTGTATTGGAGGCGTCCACAGTTTTGAGCAGTCTGTGTGAGAGTTTGTTCCAAAGAGATTGTGTGGGAGTAGGAAGCAGGGAAAACACAGGGCTATATTAGGGTCAGAAATAATGATCATCTGCTTATCAGGAGAACCAAATATCAGCAGATCAACCAAAACAAATCTGAAAGCAGTGAAAACAACATCATTTTAAAGAGGAAGAAAAAATGGGGGTTTTTGTCTGTTTGTTTCTCAGGGTCTTTTTTTAGACTCAGCTATCTAGGCAGACACTCAGATACTCGGGGCCTCCATACGTAGAAAGCAGAAGCTGTCACAGACTCCAGAGGGCATCACCAAGTGCTCGTCCTCTAAGCACTGTGCTCGCCCTGACAACAGGGCAATTTTGGTCTCATTGTCCCATTTTTCAGATAAGGAAATCAGGGAATGGCTCCTGAGCCACTCAGCTTCTGCAGTCCCATCAGGGGTCCCTGACCCACCTCCCCACGCAGCACAAAGGGGGTTTTCACCTCACTTTTGGGCCCCAGTGTTTCTCTGGCCCCTGGAATGGCTGCCTTCCTTCCAGTGTCTCTGAAATTCCCCACCCCACCCCCACCTGCCCTCACTCCCAGAGATGTGTGCGCCTCTCACACATGCTGTGTCCTCTCCCCAGGACCAAGGTCAGGTTGGAAACACTGACAAGTCCTGTGCTCACTGTAGAGAGAGGCACCACTCAAGTCACATTCTGCTCCTTGTCCCCGACATGTATGCAACTGGACACCTTCCCCAGACAGGCCCTCTTCAGTGACAGTGTTGCGGGCTTGCTCATTGGCATCCAGCTTCCCCACTGGCCTCTGAGGTCTCCGGTTCATTTTGTAGTTTATCTGTTTGTCTACATAACTCAGGCTTCACGAATTCATTTTTCATTTGTATTCACTGAAGGCCGAGCATGGATGTGAGTGCTCCTGCCAGGAGCCTGGCTGGTCTTCCAGGTACAGGAGAGAGAATACCATCTATAGACTGGGAGGACCCCCAGCCCCACAATCTGTGTGTCCAGCCTAGGGTGGACTGTTCAGGCCCAGTATTGGGCTTTCACACTCAAGTGTGAGAAGCAGGGACACATTCACACTCACCATGAGCACACTCACCTCTGCATCCAGACCCTCCCGGTGTGGCCACTTGACCACATCCCCAGACAGATGTGTGAGGTCAGGAGTGGACAACAGACCCCACACCCCCTCTCACCTCCCTGTAGGGTGGGATGGTGTCCGGAACACCCTTCATCCTGGTTCTGGGCAGTGCACTGCATGCAGGGGGGCTTAATAAATGCTTCATGAATGTCAGCTTGCGCTTCTTCACCAAGGCATTGCAGACATGTCTGGGCTCTCTCTGGGAACACCTCTGCTCCTGAACCAGCGGGCAGCATCTCAGCTCAGAGCCCAAGACTTGTCTGCAGAGCCCAAGGTGCCCACCTTGTTTTCAACCATGTGGGGAGCAGGAGCAAGGGGCTGGATGGGTGGTCACCCTGCTTGCAGTGAGACAGCAGTGGCCGCCAGACCTGAGGAGCTCCCTGGCTGCCCGAGTCCCATGGAACAGCCACCAGGGGCTGGAGTCAGGATGCTCTGGGCTCTCGGCAGTGCCAGAAATGAAATAAAAAAGATAATTCAGAGCAGGGTCTCGGGAGTAAATCTACCAAGACGCGAATTGCAATCAAAGGCTCGGCGGGTCCTTATCTGTCCCCCACATGTGTCGCCGTGGTGCTTGCGGTTGGCTTTAATTATTGATATTTCTTTTTAAGTTAAAGATGAATTTGAGACAGCTGCAAACTTGGAAGGTTTATCTTCCAATTACAGGGAGACCTATTAAGAAAGATCACTGGAGTCAGCCATGCTCCCAGAGGTGGCCGAGGCCATGGGGAAGATCCGGGAGTGGGGCTTCCCAAAAACCACCGTGCTATCCACCCTGTGTCCTGCCCACGTGGACGTGCCAGTGCCTCGTGTATCCCCGAGTGCTCTTCCTCGTCGCAGCCAGACTGGCTGAGCCCCTCCAAGCTTCTCTACTAGAAGATCTCGGTCTTCACACAGGACTCTGCTTCTCCTGCTGGAGACGAATACACTTTGGGGTGACTCCAGCACAGAAATTGGAAACACATGGAGCCCTGGGATAGGAAGCCCTGTCTCACCCCAGTGTCTGCCTTCCTCTGGGCTCCAAGGAGGGTGACAGCCTCTGACAGAGCTCTTGGTGCCCACAGAGGCCTGGAAGGAGACAGACTCAGACCAGGACATCCTGCAGAGTGAACTCTGAGAGCAAATTCACCCCAGATCCTGGAGACCCCAGCCACCATCCCAGGCTTCCTCACCAGCCCAGAACACAAGGATTCCCAATTCAGCTGCAGTCCTGCCTCATCCACCCATCCTCCCAACCATTGATCCATCCATCCACCATCCACCCATCCTTCTCCCAACTGTCCTCCCATCCATCTATCCATCCTCCCATCCATCCTTCCATCACCCATCCATCCATCTTCCCATCTATCCACCATCCACCCATCCATCCATCATTTCTCCCAGTCATCCTCCCATCCACCCAGTCTCCCACCCGCCCTCCCATCTTCCCAACCATTCATCCATCCACACACCATCATCTACCATCTACCAACCATCTATCCATCCATCTACCTATCTATCTATCTATCCCCCATCCATCCATTCTCCCACCCATCCTCCCATCTTCCCATCCATCCATCCTGGGCCCAGTTGCCCAGGAGGGATATATTGTGGGTCTTCACTGTCATCCCCAGTGAGGCTGAACCCAAGGGAAGCAGTTTTGGAATTCCTGAGGTCAGAACACAAGGAAGAGTTTGCTCCAGGGGCTCCCCACTTTGCACACACCTGGGACCACCTTCTTCTGAGCACTGGAACTGAGGGTACCGTCTTTCTGGCTCCTGCCCTTCCAACACCCTCCCCATGTCCCCAAAGCTACCAGGCTGTAGGCTACCTCATAGACCTCAGGGCAGGTGGCTGAACAAAGAGAGGCCTCAAAGCTGACACAGAGGTCTGTTTCTCTGCTTGGAGATGTGGGGGCTTTGGGAGTTCTGCCAGGGGCAGGGAAGGGACTTCTCCTGAGCCCAGAAACCACATCCTATGACTGCCATGCAGAGCCAGGCCTCCCAGGCATAGACAGCCACACCCACTGCTCTGCTCATCAGAGCTGGCCTCTGCCCCTGGATGTGAACCTTGATGTCACTCTGTTATTTTTTTCTCATCTCATTTCCAGTGTAAAGAGCCACTATCCCTCATTTAGATCCTCATGCTAAGGGCTACTGCAGAATTCCAGAGGCATTGACCCTCTGCCTGCCCACTAGGAAGGGGCTCCAGGGGACCCTGAGATGGAATGTGGGGAAATCAAAACCTTTGTAAAAAAGTCTATTTCTATTCAATCTAGGAGACTTTGGCTCAAACCATTAAAAATGAGAAAGAGAAGAAGTTTCTCTTTTGGAGAGAGATCTGCCAGGGCTCTTATTACATTAATAAGTCAAGTGTGGTTTTTAAACTGGGATTTTTGCTTGAATAATTAGTTTTCTCATTTACCAACTGAAATGGAATCTCCATCCCTGTGGAGTTCGTTCGTCTCCTGTGTCTCCTGTTTGACCCTAGTGGCTCCTGATCATCTGAACACATTTTTCTGTCTCTCCCCTCTGAGCCCTGTTTGCAAGTTTTCAGCCCCTGCTGCACTCAGGCTGGAAGGCAGGGGATGGTGGTCACGGGTCCCCACCACTGCCCCCCTCCCTCTCCCTCCACCATCTCCCTCAGGGCCTGATGCCCCCAGCTCCGAGCCCACCCCTGACCCCTTAGACATTTGAGACCCTCAGTCACTGGACGTGTTTGGGGGCCAACCGCCTGAACTCATAATGTGATGTGTCCAGCTGCCCAGGAAGCTTCATCCAGGCTTTACCGGAAGAGCCTACAGCCTGAGCTGGAGTAGAAGGGGTGTCGGCCTGGGGGCAGGGACAGGATTCCAGCCGCTCCTCAGCCGGCCAGCTGACCTTCCCTGGGTGACCCCCGCACAACCTGGATTGACCCCCCACCCCACCCCCGGATTGCAGGGAGAGATTCTGGACTCTCGTCCACTGTAGGCTCCCGGATCCACCCTGGAGACCAGGGTGCACTGAGTCTTCCTGTGATTTTGCAGTTTGTCTTGACTTCTTTTGATTTTTGCTTTTCTTTGTTTTTGCTGTAATACTTTTCTAACTTTTTTATTTTGAAATTGTTGTAGGTCAGTGGAAAGTTTCAGGGATAGCACTCCCCACCTTCAGCGGCTGCCACCACCCACAGCTGCGGTGCACAGTCACAACCCAGACATTGGCCCAGCTCTCCGCTGTTCATCATACATGTGGATTCATGCAGCCCCCGCAGCAGACACAGAGCTGTAGCAGGGCCACAGCCACCTTCCTCCTTCTGCCCTTACAGTCACACCAGCAAGGCCGGGATCACTCACTTCCCACCCAGTCTCCTCCCATAGCACGTGGGAGGCAGCATTGCACACACGCCCCCACTTTCTGCCTGACCCTGAAGCTTTAGTTCTTCCTAGTAACCACGACTCTCTTCCTCTCTCACTGCCCTGTGTCAACTTGCCTGCTAATTCACCTTCTTCCTTTCCTCTTTTTCATTTTATTTTTCTCCTGTGTACTTTTCCTCACATCTTAACAAGCATCTAAACCTTACAAAATATTAGCTTTGTTCTCTTTCAGTATACAGCATCTCTGTCATTAGAAGAAAAATGACATAAAAATAAAAAGCATATGACTAAATTTGAATGGTTGCAAAACAAGGCTGTCCTGAGCTGGGAGATATCAAGTCCCTTTGGGGGAGTAAAATCGATGATGAATCATGGGTCATAAAGCCCAGGGGATGCCTCCTGAGCTCACAGTTTACGTCTTTGTGTCTCTGATGCTTTGAATTGCCCACCATTTCCTTCACAGCCTCTGAATTCCCTGAAACGTGTGCATAACAACATATAGAATCATGTTTTCAGGCTGAATTGGTTAGGTCTGGGTTTTTTCCCTATTTGAATTGTGGATAACTCTTTTCACTTAGACTTGGTCTCTCTTGATCTGGTTGGCACACTCCCTTCCCAGCACCTGGACTAGGGTCTCAGTAAGAATCAGGACAGTCACTCAGCCCTTTCCTTACCCTCGGGTCACCTGTCTCAATCGATGTCCTCAGATGACTTTGTCTGAAATGGACCAGGTTGCTCTCCACAGCTCTGAATGGTCCATAAGAGTCATTCTCTGCTTTACCCTCGTGTAAGTTCTCAGGCCACACTGGTAGCCCGTAGGATGGATCCTTTCTTTGGTCTTTGTCAGCTGTCAGCTGCGCGTAGAGGTGGTGGGTCCTCTGGGCTTTGGGACACACCCTCCACTCACCGTGGAGACCTGGTCCAGCCTGGTGCCCAGGCCAGGGCAGCAGAGGCACCTCACATTCTGTTGAAGTGCACTGCCTGTGCAGACTCCCGTCTCCCCTCTCTGCCCTCTTGAGCTCTGTGCTTCCAGAAAGGGTTGGTTTAGGGTGTTGCTTTGACATTTGGAATGATGCAGTGCAGAACAGAGGCATACTGTGGATGTGGAAGCAGAGGGGACCCTGAGAGCTGAACCCCCCTAGAAACTCTCAGTGATCCCAGAGAGGCTCTGAACTTGCACAAGTGTGTGATGGGGGTTGGAGCCAATTCAGGTCCCAGGTGACAGGATGATGGGAATTACAAGCATCTCATGGTGTCCTCAGGGGAGTGATGTGAGCTGTCTTGTGTAGAGCACAGAAGGGGCATGTGAGCATGTCCAGGTGTGGCTGCTGGTGGAACGAATGAGCGGGTACGGGAATGAATGCCCAGAGGAGACCATCCCCCTGGATCCTGCTTCTGTGCAGGACATTCTACAGCATTTGGCAGCCCGTCTGAAGCTCAAGCAGGGCAATGGACTGAAAATGCGAGAGGGGCAGGAATTTATAATTAATTAATAATTAATTAATTATAATTAATTAATTAATTTATAATTAATTTACCTGACCCTGCTTCAGTGGTAGTAATCAGTGCAATTATGGTCTGTGCCGTTAAGTGCCCACGGATCACACGGGCCTCCCAGAGTGCTCTCTATCCCATCCTCCTCCCAAGGGAGCCAACGTGGGCCAACCGCTGGCTCCCTCTGCCAGTGCTGCAATCCAGCCCGGCAAGTACCATCAGATTAATTGATTCCTTCCCCCAACTCTGTCAGATTGCTGCTCTGTCATTTCCTTTGTGTGCTTACTAACTATCCAACGCTCACAGTTCCCAACCTGAAATAAAGCCATTGATGATAATTTAAGCACATGGCCTCTTCAAAGACATGATAAAGAAGTCGGGTGGTAGGTCATCGTGATTAAAACTGGAGTATAACATGACGATTGGGGGTCAAGGATAAATTGAGCTTGTACTTGTCCAACACAGGCCATAATCCTGCAAAATTCTAAAGGAGAAGAGTTCATTTTTCCTTAAAGATCCATCTCGGTCTCCACTGGCAATTTATATTCTCAGCGCGGAGCTGAAGGCATGAGCTTCTCAGGACCTCTCGGAGCTGTGAGCAGCATCTTTATTTCTTGGTGGACTGGGGGTTAGCTGGCCAATTATTTTATGTCCTTTTTTTGTATTAAGAATACCACTGTGAACAAAAAAACGATCTGGTTATCTGGCAATGAAAATGCCCATCTTTGTCATCTCAGAGCCGCTTTGTCAGATGCTGAACCCAAACGCAGCTCTGTTTAGTCATAATTGCCTTCTGTTCGGTTTTGAAGTAATTACTTTCTTATAGGAGTTTTTGCTATTTTATCTTCGTGGATGGTTCACTTGGGAGAGCTGATGGGAAAAAGAAAGCCATAGATCTGGCGTCCCCAAGAAATGCCGCAGCTTTTGATGTTCAGTGTAGATTTTGATAGAAAATCCCAGAGAAAATAGCAAGATCTCTCTTTAGCTGGAGGAAAGCATGTGCTCAAAATCGTTTACTTTTCTCGCTCTTTGTGACATCTGAACAGGAAAGCCAGGCCGGCTTTCCTACACAGAAAGATTTAAAGGCAGCTCATCAGAGCACAAATAATGATTTCAGTTGTGTCTCTGTGGCCAAGCTCACCGTGACCCCCTAAACGGCCCCTCTCCATCCCTGGTTGCACCAGTCCAGCCTCCAGAGGGGAAGGCAAGCCTGCACTGGGCAAATGCAGACACAACACCGAAGGCAGTGTGCTTCCAATGGTGGACCAGCCACCCGGCCCCATGCTGGCTGCTAGGGCCAACGCCATGGCTGCCACTGCCCAAGGGGATTGTCGGTGAGCTTAGACAAGTGTGCAAGCCGTACCACCATGAGAAAGGTGAAAGTAATCTCTCGATGTGAGTCCTCATCACAACCCAGGGGAAGCTGAGGGTTGCCTTGAGGGTGAGGGATCTGAACGGCTTTGTCAGACTTGGCAGGGATCTGCCGGCAGAGTCATACAAGAGCCTGGAATCCATACGTGTGTTTTCTACTGATAGAAAATTCTGCTTTCATCACCCAGCAAACTCAGTGCAGATTAATTAAACATGAGATGGTGATTAATGTTTGAAGAGGAGCGGGAGTTCGGGCTATGCTGTTGGTCTGTCTCCGGGTGAGTCTTGGTTCTGCTCGTACTGACTCTTTACGCTGCAGGTTTCAGCTCCGGGTTCAGGGACAGGGGTGAGAGTCCTTGCTGGACCCCAGGCGAAGCAACCACTCAGGGGATGTTTCTTGTGCGTGTCCATCTCCACGAGGAGCTCGGCGGGCAGCCTTGTGTCTGCTCCCCCGAGGCTCACAGGCCGTACCAGGAGGCCCGTGTAAGCGGGTGTTCAGGTCTGACTTGCCTCTTGCTGGTGCTGCATTTTCAGGCCGCTCTCCTTGCTTCATTCCATGCCTCTGAGGCTGGTGACGTGCTCTGGAAGCTGTGATGGAGGGGGTCCTGGGAGCAGGTCCTGAGGCATCAGAGGGGAGCCTGACAAGGAAGCAGCTTGACAGGGGAAGGTGCCAAGACCAGGGCTTGCTGGGGCCTTGCACCCGTGGATAAATCTGGAGACACTCTCAGGCTTTCCCCCATTTCATAATTGGTGATTTGGGTTGTTATTATTGGCAATGGTGGCCCTTCTCTCCTACCAAGCAGGCGGCAAACGTCTGGTTGTGAGCCCACCACTGCAGATTTTCTGACCATGTTCTCTGACTTTGAACCTGCCCTTTCCTGATCCCTCTGCGTTTTTCTCCCTCATTTATGCTGTTCGCCGATATTGTAACACTGTCAGTATATTGAGCCCCTGCTATGTTGCAGAAGTTAAAGAGAAAACGTTATTCTGACACTCGTTAAAGAAAGCAAAGAAGACTCTGCTGGATTCAATTGCAGAAGGGGAGGCAGACGGACCTGACCTCCAAATGCAGAAGGGAGAGCTGGGGATGCACGGCCGGCAGGCAGAGTAGGGGATGATCACAGAGAGGAGCTTGATGAGATGACAAGGGTGGGGGTTCTTGCTAAAGGCAGGCCAAGGAGTCAGATACCAAGGGCAAGGAGAATTGTCCATAAACCACCCAGCGGGGTTCTCTGATAAAACCTGGGTTTGGCAGGCCAAGGTCCAGGCCAAGTAGAGAAGAGGGCTCCGAGGACCCTGATGAAGGTTTGACTGGTCAGAGAGGAGCCCCGGCCTCAGGTGTGCATTTGAGTCCTGAGAACAGACCCTGTCATCGCCCCTGCAGATGTGGAGGCTCGTACAGAGCCATGGGGGTTGGGGAGCAAGTGTTCAGAGCCGGCCGTGGTGACCCCAACTCCCAAACCTGGCGACTGACCATCTTGCCCTTGAAGTGCTGGTCCCAGATCTTGGTAAGGAGTCACTTACCAAGCCTGTCCCCTCCCCCAGACTGCATGAGAGCTCTGTTGATGAAGGGGAACTGGCTGGGCTTGGCATGAGTTCCAGCAGAAGCAGAAAGGAGAGACTGTCACCCAAGCAGCTTCAGCAGGTGAGGAGGTCCCACCAAGACTCCACTGAAAGCCAGGGAAGCCCTAAGTAGGGCAGAAGGAACTGTGTTCCTCGCCTCTTCCTGTGGCCCGGATTACTTGCCAGTTTCTGAGATGCTCTACACGTGAACAGGCAGCCTCCCACCTTCCAGGAGCAGCAGAGCTGACAAGCCAAGCTGAAAAACCAGCCTCCCCTGTCCTGCAAACACTCCAGAAAACTGGCACTTAAAGCTGGATCCCAAAGACAGAGGAGCGGGGAGGACTGCTATGGCTCGGACACTGCAGAAGGGACTCCCATCAGCCAACTCGAGACTGGCGAACCTAAGGTGTACAGTGTTCCTTCAACCTCCCTCTGGCTTAGGAACCCCCCTCCACCCACTGAAGAGCACCTTCAGAACAGCTGAGGATTGCTAGATGCCATAAAAGAATGTGCAGCAGGAGGCGAATGCCTTCCAAGTCGATAGACAGCAGTTCAAGACAGCCACAGTCTTCATTAAGCCCAGAGAGAGGTGGTGTCAGACAGGAAGTGTCATGTGTCAGAGCAAAGTGGAGGCCTTAAGAGTGACTTAACCAATTGCCTTGTCATGAGGAAACCATGACTGTCCCACCAGCAATGAGAACAGCCTGGGGAGGTTCTGCTTCAGTGGTGCAGAAGGAAGGACAACACTTGGTCCTCAAAGAGCCCTGAATCCCAGGAAGGGCCCCATGCACAGAACACCCACCCTCACGGCAGCTCCACCCCCTCAGCCGCTCCACCCCCTCAGCCGCTCCACCCCCTCAGCCGCTCCACCCCCCCCCCCCCCCCCTCAGCCGCTCCCCCCCCTCAGCCGCTCCACCCCCTCAGCCGCTCCACCCCCTCAGCCGCTCCACCCCCTCAGCCGCTCCACCCCCTCAGCCGCTCCACCCCCTCAGCTCACATCACTGATTCATTCCCAGAGGCAGGGAGAACTCTGCGAGCTCAACAGGTGTGCTTGTGCCAGGCGTGCCCCCGACCTTGGGAAGCCCTGCTGTGTATCACAGCCACATGCCAGCTTTGATGAGCCTTTTGATGTTATTCAAAGCATATTATTTTTTAAATATAAATAAACCTAAATTTAAAAAAAGAAAACAATGGATACGTTGATTCAAGTATGTGTGTGCAAGTTCAGTCATTCAGTTATGTCTGACTCTTTGTGACCCCATAGACTGTAACCCGGCAGGCTCCTCTGTTCATTTACTTTTCCAAGCAAGGATACTGAAGTGGGTTGCCATTTTCTTCTCCAGTGATTCAGATACACTTGTCTTAAGAACACTCAGTACAAAAAATATATGAATTTATACAGGGGATACACTGCAGGATTTTTCCCTATTTATTTTGCAAACAGAGCTTTCCCTGCATTAGTCTGCTCAGGTTGTCATGGCAAAACACATGGACTGGGCAGCTTAAACACAGAAATTCACTTCTCATCATTCAGAAGCTGGGAAGTCTGAGATCAAGTTTCCAACATGGTCGGTTTCATGGTGCAGCCTCTCCTCCTGGCAGGGTAGTAGCTACCATCCTGCTGTGTGCTCACATGACCTCTCTGAGTGCAGGGAGAGAGAGAAAGACAGAGATCACAAGAGCTCTGGCATCTCCTCTGATATGGAGACAAATCCCATAGGTCCAGGGCCGTACTCTTGTGACCTTGTGTAACCTTAAAGACATCCTTAGAAGAACCAACTCCAAACACTGTGACACTCAATTTACACCCGACATTTCTATCCCTTCAACCCAACTAGAGTCTTTGTGCCCTGGTGTTTCTCTTCTTCCATGTTTTCTACAATTTCCGTTGCCAGTCACATAATGTTGTAACCATGTGATCGGGGTCCACTCTTCATTGCATTACTGTTGCAAGGCATTTCTAGAGGGAGCTTACCGTGAAGAGTACTGCCTGCCTCCCTCTGAGGACGGTCCAAGTATAACTGTGGTCACCATCGTGCTGACTCACCCTGGTCACACCAGCCCAGCCACTGGGATCCACCCTTCTCTGTGGCTGCCACCAGATCTGGCAAAGCCCACAGGACATGGGGACTTGCCTTTTGCATTCAACCACCATCCTCTGGCTGGAGCCCAAAGTCACGGGGTGGGAGGTAAGGTCAAAGACATAGGCCAGGCTCGGTGCTTCTGGGGCCTCGTGTACCAAGAATGCAGCCTGGATCTTGTCCTAAATCCTTTAGCTCTCTTTCTCACTTCTTTTTTTTTTTTTTTTTTTTTAAGAAAAGCCTTCATCTTGCTATTTCGTTGAACTGAATTTTGAGATTCTATACAACCTGTACATCCAGGTCACAGTTTATAAGTTGTCAAAAAACTCCAGTTGAGAAGTGAAGAATTGATATTCTTGCCTGCAACGGAGACAGGGAATCAAGAAACTCTGCATTCATTACGATACCTCGCTTCCTGCAGGGAGAGTCTTGCAGGCTTGGCACCTGCCAGGAATGGCTCAGGCTTCAGCTCCTGCTGGAGCAGCTGAACAGGGGCTCCATGTCGGTGTGGGGAGACAGAGCAGCAGGAAGTGTGGGAGAACTTGAAGGAAGCGTCTGAGCTTGCAACTGCTGTTTTGTTGTCTTGTCACTAAATCGTGTCCGACTCTTTGCGACCCCATAGACTATAGCCCACCAATCGCCTCTATCCATGGGATTTCTCAGGCAAGAATACTGCAGTGGGTTGCCATTTCCTCCTCCAGGGGATCTTCCCAACCCAGGGATCAAACCTGCATTGGCAGGCAGATTCTTTACCCCTTAGTCACCTGGGAAGCCTTATAATATAGGCCTTTAGTGCAGCTAATTCAGGGATAAGTGTCCTAGCTGTGTCCTGGGAGGCTTGTACCTTTCCTGGTATTGTGGTCTCATGTATCACCTATGCTTGCCTCTTCACCTTCATTCTCCACACAGTTGCCAACCAATATTTTTATACTAAAAATTAGGTCAATCACCGCTTTGCTCAGAATCCATCAATTGCTTGGCATCACACTAGTGAAGTGGGCCCTGGGCTCTTCGGCATGGACTCCAGGCCCTCCATGATCTGGTGGCTGCACTCAGGCCTGTTTTCCAACATGGTCACAGTGTCTCCGATTTCTCTGAGCAGGCCAAATGCCTCCTAACCTCAGAGTCTATGGCTCCTTGCTACCAGAATGCCATTTCTCCTGCATTTCACCTGGTAGGCACTTCTCCCTTCAGGATGGTCACCCCCTCCAAGAAGCCTGCCCTGACCACCTCAGTGGATATTAAACCCTCCCCTGCCCCACTGTGCAGTTTTCTCTTACAGCCCTGTCCTTTGCTCTGTGCATTTCCCCATTCAGTAATTATATATATTATAATTATATATTTATCATTCACAATGAATCTCTTCACCAGGCCATAAGCTCCATGAGGACCAGTACTGGGTTTCATTTACAACTGAATTCCTAATGTTTAAGATGATGCCTGAAACATAGTAGGCAATCAGTATTTTGGGAAGATCCCCTGAAGTAGGAAATGGCAGCCCACTCCAATATTTTTCCCAGGCAAATCCCGTGGACAGAGGAGCCTGGCAGACTACCATCCATGAGATCGTCAAGAGTTGGACACAACTCTGCAGCTGAGCACGAATGTTATACAGGAAAACTATATGAATCAGTATATACTTGTTGAATGAACGCTGTGTTTGCTATCTATGCTGTGACATGTGTGTATAGATTTGAGTGTCTATGTACTGGGTATCTGGACACATGGACAAATGCTGACTGACATTGTCATTAACTAGTTCATTTAATATTAGCCAGGAAGCTTTATTATTAACTATGTCATCCTTTTTCCCAAAAAAGTATTTATTGGGCATCTACTGTATGTCAGCCACTACTCCAGGCAATGGGATGTAGTCTTGATAAGAGAGAATAGTTCTCACCTTTAAAGAAAACTATCCTTCTGTATCAATCTATGATCATCCACATGCTATGTTTTTTAAGAGGTTTATTTCCATATTTAAAGGTAATAGCAAGCTTTAGTGCTGCTAATTCAGAAATAAGTAGTATTTTGTTAGTTTTTCCAAAAGCCAACAATTAACTTAGGCTCTATAGCTGGTGTAAAAATTATTTCATTTATATATCAGCAAGAGTTTGATCACCATATCCATATATAGACTGTCTGCATAATTATGTTCTTGAGTGAGTGAGTGAGTGAGTGAAAGTCGCTCAGTCGTGTCCGACTCTCTGCGACCCTGTAGACTATACAGTCCATGGGATTCTCCAGGCCAGAATACTGGAGTGGGTAGCCTTTCCCTTCTCCAGGGGATCTTCCCAACCCAGGGATCGAACCCAGGTCTCCCACATTGCAGGCGGATTCTTTACCAGCTGAGCTATCAGGGAAGCCCAATTATGTTCTTAAAGGGTCCTTATATTTATTTCCACCCAGGACTAACATCAGACCTTTACTGAAGGAGGTGTTAAAACCAGTAACATTCCAGAGAGGACATTTGGGTTCTCTTGCAAGTTAGAATTGTGATTTGCCAAGGCAGTGACTTCTGACTGTGTCTTCATATTTGGAGAATGACAGTTGCATTTTGGTGGGTGTTTCCCAGACTCATGGATGTTGATCTTGCTTGGATCTCCCAGCCCTATGTGCAGAGCCTCCCAAGAACAGGTGGATGCACTTGTTACTGCCCTGGTTTCTTTACTGCAGCTTCCTTACCTTGTCACCTAAGACCAGCAACTTATCTTAACAGGAGCCCTCGGTCCAGTCAGCCCCTCACCTGGTCAGTGCATGGGTGTGGACTCAAACCTCTGGTGTTTTGGTGAAGCCAGAACTCAGGCTTCACCTCATAAAAGCCCTGTGACCTAGGAGAGGTTGCTCTACCCACAGATGAACTAAGGGCCATCTGGTCAACCCCACTCTAGGGGCCTTCCACCAATCTCCTCTTCTCTAATTTAGAGAATCCCAAAATTTTATCTATGCTCATTCATTTTCCAGTGATTTAGTGATTTTAGTACCTCTCTCAGGTTTCTCTCTGTTCCCTTAGTCTTAAACACAACTGTGAAAAAGGGTATTTCTCTTTTAATTCACTTACCCTTGCAATTGTGGATGGCAGGTGTTAAGAGAAGAGACCTCAGCTCTGGGGTGAGAGGCAGATCCCAGTATCTGCTCTCCAGATGATGCTCAGAGGAGAGGAGAGTCCCACAGCAAGGGGTGATGGGTGCTGGGTAGAGAATAGCAACTGACCTTCCACATATTTACTTAGAGGATGTCCTTAGTTAGGACTACAGCCTCCAATCACAGAGAAGAGAAAAAGTGAACTGAATAATATGAAGTTTGAGTCAATGTCAACATTTTTTAATGTCACCATTTCTTTAACCTTTTTAAAGTACATAATAGACATTCATGTTAGAAAAAGTGAAAAATACAGGAAAAAATCATCCATAACCCCAGGATCCATGCAAAACTACTTTTCCATAGTTTCTTTTATGCATGTTCTTATTCCCATAAATTACATATATATATATATATATGTTCACTTATTGCAGTGGGGTGATACTCTCTGTGCTAAATAGTAAGGTGCTTGGTTTCTCAATAAACCACGTGCAGCTACTCATGTTATAAATTTACATCATTGTTTTAAATGACTGGATACACAACTATGAGGAAACTGTAATGTGACCAGTCCTGTATGACTGATGTTTATGTTACTTTTAATTTTTCAATATTATAAATAATGTAATAATAAACACTCAGTCATTTTTGCATTTGTCTGTTATTTCCTTGGGATAAATTCTGAAAAATAGAATTTTGGGGTCATAATAATGAACATTTATAGTGTTTTTTAAGTTCTGTCATATTGTCCTTTAGAAAAAAACTGACTATCTGCATTCCCGTCGTTAGTGTTTGAGAAAAATTCCTTCAAATCCACAGAATCTTGAAATTTAATTTTACCTGATGAATGTTCCCAGGCTAATGCTTGGGATATTAATTCATGGTGATTTTTCATTTGAAAAAAATGTATTTTCATTTCCTATAATTATGCCAAAGAAAGTTCAAGAATTCTATAGAAGCTTTCGCTGTTAATTAGTTGTGAATTTATGTTGTGTGAAAAGCAATGTAATCTTTTTTTAAAGTCATATGCATAATTATTTGATTTTCATCTGGCTCTTTTGTAATTTATTACACAACTGTATTTATCAGATGTGTGTTAATCCATTATTGAGTTTCATTTGGCATCTCTAACACTTACCAAAAATGTTTACCAAAAATGACATAAAGCAGTTATAGAATCAGGTTGAATAATAAAATCAGGAGCTAAAGTTTTATAGGCAGTGTGACCTCACCCACAAAAACCTTGACTAGAAAGGTCTTCAGACCAGAGGACTAGGTGTACCAGATGGATCCCCCAAGTGGAGCAGCGGTCACCCTGGCGGGCAGCTCCCAGGGGCTCCAAGAAGGGCTTTTATTTGCATTACATTTACTGAAATTTTGGTCCTTTCCTTAGTAAGAGTAGTACATTTGTAACCGTATGAGGCAATGTGCATATGTGCACCGTGTGCTCCTGTGCATCTCAACTTAGGCAGTCGGCCGGGAGCCAACATGGAAGCTCAGGCAAGGCTCCTTGCTGGTGAGAGGCTTGGGGCTGTGTCCCATCTGCTTTGTAACCATGTGTGCCCTCCAGTTTTTAATAGATAGGTTGCTGTATAAGTGTGACCATTATTACGGTACACACGCACACATGCACACACATACACACACACAAACTCTTTCCTTTTGGCCTCTGCACCAAGCACTGGCACTAGGGACCCAGCTCAAAGGAGTGACCTATTTCCCAGGCACTGCCTGGCCTCTCTGACCACGGGTGTGTCCCCCTCTCTGGGGTAGAGCCCCTTCCCTGGGCCCGGCCTCAGCAGAAGGTCTCAGCCAAGCAGGGACTCACATCCTTTGTCATCCCATGGGTTTGTGCATCCCATGAGCACGTCGGCTCTGGAAGCGGGCTTGTTTGCTCACCTGCTCATTCCTTCCTTCACTCGCTCATGTGCTGACTCTGTTCTAGGCATGGGCTCGGGAGGGCACAGGGAACAGCCAGAACAGGTCCCTGGCATCCCATCGCAGGGTCCCCGTGAGCAGTGGGTGCCCAGCACAGCACAGATAAAGGCGGGCAGCTGATAAGAGGAACCAGGGGCCAAGAATGCACCTGCCTGGACCAGGTGACCCTGTTCCTGTTTGAAATGACTCTGTTCTAAATGTCCAAATGTGTGGGGCCTGAAAAGTGTGGCATCAGCCCTCGTGATGGTCACGGGCGATGGGACAGCCTCTCATGAGAGGGCCGGGGAGGCTGCAGGGGCTGCCCTCTAGGCATGGTCCTCCCTCAGTAGAGGGATGGGCCCACTGGGAGGGGAGGACTTTGGAGAGTCAGACTCCCACAGGCCCTCTCCTGGGCAACGCACCAACGGCAGGGTTTGCAGATTTGGAGACAAGGCCCTGGCAGGCAGACAGGGAGGTGGACCAGGGCTGGGGTTGCCTGTGCTGGTCAGGTTCTCCCTCCATGCTCTCCAAAGGGCCACAGCGTAAGAATGCAGCGAGTTAACGTAGCCACTGATTTCCAGTGCCTCTTGTTGTTTCTACCCCAGAAACACTCACTGGAGACCTGCCAGGCACGGCTGACAACAGCCGAGTCCCACTGAGGCTGCCACGGAGACCCCCAGCATCTAGAACATTCTTGGACCGGAGGAGGGCCTGACAGATGTGTGATTGAATCCATCTACAGGACAAGTGTCTCAGGGACATGTGGTCAACCATGGATCCTTCCGAGGGCCGCACTCCCTGCGGCCGGACCTGGTGGACACCCCTTTTTCTCCGTCCCACACCATGACTCATGAGCACGCAAACCTAACTATTGACACCAGAGCCAGCTCCTCTCCATGCTCTGAGTCACAAAGGAGGAGGTTGGTCTCCACAAACAGGCTGCTTCAGCAGGGTCTCACATGGCTACTGGTGCACTTTTTCATGAGTGTGTTTCTGAGTGATTCGAGGGATTGGGGGTTATAAAGATAAACCCACAAGATGACTTTCAAAGCAGCTTACAAACGCCTATCTGATGCTATTAGTTTTATGTCCTTTTCTCTCGCTTATCAAAACCCATTCTGAAGCACCTCTGATGAGGCAGATAAGTTGTTCTCTAGTTTCCCAGATTAGGAAAATGTAGGACAGGGTTGTCTGTGACTTCTTCAAGGTCACAGTAAAGGGAAAAGCAAACCAGTGCTGTGGAGATCGTTCCAGAAGGCTCAGAAGTCTGGTCTCTGGGTGTGTGCATCCAGGTTCTGTGTGTTGCTGGAGGGACATTGAGCAGAGGGTCTCGAGATGAAGATGTTTGCAGAATACTTAGTAATATAAACGTGGCCTTCGCCTCATAGTGGAATGTAGTGTGACGTGGGATTTGTGATGGACCGAAACCCGTAGTGTTAAATCCACACTGGTGAAAGAAGCTAATCCTTTAAAAACACACTGATGTGCCCTCCTGCAGTGACGGTAGGTGCCCAGCTGTGGGCAGGATGCATGGACAGGATAGGAGGGCAGCCCACCCACCACCGAATTTCTGAGCCAGTAGTTTTGGGGGGCCCAAAACTGTGCATCTGTCAATTCCCCGGGGCTGGTGGTCTTGAAGTCACTTCAAGAAGCACCGTCTCAGTCCACAGCCGCTCTGTCAGTTGCTGCGCAGAATTGTGAGAGAGTGCATGTGAGAGTTCTGAGCACAGGACCCAGCCCCAGGGAAGGACTCTCAGATCCTACTGGGTGAGTCCCTGGAGGCGCCTGTCTTTAAAAGCTTGCAGAGGGGCTTCCTCAGTGGTCCTGCGGCTAAGACCCTACTCTCCCAGTGCAGGGGGCTCGGGCTCAATCCCTGGTCAGGGAATTAGATCACACATGCCTCAGTTAAAGAGTTCACATGCTGGGCCTGCAAGAGTTCACAACTAAGACCTGGCACAGCCAAACCAATAAATATTTTTAAAATTAAAAAAAAAATTTTTTTAACTTTCAGAGATCATGGCCACCTGCCTTCCAAGGAGCATGTCCCTTGCAGGCAGCTGAGCAGTGGGGTTGCTCACCCCCAGGGAGGTTGGTTTCCACAGGCACAGTCCTGGGGGCCCCAGGTAAGGGTCAGCTCTCTACACAGAGCCTCAGGGATGGGGTAGCTGCTGGGGATGGTATTTGCTAAACCCACCATCAGGGGGACGTCCCAGGGAGGCTGGACATGAAGAAGGCTGGGGACCCGGGGAGCTACGAGGAAGACCACAAAGCCAGAGAAACAGCATCTTCCCATGAGAGGAACCAGAATGAGCTACAGTGGCTGTCTCCTTGGAAACCTCGTAGTGACATGCTTAAATTGTGGAAAGGTTGACCACAGCCACTTACCTGGGTTTGCCACAGGTAGGCACACACGTGAGTTTTTAAAGCCAGATTCTCCTGGGACTTACCTCCAAGGAGTTGCTTCCATGAATGGCCCCTCCCCCAGCATACACGTGAGTACAGAACCCCCTCAGGGTCTCTCCAGTCCCCCGAGGTCCCTATCTCCCCATGCAGAGCCGTGCCCACCTGCCCCTTCCTTGCCTCTTCTACCATGAGCCCCCAAGGAGACCCCCAGCCACTGTCTTCCTTTATATCAAAGACCACCCTGGGCCTCCGTGGTCCAGGCTCGCAGATGGTCATTGATGGAATCTGCAGACATGTCAGTAGCCGGGCTAGGGCCAGGTGTCTGGAGGGAAGGACAGTCACCCTCGGAGCCCCATGGAGCAGAAGCCTGGCCTGAGTGAGACAGGGCAGATGGGGACCATTTGGAGAAAAGTGTGACTCTTCCTTGGTAACTCCCGGAAGACAGGGTAAGACTCCAGGCTTTGAACCACCCCCAGAGGGGAAGTGGGATCTCACAGGGTGGCTGACTGCCTGTGCACCTCACAGAGGCACCCAATTTGAGCACTTAACAGAAGTGTCCAGTACAAAGTACTTAGATGTCCTGAGTACTTAATAAGGGTGTCCAGTACTGAGTACTTGGGGTCCTGAGTACTTAGCAGAGGGCCTCAGTACTCAGTACTTTGGGGTCCCTGAGTACTTAGCAGAGGTGCTCAGCATTCACATCACACCGTTCCCTCCCAAGCCCACCCCTCCCATGACTGCCCTTCTGCAGGGGGCTGGAGGTAAGTCCAGACAGGGAGCCTGCATCACTCTAGGTAGATGTGAAGACACCAGCAGGCTCCGTGCAAGGTGTGGCGAGCGCACACACTGGGAGAACCCTCATGGCCCAGGGGCCATGGTGATGAATAACTCAGGCTCTCAGAATCTGTAAATAGCCTCCCACCTGGGCTGCCTTTGATGTTTCATTCAGGAAACTCTCGCTTGGTCCAGGCCTGTTTTAATTTGTCTCGTTCCCCCTGCTCTGCTACCACTTCCCGTGAACACGGGCTGGAAAAGCTGCTCATTATCGAGCTTGAAAAGTTATGTCTTGCAGTGTCTTTGGTGCTCTTCTTGGAAAAATCGTTTTCTGGCCAGGCAGCCTCCAGCTCCAGGCTCTGGCAAGTCTGGGCCTCCTGGGTCAGGGGTGTGGGTGTGGGGCTCCCTCATCAGCGAACCTGCTTCCTGGAAGCAATCAGAGGACAGCAGGTGGTAGGACTTCCTACCTGCATGACCATGGTCTCAGGAGTTTAATTACATGTGACAGCAAACGGGCTCCTGCATCTGGCACCCCGGCCTCTCCAGGAATTAGCATTTGCTGGCAAAACCCCCTTCTCCTTCCTCCTGGTCTTCCAGGATGGCCCTGGAATACCTGCCACAGGCAGCAGACAGAGGAGCTAGGGCAGGTTCCTGGGCACCTGTGCCCCCAGGCCACTGGGCACCGCATGGGGCCCCAGCCTCTTCCCACCACCCTGCCCTCTCCCATGTTTGGGGAACATCCTGAGAGGATGAACTGTGGGGAGTACAGGAAGGGCAGGACTTCCAGGACCCCCCACCCTGCCAGGACACACGCCAAGGTCCAGACTCCAGGATGGCCCTTGCTCCCTGAGGTGGACGAGGCCCCAGGGGTGGCACACAGAGGGCAGGAGCGCAGATGGAAGAGCCTTAAAAAGAAAGAATCTGCTTTCTAATGCCAAGGCCCACCCATCTGTTCTGACCACCTCAAGGAGAAAATGCCAGTTCTCAACAAATGTGTCTTTGATTCTTCTAATCTCTTTCAAAGAGCAGAATAGACCTCGGGCACAGAACTTCAGCCAGGAAGGAACCATCACAGCCCCACTAGCGACCACGAGAACAGTAACAGGACCAGGAACATTGTCCTTTAGCAGACACTGCGCGCAGCCCTTTGGGGACAAACCCTTTAGTTCGCAAGACCCGGTGAGATGGGTTATTTTATTACCCCCATTTCGTAGACGATGAAACTGAGACAGAGAGGTGAAGTCACTTGTCCGGGGTCATACAGGGAAAAAAAAAATTTCCAAAGTGGAATTTCAGCCAGGCAATCCCGTCCCAGAGCTCCTGTTTGTGATCATCAGGCACCCTGCCTCCAAGCACTGTGTACTATCGGCCAGAACATAGTAACATTCTTTTATTTCTTACAATGACCCATTCTTTATAGCAAGTGATGCCGGTTTTCTACCAAAGAGAGATTTAAGGACTCTGCGGAAAGGATATCTGCATATACACATATATGTGCACATACATGTGTGTGCGTGTGGACACACCTAAATGTACACATGTGTGCGTCTATATATGTAATGCATGAGTGTGCATGCACGTGTGTGTATACACACTTACCTGTGTGTGGGTGTTTATCTGTATGGACAGTGATAAACTGAGTGAGTGCAAAGAAAAATAACATCATGCTGATGGTGTGGACACTGTAACACAATGAGGTACCGGGGATGATAAGAGAAAGCAGGGGCTTCTGGTGGGTAGAAACCTTTCCAGAAATTTCCATGGCCACCTCTGTTCTCTGTGCACTTGGCAGGCGGGCCATCAGGAAGTAAGGGACACGTCTAGTGAGTCTCTCTCCTGCCATTCCCCACCCCCACCCCCACAGGGCCCTGACCCCTCTGCCCCTCCCTCCTCTACAAGGCCCGCTCCCATGCTACACCACTCCTGGTCTGCATGGGCCCCCCACACCCAAAGGTCTGGACAGATGGGCCTGAGGCCCCAGGTTCTGTAGGTGACCCAGGAAGCCCTCTGGGCCTTCAGCTATGAACCCGTCAGAGTGCACGTGTCAGAGTGCAGACCTCAGGGCTAGTGTGAGCGGAAGAGGCAGGATGGTGGATGAGTAGTGACCTGCCTGGCGGGCACCATGCTGGTGGGCATGGTGATTGAGGTCTGCAAATGCTAGACCACTGCTGCCCCGGATGAGTGGTCCTGGACCCCCCAGGGCCACCTCGGCCTCTGCCCAGCTGAGATGCCGTCCACACACGAAAGCACATTGACTCCCCCAGAACCAGAACCAACACACTGGGAGAGCAAGGCCCAGGGCGGGACCCTCGTTGCTGCCCCCCCATCCCGGGCTGCAGTCACACTTGCCTCTGGACATTTTGGCGGTGGCTTCAGCCGCTGAAGTGAGCCTGGCCTCTTTTCCTGTCTGCTGTGAGCTGAAAGCCAGACCAGAACAGCCTGGGAGGAGATAGAGGCCACAGCTTGGGCTGGAGGGTGAGCTGGTGCCTCCCTTCCCCCACCACCCCCCTGCTGTGCCAGCCACGCACCACATGCCCCTGACAAGTTTATTAAAATGCCACCACCTGCCTGAGCTGGGAGCTGGCCCAGGCGCCCCCTAAACCCGTGTTCTGAGACAGGGAAAGGCAGGGCCCAGCCTCCTCAAGTCAGGGACCCAGGACATAGGTCTTCCATCCGAGACCCAAACGCCCCATCCCCAAGATGATCCCTACTGCACAGACAGAAAAGGGTTTCCTTCTCGAGACCCTTTCCTAAAGCCCGCAGATGCCTCTGCTCGTCCACCTCATTTCCAACCCTCTGTTCCTTTACTTCCGGGAAGTCAGCAGACACCCCCAAATGGCGACATCATACTGGATTCCACAACAATGTCTCATCTTTTCCATGTTTGTTTGGAGGGATAAGGCAGCGGGAATCAAAGGAAGTTTCCTGAAATTAGCAAGTCATCAAATCAGAACAAAAACAGAAAAGAGTCTTCATAATTGAAATTATTTCTACCAACCCATTCAGCTGGGGTTGAGTAAATAAAAATCTTCGGTTGCTAAGAGATGGAGATCTCCAGGCAAAGAAGTCGCTGGCAGCGGTGGCTGGCGGCCGACAGTCAGGAGGTGGGACGTGTGGGACAGTCCTACCTGTGTATGAAGGCCAGGGCACACGTGCTCTGCTGAGCTGATGAAAAGTCTCGGTCGCACACCATAAGCCAGAAGGCAGTAGCATCCCCTGGGGGCTTGTGGGGTCTTGGCTTCCAGATCCAAGTAGCTGCCGTCAGGGCGTCACTCGCTGTAATCTGGACATGGTTTGTGCTGGGCACTGGTCATGCCGGACAGCGCACTCCTGAAAGGGACCCAGAACTCTCTGATCTTCAATCAGTTTGTCATCATCGGTCAGTCGCTCAGTTGGGTCCGACTCTTTGCAACCCCATGGACTGCAGCACGCCAGGCTTCCCTGTTCTTCACCATCTCCCAGACTTAGCTCAAACTCATGTTCATCGAGCAAGTAATGCCATCCAACCATCTCATCCTCTGTCATCCCTTTCTCCTCCTGCCTTCCATCAGTTACATGACACTAAAAACAAATTGGTCTGGGTTTTCAGCCGTGAGTTTGAGAGAAAAGCCTGTTTACAAGCAGACCAGATGGGGATGACTTCACATTTGGGATTCGCTTTGATATGTGGTGAGTCCCTTCTGCAGATTCTGCCTCCACCAAGGTGCAAGAGCCCTGTTGGCTCCTCCGAGTGAGTGATAAACACCTCCCGTGAAGTGTGCCAAGCAGGGCTCATGGGATCTGGAATGAGCGCTAGAAGAGCTCTGGGATGATGGGGAAGCAAGTAGGTGATCCCAGGCAAACTCCTGTTTGTTCATTTTTGATGAGGTGCACGTAGCCAAGGGCAGCCGAACTGGCTTATGATACATGGGGGTCACATAGCATCAGATTTATCTCTGACCTTTGAGTGTCTGACGAGCAGGCTGGCGGCTTGCGCATGCCAAGTTTATACAGTGCTCTGACACAGAGTGGGTGAGTTCCTCAGACTGTCTGCATCTCAGAGTGATCTTGACTGATGACAGGGAGCAGAGAAAACAGCAGCGGGAGTGAGGGGTTCCCAGCAGCTGAATGTTAAGGTCACATGCTGGGAGGTTTGTTCAGGGCAGACAGGGCAGAGGCCAAGGAGGGGAGGGTCTGAGACCCACATCCAGCCCAGTTGAGGTGGACACTGTGGCCCGGGCACCTTAGCGTGCAGATAGGGACCGGAAGCCGTGTCCCAGGCTTGGCTGGCCAGCTAGGTTGCAGGCAAGGTAACTGTCCCCTACCCTCCTAGCCAAGCTCTTGGTCCCCACCTCCATGAAGAGGGGAGATCTTTCCTGCGTGTGGTCAGAGAGCCACTGTACCTCCCCAGAGGAGGCTGCACAGATGGGAACCACGGGCTGGGCCAGGAGTTGGGGGTCTGCTTCGTGGACCAATCTGGAGCCAGTCTCCTCCCTGGAGTACTGAGAGTTGTGCTTCTGCCCTCAGTTGTGGACTCAATCCTATTTATAGCAACAAGCCTGGTGATGTGACCTCCCCTAGAATGGCACAGAGATGGGCCAACAAGGCACCTGGTGTGCACAAGGCTCTTGGTGACGTGGTCTGGGGTAATAAGTGAGACTTGGGACACCTAGCTTTATGTCCCTGTATCCCCTGCTCTCAGCCCTCAACCTCAAACCTCCCCCGCTCCAGGTCCTCAGCACACTCACTGGCCAAACAGGTGTTTGAAAGAGTGAATGATAGAGAGAGTGAGAGGTCACAGGTCACAGGAGGGAGGCCATGGTGCAAACGTCATGCTTATTCTGAGCACACTGGGAGCCACTGAGAGTTCTATCAGGAGGGTGGGGTCTGTATTCAATTGCACTTGAGTGGCCTCTGCTCTGGCTCCTATTCTCAAGCCCAGAGGAGCTAGAGAGTAGCAAGAAAGTGAGAAAGGATGGCCCATCAGAAGGTTACCGCAGGTGAAATGTTCCCAGAGAAAGGCCCTTTCCTGAAATTCAAATCTACCTCTGCACTGAAGGGATGCTTCTCCCACTAATACCCTTCCTTCTCCACAAAAGGAGGGTCCGCACCCCCCTCCCCTCAGCCACTAAAGGCTCTAGTGAAAATAACGTGCCAGCCATATTTACAGACGAACACTGATGTGGAGTGGGGCAGCCCCTACCCAGGTCATCCAGAGAGACCAGCACCTCTCGGCTCGGGACAGCACCCTTCCTAGCAGGAGCTGCTCTCACCACAGGAGGGACACAAGGCCCCAGAAGGTGGCGCTGGCGGCAAGTGGGCATCAGCAGGCTCTTCTGCTGAGGCAACCAGAGCACAGCCCAGAGCAGCCTAGCGAGCAGGGTGGCCCTCCTGACGACTCCCCTGCAGGCCTGGCTTAAGGAACCGCAGGACCCGGCACTCATGGGGTGCCCAAGACACTCTGGCTGCTTCCCCTCGGTTACTCCATCCTCGGCCTCAGGCAGGCCCTGCCTCAGGTGGGTCCCACCCTCCTGAAACTTCCATCCTTGTGTTCCAGCCACCCCAGCGTCAGGACAGGAAGACGCAATCGCCCTGGAGAGCCAGGGCTGCCCACTCCTGGTTCACCCAGCATCACCCATTCTTGCTGAGGAGCAAGTCAGCCAGGAATCCGAACCACAGCTGTGGCTTTTAAATGACCCTGGGAAGACCCCCTGTGGAGCCAGAGGCGGTGACTCACCAAGTCAGAAGCACCCTCCCCAGCCACCATGTGAAGTTGCGGGAGAAGATGTGAGCTGACCTGATCAGAGGCGCGAAGGAAAAGAGCCTCAGAGTTCGGATGCCCACCAGGACTCTGAGAATCACCACGAGGAATGGTTCTAAGGTTCTAAGACTTGGAATCCTTCCCGAGTGAGAATCCACCAGCGACTCGCCAGCCTGCACTGTCCTTCTGAGGTCATCACGCGGATCTCTCCCACCTACTGAGCCAGGAGTTGAGACAGAATTCACCATTGTGTGTGCTCAGTCAGTCGTGTCCGACTCTGCCACCCCAAAGACTGTAGCCCACAAGGCTCCTCCGTCCATGGAATTTCCCAGGGAACAAAACTGGAGTGGGTTGCCGTGCCCTCCTCTGGGAGATCTTCTCAACTCAGGGTTTGAACACACATCTCCTGCGTCTCCTGCATTGGCAGGTGGATTCTTTACCACTGAGTCATCCTGGGAAGCCCAGAAAGTCACCACTGCAGATGCTTAAGTCAGCCTTTTCAATAAATGGATAATCAGCTGTTTAAAGACAGAGAGACTTCTTGCTCTCCCCGTGGCTCCAGGGAAGTACTGGGAATGATGTCATCCATCAGCCTCAGGAGGGTGTCATCCCTGCCTGGGCAGTGGACACTCAGACCCTGGGGTGGCTGGATCATCCAAACAAGGGTCTTGTGTCCCCAGTGGGGCTGCGTGTGGAGTTTCCCTCCCAAGGAGCTCCACCAAGACAGGGAACAGGTTCTGTCAGCAGGAGAGGGGGAGCCATCGAGAATAGTGTTTATCCAGGAAAAGGTGCAAAGCGCTAGCCTGTGTGCGTGGAGGCCAATGGAGCTGCTGAGGAAGAGTCAGGCTGTGCCCGTGTCCCTGCCGAGCTGGGCTGTCTTCTCAGTGGGGTGGGTGGGAGGTGAGGGGCCGAGGAGTGAGCGTGCAGCCCGAGGAGGAGAGGGTTCACTGTAGGGGGTGGAGGCTGCGAGGATGTGCGGGACGAGGCAGCTGACGGCGTGGTGGTCAGGACAGAGGGGAGCGGAGTAGGTGCAAGTCACCCACCTTGTAGGGCAAGGAGCTTCTCAGTAGTTATTTCCCTCAGGTTATTTCTAGTCTTCTTGGAACTGGAAATAACCAGATGGCACCTCGGTGTTGTGTCCAGACTCAAGCTCAATGCAGTACTTGTGGTGGACAGAAGAAGGGCCCTCCAGGAGGTAAATCTCCTGATCCCCAGAACCCGTGATGATGTCACCTGACGTGGCAAAGGGGACTCTGCAGGTGGGAGTAAATTCAGGAGATGATCCTGGATTATCCGAAAGTGCAAGTGTTCCTCACTCAGGTGTGTCCGACTCTTTGAGGCCCCATGGACCGTAGTCTACCAGGCTCCTCCATCCATGGGATCATCCAGGCAAGAATACTGAAGTGGATTGCCATTTCCTTTTCCGGGGGATCTTCCCAACCCAGCAATCCAAACCGCGTTCCCTGCATTGGCAGGCAGGTTCTCTGAGCCACCTGGGAAGCCCAAGTAATTACCTTCAAAGTCACAAACAATGTAGATAAGCATTATACACCATATATTGTGGTGGACGTCTCAACATCTAGTAGCCAGTTCAGTTGAGCCGTTCAGTCGAGCAGTTTGGGGTCTGATGAGTTTTTCCCGGGCTGACACATTGAGCATTCTCCCTCTCCTCGCCGCTCAGCCTGATCACCGGTCTCCCGGGGGACAGTCCCTCTCATGGAGCCTCAGCAGATGCTTCTGAAAGACCATGGCCTCTGGGAGTTGGGAAGGAGCAGCCTGCCCCCAGTGTCCCCCATCCTGCCCCGCTTCTATTGGAAAACCAGTAGGCCACGTTTTAGGGGGAAAAATGTGCTGATGTGAAGTGGCCTCTGAGACCCATTCAACCCGAGCATTTATTAACCAATCGCTTGGTCATGAGACTGAAGGGAGAGAACTCAGACCCCTAATGTGCTTTAAGGAGACTTCACAGGGTGGGAAAACACCCACCCTCACATCCTCACGGCTTTTCCTCTCTTTGAGCCACACACAGCCAAATCTGAGACATAATTGGGTGTGAATTACCTACACATTATACATAGTACTTCACCACTAAGTAGCTTTCTGCAGGGCTCAGAATGCATTTTCCCTTTTGTCCAAATCATGCAAAATACTCTTTCTGAATTGTTAAGATTTTCTGCCACGCGTAAAAACGAGGCTTAAATCACCCAAAAGGCAGCCAAAATGCAATAGATAATTCTGAGAACTTTACACCTGTGCATATGATTTGAGGAATCTGTTAGTCTCCCGCCCCTGAGGGGATAACAGGGTACTGACCTGGGCGTGGAGGAAAGTCATGGTCTAAGCATCCTTGCCCAGAGGTTCAGGGCTGTGGCTGCCCCTACAGAGCCCCCTAAAAGAGCCTCGCGGGCATAAAGAAAGTCAGAGCCCTTTGCAGCCTTGAATGGAGTGCAATTGGTGTGACTACACTAGGGAGCTCTCTGTCTGCTTCTGGAAATGATTTCTTCCTTAATGATTCTGTTTTCCTTCCCGAGGAGAAGGCAGAGAGATTTGAAGTTGGCATTTTGCAGGTGTGGGTGACATTGTGATGTTGAAGCCTGATCATATGAGCCTGTGTGAGCCGCCAGGGGTGACAGAACTGTACATCTGTGTCCCCGACACAGGTGAGTCTCTGTCCCCAGTTCTGCCTGGCTGGTGGGGCCGAAGACCAAGCCCCCAAATCTCCATCAGCACCCACCCCCTCATACACAAGGGGTTCAAAAAATAGGCAAACAGAAGACAAAGAAGCCAAGTTGAGGTTTAAATTCATAGACACCACAATTTGGGGAGATGAAGGAACCAAGTGAACGTCACCCAATGCTGGGGAGCGAGGACCCCAGCCCCGACTCCACTGGGCATCAGGGCCACCTGGATGCTGTTGACACAGACCTGTGGCTCCATCCCTGGGGTTTCTGACTCAGTAGATCTGAGGTAAAGCATGAGGATTCTCATTTTAAACAAGTCCCAAGGACTTCCCTGGTGGTCCTGTGATTGAGAATCCACCTACCAGTACAGGGATGTGGGTTCAATCCCTGGTCCAGGAAGATTCCACATGCCACGGGGCTACTAAGCCAACGTGCCACAGCTCCTGCAGCCCACCCACCCACAACAAGAGAAGCCCCCCAAATTAAAAATCCATGCACCGCAACCAGAGAGTAGCC
Source organism: Capra hircus (assembly GCF_001704415.2). Classification (NCBI taxonomy): domain Eukaryota; kingdom Metazoa; phylum Chordata; class Mammalia; order Artiodactyla; family Bovidae; genus Capra; species Capra hircus. Next base: position 54,666,851 of record NC_030820.1, on the reverse strand, counting down.
CCCTTGGAAATCTCTGGTTGATTCTAATCTGTGTAACATTGTATTACTCTCAAATTTGTAAGGCTTATGTCCTTTGTCATCAGAACTTCTATTTTAATTGTGGGACAATATGTCCATAAACAAATATACTGAAAGTGGGTGTTAGCTGCTCACCCAACCAGCTTCACCCTTTCTTTGAAAAAAATGCACTGTGTGAAAAGATGCATAAGAACAAATTGTGAATGGCTCTCTCTTGGCTGGTTTTCTAAAACTCCAGCGTGTTTTTCTATAGCTGGAAATGACAGATGGGAGTCTATTAAAATAAATACAGAGTCACCATGCCATTCAGGGCTGGCAGCAGGACTCACCTCCTCTCATTCCGATGCACTATTTTCTCCCTGGAATGTGTTTGTGTGAATTTATGTGCTGGGTATAAATATGCGGAATGTGAGCAAGTACACACAGCTGTATTTCCACGTCTGTGTGGTATAGGGCATATGATAAATCTTGAGATCCATATGTTAGTCTTGTAAAATCCTGATCTTTGAAAGTAGTGAGTAATAGACATTAGGATGGCAGAGGGGAACCGTCATCACAGAGGAAATAATCTGTTCCAGAGACTGTATATACGGCACAGAAGACCGGGCAAAGCCTCTCACCCCCTGCACCGAGCAGCGAGGGCTGACTTTTGGCAAGTGGTCCCCTGCATCCTGGCACCCTCACGTTGCGGGTGCTGGACTCAGACAGCACATGTCCCAAGGAGTATGGACTGGTAGGGGTGGAAGGGCAGATTCCTGCCCACCTGTGGGCTGGGGAATATGCAACACCAAGCTTTGTTACCGTTGCACAGACAGGTCAGCGGGTCAGAATCTTGCTTGTAACTCTTCAGCTATCATCATTGTTCAGTCGCTAAGTTGTGTCCAGCTCTTTGCAACCCCATGGACTGCAGCATGTCAGGCTTCTCTGTCCTCCACTATCGCCCAGAGTTTGCTCAGATTCATGTCCGTTGAGTTGGTGATACTATCTGACCATCTCATCCTCTGTCAGCCCCTTCTCCTCCTGCCTCAATCTTTCCCAGTATCAGGATCTTTTTCAGTGAGTCGGCTCTTCCTATCAAGTGGCCCAAGTATTGGAGCTTCAGCTTCAGCATCAGTCCTTCCAATGAATATTCAGGGTTGATTTCCTTTAGGACTGACTGATTTGATCTCCTTGCTGTCCAAGGAACTCTCAAGAGTCTTCTCCAACACTACAATTGAAATACTTCATATAATGAAGTGTAATCTTTAAGTCAGATATTAAAATGTGTTTGCTTGCCCATAGTATAAATCTTTCTGGAGAAGACTGGCCTCATAACACCAGCAACTGGTCACAGGCCTTTTGCCCTGAGCCAGGCCCTGTGCTGAGTAAATGACCCTAATTAACAGCCCTATTTTCAAGAGATTTTCTTGCTGCCTTTGGGTATGACGAACGGGGGCCTGGCTCTCCTTCACAGTGGAGACAGACAGAAGGCCATCTTACAGGCAGGTGTCTCCAGTGGGGCTGGGATGGTCAGCCCGGCAGCCCATGCGGGTGGTGTCCACCCCTACTCACAGATTCCTTAGCCAGGATGACTCACACCTGCTGTTTGGCAGGGATGTAGACAGAGTCCTTCCAGACAAGGCCCCCATCCTCTGACTCACAGCGCTCTAGAAACCACCAAACAGCTCTGGAAGCCACTGACTTTGAAACAGAACCAGCAGAAGGACTGGTGTTGAGGGCAGGACAGCCTGGGAGGGTCCTCAGAGGGCCCCCAGCACAGCCCCTAGGAGTTTCCAGCAGTCACTGAACTCACGTCTTTGAACCTCCTAATCTTAAACACGCCCGTGAAGTAAGTCTGATTTAATATGAATGTGAGCGGGGGTGTTGCTGGCTGAGACTGTCTCAGATCCTTTTACAGAATATACTTTATCCAAAAGGAAAGGCTGTGCCCACCACCCTCACTCAACAGCCACGGTACCTTCGGTATCTTTATCTCTGTAGAGTTCCCATTTCTGGAGATTTCTCCCAAACGCAGTCATGCAACATGTGGTCCTTTGTCTCCAGCTTCTTTTCATTCAGCAGAATGTTCGTAAATCTATGTTTTAGCTAACACCATTTTTCTGAGAGCCATATATAAATTCCCACTGACTTCAAAACCTGCCTCCACCTACTGATCTCTGAAAACATCTGCCACCCCAGGTGTGAAGTGGTTGTGATAGCCCCCCAGCACAGGATGGGAACTGAAGGAGACTGCACACCAAGCCGTTCCTGCTCTGCCTGCCTCTCCTTGAACTTGGGACGTGTCAGGCCTCCCGGGAGAGAGCACCTGCTTTCACTGCCCCTGCTTACCTGCCACCTGTGTAGACCGTGGTCCTTCCTATCACCTTACTTCCAGCCTGGACACAGCCTGTGCAGCTTGGGGTCTTGCAATGGTCATTTCCGCCTTGGATGGTATGAGACCATCCTCTGGACCGCCTTCCACTGCCCTGACCTGGGTCACCAAGATGCCAACCGACTTAGAGCTCCAGGATCCAGCCCTCCTGGGGTAATCCCTCACCTACTTCAGAAGCCTCAAATGTGCCCAGTGTGTAACCTTTCCCTTATCCTGGGCAGTGCAGAGGGCCCTCTGGATACCAGTGGGATGCCACCCTCAGGCCATTTGACATTCCAGACGGCAGCATCCTGGGAGAAAAGTTTTTCCTCACAAGCCCCTCTCCCTCCTTTTATCAGAGGAGATTTTGCAGTTCTTAAAGATTCTGATAAATACTGAAGGCAAAAATAAGAACCATTCTAGCACCATCAGAGGTGGTGGGATTTTTTTTCCAGTGAAGATAGACCAGTGGCGTCTGTACTGATAATTTTCCATATTTTTCTGCCAAGAGAATAAGGGTCCTGCCAGCTTTTCCTAAAAGAACCAGAATTTCCATGAAACTCCTGGAGTTATACAAACTGCTCGTGAATTTGATGACAGGTGGTCTCCCTGCTGGGCCGTCTCCCCGGTTAAGTGTTTGCCCATCCCCACAGCTGCTCGGCTCAGGAGACCTGCGAGCCTGCTGGAGACTAAACGTGTGTGTCTCCCCCACCCCCGGTTCATGTGTTGAATCCTCACCCCCAGGGTGATGTGTTGGGAGGTGGCCTTTGGGAGGTGATGAGGCGGTGAGGGTGGAGCCTTATGGATGGGATTGGAGCCCTGATCACGGAGGCCCCGTCCACCACATGAGGACGCGGCAGGTAGACGGGCCTCTGGGAACCAGACGCCGAGTCCCCAGTTGTGGATGTCCAGTCCCCAGAGCTGCGAGGAGTAAGTTCCTGCTGTTTATACGCCCCCGGCCTGTGACATTTTGTGATGACAGCATGGAGAGTCTAGGCCCAGAAGCACTGTCTGCGAGTGCGCTGTGTGCACGTGTGTGCATGTCTGTGCTGTGTGTACACACATGTGCAAGCACCAGCCGATGGTGATGAGCTAGCTACTGACCCCTCTCCAGCTCTCAAGTCAGATTAAAGCCTCCTTTTGAAGCCCACCACGGGTCCTGCTCTCTCCCCACCGACAAATCGCCACCTGGTCTCACCGTTTCATGACCCAACTGCTCAGCACTTCCCACGACAGTGACCATAAACGGGCGTCCCTGTCCTGACCAGCCCTGCCCAGTGTAGCCGGCAGCAGTGATGCTCACTTGTCCAGCTCTCCCCAAAGGGAAGCACCGCCTTTCCCAAGAGCCTCTGCCGTGACCTTCCCTCCTCCTCGGGCTTCTCCCCAATTTGTATTTCCGACACCAGACATAATCCCCCGGACAGAACTGGACAGTGTCTTTCTTCCCCTCCTCCCCGTGGATGTGACTTGTTAACTATAGTTTCTTCCCAAACCCGGAGTCTCCTATGTGGTAACTGTCTGTACCTGAGGCAGCCTGGGACAAGGAGGGAGGAAGTGTGATCATCAGAGATGCAGGCGCTGCCTAGCAGCCTGCCAGCCCCTCTGTCCGTCCTCCGGGAGCAGAGGCCACCTGCTGACTCAAGCCACCCTCTAATCATCAAGGCTGCTGTAATTCCACCAAACAGCCAGGGAATTATTTTTAGGAGTAGGTTTAAGCACAAAGAATAACTCTATTTAAAAATAGTTTTGACAATGTGAAATAGGGGAGGGCTTCCTTTCTGGGAAACAAACTCACTTAAGATTCCTTAAATTCCCAAGTAAATGATTTGGAAATTCTTTCTCCCTTAAAGCCTGATCAGAGGGACAACTTGACAGGTAGCATTTATCTCAGGGAGCATCTGCTAGTCCTCAAGCACCTGATGAGGGAGCATTTATTTGAAAAATAGAAATGCAGTCTATAGTCTCTGAGCATCTAGAGCATGGAAATATTTTCCAGGAAAAAGACTTAGCCCCCTCGCCACCATGGGGGTGGTGGGGTGTTGTTTGGGGTTGGATTTTATAGTATCTGGTCCTTTCTTACAGAGCTTCCCATGTGGTGCTAGTGGGTAAAGAACCCGCCTGTGAATGCAGGAGACAAGAGACGTGGGTTCCATCCCTGGGTCGGGAAGATCCCCTGGGGGAGGGCATGGCAACCCACTCTAGTATTCTCACCTGGAGAATCCCATGGACAGAGGAGCCTGGCGGGCTACAGTCCATGGAGTCGCAAAGAGCTGGACACAACTGAAGCGACTAAGCACGCACCCACTTTCCTAAAAAGAAATTAACTCCTGTTAGTTAAGGGCTATCAGTTTGGCTATTATTTACTTTCCATATTGCTAGTGGTTCATTTAGGTCATATCTAAGTTCAGCAGACCAAGAACTGGACGGAACACAGGACCTGCTGGCCGAGTGGTAACTGAGTCTCAGAAGCCAGGTCGGCAACCCAGGGGCCTGTCCTCCAACCTGGGAGTTCAGAGACCCTCTCCTGAGCTGGACTGTTGCCTTAGTTCTAGCAGTTGACATGCGGCCTGGAATATCCTCTTTTTTTAATTGATTGATTGCCTGTGCTGGGTCTTTCATTGCTGCTTCGGCCTTTCTCTAGTTGCAGCGGCAGCTGCTCTCTAGTTGCAGTCACTTCTCTCGTTGCCAAGCACAGGTTCTAGGGCGCACAGACTTCAGTACTTATAGTGCACGGGCTTAGTTGCTCTGTGGTATGTGGGATCTTCCTGGATCAAAGTTGGAACCTGTGACCCCTACATTGGCAGGCAGATTCTTAACCTCTGGACCACCAGAGAAGCCCTGGAATATTCTTATCCAGCACTTGTGTCTCTCCACCATCATCAAATCTGCTGTACAAATAGTCACCAGATCAAGTTAAACTGACCTGCTCTGGTCCTTGTCTCCCTCCAACCTCTTCTGCCTCCCTCCTCCTTCTCCCTCCTCCCTCTCCCATCGTCATCTCCCTCTCCATCCCTGCTTCTCCTCTCTCTCCATCTCCCGACTCCCCCCTCCATCCCCCTTCTCTCCTCTCTGCAGCCCCCTTGCTCTCTCTACCCTGTACTCTGCCCCTTCATTTGACCCCTTCTTGTACCTACCATCCACTGCTAGGATGAACTTAGTTCTAAGTGATGTTTGCTGAGCACTTGTAGAACAGCTCTCATTCTAGTAAAAATCATAAGACGGTCTTACCCCGGCAGCAGTACTCTTCCCTAGAGACCCATGAGAAGGGCCTGCATCCTCACCCCCATTCTCCTCAGGCTCAGCATTATCACCACCGCAGAGGCCTGTGTCCCAATCACTGCATGGCTCTGCCTCTTCCCAGTGTACCTTCCAGGAGCCCCCACCTGAGCCTAGAGCTCAGCACCACCCCCAGGACCAGTTCAGTTAAGTTCAGTCACTCAGTCGTATCTGACCCTTTGCGACCCCATGGACTGCAGCACTCCAGGCCTCCCTGTCCGTCCATCACCAACTCCCAGAGTTTACCCAAACTCATGTCCATTTAGTCCATGATGCTATCTAACTACCTCATCCTCTGTCATCCCCTTCTCCTCCTGCCTTCAATCTTTCCCAACATCAGGGTCTTTTCAAATGAGTCAGTTTTTTGCATCAGGTGGCCAAAGTATTGGAGTTTCAGCTTCAGCATCAGTCCTCCCGATGAATATTCAGGACTGATCTCCTTTAGGATAGACTGGTTGGATCTCCTTGCAGTCCAAGGGACTCTCAAGAGTCTTCTCCAACACCACAGTTCAAAAGCATCAATTCTTTGGCACTCAGCTTTATTTATAGTCCAACTTTCACATTCATACATGACTGCTGGAAAAACCATAGCTTTGACTAGACAGACCTTTGTCAGCAAAGTAATGTCTCTGCTTTTTAATAAGCTGTCTAGGTTGGTCATAACTTTTCTTCCAAGGAGCAAGTGTCGTTCAATTTCATGGCTGCAGTCACCATCTGCAGTGATTTTGGAGCTCAGAAAAATAAAGTCAGCCACCATTTCCAGAGTTTCCTCATCTATTTGCCATGAAGTGATGGGACCAGATGCCATGATCTTAGTTTTCTGAATGTTGAGTTTCAAGCCAACTTTTTCACTCTACTCTTTCACTTTATCAAGAGACACTTTAGTTCTTCTTCGCTTTCTGCCATAAGGGTGGTGTCATCTGCATATCTGAGGTTATTGATATTTCTCCCAACAATCTTGATTCCAGTTCTTGTGCTTCATTCCAGTCCAGCGTTCTCATGATGTACTCTGTATATAAGTTAAATAAGCAGGGTGACAATATACAGCCTTGACATACTCCTTTCCCAATTTGGTACCAGTCTGTTGTTCCATGTCCAGTTCTAACTGTTGCTTCCTGACTTGCATACAGATTTCTCAGGAGGCAGATCAGGTGCTTGGGTATGCCCATCTTTTTAAGAATTTTCCACAGTTTATTGTGATCCACACAGTCAAAGGCTTTGGCATAGTCAATAAAGCAGAAGTAGATGTTTTTCTGGAACTCTCTCACTTTTTCGGTGATCCATCGGATGCCTGTAATTTGCTCTCTGGTTCCTCTGCCTTTTCTAAATCCAGCTTGAACATCTGGAAATTCACAGTTCAAGTACTGTTGAAGCCTGGCTTGGAGAATTTTGAGCATTACTTTGCTAGCATGTGAGATGAGTGCAATTGTGTGGTAGTTTGAGCATTCTTTGGCATTGCCTTTCTTTGGGATTGGAATGAAAACTGACCTTTTGCAGTCCTGTGGCCACTGCTGAGTTTTCCAAATTTGCTGTATTGGGTGCAGAACTTTCACAGCATCATCTTTTAGGATTTGAAATAGCTCAACTAGAATTCTATCACTTCTGCTAGCTTTGTTTGTAATGATGCTTCCTAAGGCCCACTTGACTTTGCATTCCAGGATGTCTGGTTCTAGGTGAGTGATCACAACATCAGGTGCGTCTCTCTAACCCCATCTTTCCTGATGACATATGTAATGCCTGCGATGCAGGGAAAGTTCAAACATGGGGAATGTGTCATGTCCCTGGGGACGTCTCTGTCATCCGAGCCGCATGGAGAGCAGCCACGTGTCAGGCGATAGTCCTCCAAGAGCTTGTCTTCTGCATAAAGTGAAATATGCACAGAGATCATGTGTTTTATTCTTTAAGACTGAAATCCCTCTGGCCATTCCTTTTGATTCACTCCCAGCATGACTTGAGCCATTGCCCAGGGTCTGGGTTAGCTGAGTTTCTCCCGCCTATGTGACCAATGTGTGAGTGGCCACCACTGACCCCCACAACCTTTAGCTCCCTTGACTGAGGACCAAGGCTGGGAGCTGAGTGACAAGCAGGTGACAAGGGTGAGAGGCCAGGAGACCTCCAGGAAGTGGCGATGCTGGGTGTGGCCGGGCTGGTTGGGCAGGTCTGTGCCCTTGGAGGCTGGTTCTCGGTGTGCAGCGTCAGACCCAGGGAGAGGCAGTGGTGGCCAAGGGCAGAAGAGGGGCCGTTGCACCCTCCTGTCCTCCTGCCGAGGCTCCTCCCTGCAGGATCCCGTGGGTCTCCCTGTCGCTGCTCCAAGTCACTCCGAGCAGTAGGACTGGAGGGGCCTATCCAAGTACACCTGGTTCAGGGAGTAAAGAGCCTTGATGACCCTGGGGACCCCTCCCGAGACCACCCCACCTCCCTGTGAGGATGGCTGGCCATACTCATAGCCCTGTGCTTTGCTGTCTTCGGGTCTGGTCTGACAGAGGAGACACGAGACACTGGCTGGAGGTTTCCAGGTTTCAAGGACCAAGTGGCGGTGTTGCTACAGATTCTGGGAGGGGCCGCACTCCCCAGGTCTCAGCCACAGCCACTGCAGAGCTGCTGTGGGCTAAGCATCTCTCCCAGAGAGGAACCTATTGGACGATTCTCAGACTGATGACTGCCCTTCTGGAGGATTCCCATTGTGACCGCTGCAGTGGGAGGAGGGACCAGGCCCCAGCCCACCTCACTCACTCAGCAGCAGATATAAGTGTGTGTGTCTGTGTAAGAATGTGTGCATGCATGCTCAGTCACTCAGTCGTGTCCAGCTCTTAGCAACCCCAAGAACTACATGTAGCCCACCAGGCTCCGCTGTGCATGGGAGTCTCCAGGCAAGAGTACTGGAGTGGGAAGTCATTTCCTCCTCCAGGGGATCTTCCCAACCCAGGGATCAAACCCAGGTCTCTTGCATTGGCAGGTGAATTCTTTACCACTAAGCCGTGGAAGCCCATGTGTTGGCATAGATATAAATATATAAATATTTGACTCCTGAAAACAAATTAGAACCCGTTACAGCCTTCCTAGAATTTCTAAGTATAATGTGCATCTGCAAAGAAGTAAAGTCTTTTGTTTCTGCCAAGGAAAGGAAATTCTTCACCTTGTCTTGGTGTAAGGAAACTTCTTACATGAGGGAAAATTAGGTCCATTGGGAGATAAAGATGTGTGTGTGTCTATAACTTTTTATATTTGCTTTCCCAGCTGTGTCCTAAAGTTCAATCAAGGAATTTAAAAGGAATATTTCTTTATTTCCAGGGGCATCATAGGCATTTTATTTCCTGACTGGTCAACATACTCCTAAAAGGATCTGTTTTAAACAGATAGGCTGACCTCACACGAATCTCCCTTTAGGCTTAAAAGAGGAAAATAAGATGAGAAAAAACTCGGCATCTGTGTACAATCACACACATTTGCTTATCGTAAGCATGTGTTATGCCACGTTTCCTAATAAACATTTATTGATCAACCAGGATATTTTCTCAGATACGCACCCTTGCCAGCAATTCCCTGAGTGTCTGAGTGTGATGGGGCAGGGGGCAAATTTATAACAACTTTACACCATCGCAAAAACCCATCTGTGCTCCCTAAGACTCAATTTGCAGCCACTTACACACATTTCTGCCACAATTGATCAGAAAAATTGATTCAGATTCTATTTTAATGCTCTATTTTCTACCAGCAAGTGAGTGTTGTTTTGTTTTGTTTTTTTCCTCACTAGATTGGGCCTCAGAAATGCCTACTGGATATTGGTCAAAACTTAACACACTTTCCTCAAAGCCCTTAAACTAAGAGCATTGGAAGGTTTATGAATGGAGGATTTTTTTCAGTTATCTAATTAAAATGAACCATGAGGGCAGCCAGCCCCAGGAAGGCTAGGAAGAATGGTGTTGGGGGTTCTCAGTGGCTAGGTGGGGACCTGGGGGACCCTATTAACCCACCTCCAGGTCTGCTGGTCACTCGCTGGGCACAGCAGATAGGGCGGGCAGGGGCCTGAGATGGGGTGGGTCACTCACCCAAGCCTCATGTGGTCATTCCTTCCTCTCTGTGCTCCACTGTCACCTGCTGTGCTGGACACTGTGTGGGAACGTCTGCCGGGAGCCCAGAGAGTGGGCAGGAGGGGCAGCAAGGGGACTGGGATTGGCCCACCATCCATGGCAGTTTGGGGTCTACCTGTGTTGAAAAGGCTTGGGATCCTCAGGGCAAGAGTAGCAAAGAGTCACGTGCAGTTTCACCCGGGCCCCTGAGCACACAGGCATCGCCGTCATTCTTGGCCCCTAAGCGCCCCTGCTCCATGTTAGCCCCCGGGTCTGTCCACCTACCCCGTGTCACTCCCTGGGATATTAACTTGGGGTTTTCAGCTTCTCCAGCTAGAATGTTGGGGAGTAATAGGCGTGCCTGGCCCATGTCCACTCCCACACACAGACAAAACCAACAGGCATAAGGTGCCCTGATAGGACTCCGAGAGTGCCAGCTCCTCATAACTGCACCGGAGGGGCAGGATCCAGTGCTACTGGTGAGAAATGAATACTGTCGCGAGCACCTCCGAGTTTCCCTCCAACCGGAACTGCTTCTCAGCTGCCCAAGATGGCATCCTGTTATGAACCTGCAGAACGGAAAGACAAGTCAGCTTCTATGGGAAGGAAACTCAATTGTTCCGCATTGTTTTAGGATGCAGTATTTTGCAATCCTACCAGCCTCTTCTCTGATGGCTCAGTGGTAAAGAATCTACCTGCAATGTGGGAGACCTGGGTTCAATCCCTGGGTCAGAATGATCCCCTGGAGAAGGACATGGCAACCCACTCCAGTATTCTTGCCTGGAGAATTCCGTAGACAAAGGAGCCTAGCGGGCTGCAGTCCACAGGGTCACAAAGAGTCAGACACAACTGAATGACTAACACTTTCACTTTCACCAGCCTGTTCACCTTCCCAGTATTGATGCAGAAGACAAATTTATTTCTCACTTAGGTCAAGGTGAAAATACCAAGAGGGCAATGAGGAAGTACCAACATTTAAATCATTTTTCCAAACAAAATGTGAACCGGGGTTTCAAACTAGAAAATGAACATGCTTTCCTGGAGGCTGTGCATCCTCAGATCATCAGGGGCCCCCAGACTCACTTGGAGAATTGTTAAATCAGGACCCTGGGAGGTAAGAGGCAGGGCCTCCACAGAGACCGCCTTGGGTCTCACAACCTCCTGCATCCTTTTGGGACCACAGTCCACCCCACCCCCACCTGACATCATGAAGAGATTAGCAGGCAGTTTTCTCCTGTGCACGGAACACCCTCAGAAGTCTCCGCAGTGCACAGGGACGACACGCGGGGATGCTGCTGACAGAAGCTAAGTGAAATGTCATACTTGCAGACCCAAGGCCCCCGGAAGAGCTGGAGTGGGGCTGGTTGTGCCTTCGGAGACTGACAGCTAAATCTTTCATTCTCTCAGCTCCCAACATATGGCACGAAGCAGGGTGTGAAAGATGGATTTCTTCAGAGAGGTGCGGAAAACACGTGCACCATTCCTACTGCTTGGCTGCAAAGGAAGATCAAAACCGCCGTGTTTTCTGAGCAGAATTTGAATGCTTTGAAGCCAAGTCTGCAGATTGAGAGTGTCAGCACAGAACTAATACCCACATAGAGTAATTAGCACTTTGCATGGCGGGCGGGGTCGCCCAGCAAGGAGACACACACCTCCCTCCACCAGAGGTCAATGGGCAGCCTGGAGAGGCCTTCCTGCTTGGAGGCAGTGCCATCTCAATGTTATGCCACTCACTGTCCACATCGCCCAAGGGATCAGAAGTTCTCAAGTGGCCCCGCAAGCTTGCGCCAGGCCCCACTCGGGGTTGCAGGGAAAGCCCTGAGGGTTCACAGTTTGGGAGAGATTGACCCCTGATCACTGTCCAGCCCCCCATCTTGGTGCTTCTCATCCGGAACCTGAGCGCCATGGGTGGCAGTGGTCACGGAGTAACGGAGACCCTTAGTCAGCTCCAGGCCCTGCGAGGCAGGGTGTGGGGCTGCTGTGTGTTAGGGGATCAGAAAACAGGGACGCTCAGAATCTCAGAGCAGCACCTACAAAAGGAACGGAAGAGGCCAGCAAAGAAGCCACAGTGTCCGGGAGAGGAGTCGACGTGGAATGCAGCTGACCTGACGCCTTGCCAACCCGAGAGCTCTTCTCCTCTGTGACCTCGCTTCTCTAATCTCCCTCTTGACAAATGACACGTGACAGCGTGGGGTTCCCACTGTCCTGGGCATCAGCCTCAGGGTTTTCTCAGACACACTCCAAGGGTCTCCCAGCCCCGGTGCTGCTGACTCAGGGGCAGGTGCCCCTTGGCTGAGGGGCTCCCTGGGCATCACAGGATGAGTAGCAGTGTTCCTGACCGCTACCCATAGAGGCCACTAGGCCCACCCTAGCAGTGAACCCCCAAAACACCCCAGACACAGGGCTGAGAACTACTGCCCTGGGGGTTGCTGTTGCTCAGTTGCTAAATTGTGTCTGACTCTGCACCTCCATGAATTGCAGCATGCTAAGCTTCCCTGTCCTTCACTGTCTGCCCTGGGTAGACATTAGGAAAAGGAAAGCAGCTTCTTGTCAGGTCCCCAGGGACGCTGGTCCACGCTAGAGCCAGGAGCTAAGCATCTGTGATGGTTTGTTAGCTGATGACCAACTGAGGCCGGGTTGAGAAACTGCCCTGCTCGTGCATCCTTAGGGGGTTCGAGGATCCCAGGGCCTCTGGGAGGGGGAAACACACCCCACTGAACACCCCCACTTCATGCTCTGCAAGCATAGCCTCCGAGTTGTGTTGGGGGAACGTGTGTTTACCTGGTCTTTATCTGGAGAAAGGTGACTCTTCCCTCTTCATTACAGCTTCAGCCATGGCGTGATTTACCAGAACGTCAATTGAAAGCATGCAGGGCCTCATAGATGCTCTGACCTTCTCCGTGCTCCCGAGTCTAATTGGCTGGTCACTCCTTCCTCCCGAAAAGGTCATCGCGGCTGGAAAAGCAACAACCATTAAGGTTGGAGCAGAGAGGCCAGTCCCCGAGGTCCACGCACCACCCCCATGGTCAACCTGGGTCCCATCAACCCCCAGGGTGGGGGCAGCCCATGACCCCAGAGAGCTTCAGTGGCAGAGGTGGAGGGGCCTGGGGGAATTCATCTCAGCCTCTGGACAGAACGGCAGCCTCTCATGCTATAGGCTGCTGTCAACTCCAGACATTATTATTTTCTGCAGATCAGGTGTCACTAGCACCCTGGCCAAGTTATTTTCTCCAGCCCCACCCAATCTTTTCAGCTCCTTCCACCCCTGGGTCTTCATGCTTGTCTCTCAGAAGTCACCCAGTCATCAGGCCTTAAATTGAGATCAGAAAGTAAAGTTGCTCAGTCATGTCCGACTCTTTGAGATCCCATGAACTCTAGTCTACCAGGCTTCTCTGTCCATGGGATTTTCCAAACAAGAGTACTAGAGTGGGTTGCCATTTCCTTCTCCAGGGAATCTTCCTGACCCAGGGATCGAACCCAGGTCCCCTGCATTGCAGCCAGACGCTTTACCCTCTGAGCCACCAGGGAAGCCCAATTGAGATCAGAGCTGAGGATAAATCAGGAGGAAAGAGGAGACTTGCGGAAGCGGGTGGGGTGGGAAGTGAGCAGAAAGCCTGGGGCTCTGTGAGGCTTCTGTGATCCTTATGGACTCAGGCGGCCTGGGTGGCAGCTTAGCAAAGGTGAATGGGACAGGAACAATCCCAACAGAGCCCTGTGACCTCCAGAATATTCCAAACCCCTCAGAACCCCACTGTGACAGGAAAGCAGGGTCATGCTTCCAGGGCAGGGCAGCAAGCATGGCCAATTCGGGTGCCAGTCTCTGTATTTTGTGTATAGCTGTGAGTCCTCAGGCCCATTTCAGTGATGCTGCAATTGCTCTGCGACCTTGATTCAGAGTTAAGGCAATAAAAAACAGCATCTTGTCATTAAACACGTTCTTATTTATCTGAATGTGCATCTCAACACCATGAAGGCTGTCTGTACCTGAGCCACAGTGTCCCTAGTGCTCTGTGGACTCAGAGACGGGCAGTATGGCCTGGAGAGGGCCCGGGCATGTGTGTCTGCCTGCCTCAGCCTGGCATCTTTTCCAAAACTCCTTGAAAAGTTTGGCAACTAACTGTTGTCAAACTTGATGGAAATTTAGAGGTATTGATCTACGTCTGTCACTTTCCTCCAAGCAAATCAGGCCTGGTTTTCCCAACAACCTGCTCATTGTGTGAGGTGGCCCCCTCGGTGTCTGCATGCGTGCACCATGCAGAAGGCATCTAGGCTCTTTTCTGCAAACTGGACATGTCATTTTCTATGTGTCTTGGTCAGCGCCAGACGCTGGGGGAGAGCACAGATCACGGTAGATATCACCCCTCATTGCTGAATGTCTGGGCAAACGGAGCATACAGCTCACAGAGCTACCAGGGCCATTGGGTGCTGCGCATACTGCACAGACCAGGCTGAGAATCGGACACGGGGCCTCCGGGCCCCCATCTTCTCCTTCGTCCTCTATACCATCCACCCCGCTTTGTGCTGGGTCTGCTCTGCGTGCAGGAACCATGATGTCGTGGGGCTTCTTTCCTAGTTTGAGGAGACAAGTGACACACACACACACACGCACACGTGGATGAAATGGAAGGTGGCTATAACTGTTAATGGGGTAAGTGGGCCTGGCATGGATGGAGGTGTCTGTGAAGTGGAATTTCCATTGAGTAGGAGCTGGAGGGACAACATGGCTGGGAATGGGGATGGGGCATGACCTTGCATTTGCAGAGCATTTAACCCAATCTTGAAAAGATGCCATCTGTGGGCACACACGGATCAGCGGGGAAAGAGAAGTATGGCTGAAACAGGTGGGTGCGTCTGGTCTCCTACACAGGACTCAGGAGCCCCTCTGGGCCCCGGCTGGACTGTGCCCCCAAGCCCTGTGTCCTTCTTGGCCCCCAATCCTGCCCTTTCTGTTTTGACTTTAAACAGATTGGATGTGGATTTAAACAATATTTACCCAGACCCACTCTAACTTGTGTTTTTCATTTGGAAATATTAATTGTGACCTTTCAGAACTCCCAATTAAAGTTTTCCAATAAAACAAAAAGGGTGAGCAAGCATGAGTCGGGGTGAGGCAGGGCAGATTTGTGCAGTGGCGACACTGTCCACTGAGTCCTTGTCCCTGCCGTGGACAGGCAGGCAGTCACACCCCTTGAGGTCTGGGAACCCTGGTCTCTGTCCCAAGTGGGGAAAAAGCTGAGTCCTGTGAGATCTGTCCCCGTTCCTCATTACAGCCTTGGCTTGCTGAGCCTGGAGATGGACGGGGGCTTAAGGGCTCCCTTATTGCCTGGTGTACCTGGCCAGTCACTGCCCTCCTGCCAGTCCCGTTCCCTCTGCCTCAACCCCAGAGCATCCCCCCGCCCTGCACACCACCACTTGGGCTTCATACCTAAACCCAGCTAGCTGCAGGCAGACCCACCACGAGTTCTGGGGTGTGTCTTCACACAGAAAGGCTTGTTCCCATCTTCTCCCCAGACACCCTCCAGATCCTCAGGTGGGGCTGTTACGGATTCCATGAAATGAGCAGAATGCCGTTCAGTCACCTGGAGAGGCCATGCCCCTTCCAGTCAATGGGGGGTGTGGCAGGTACCAATCAGGCTGGGGGACCAGGTTCATCCCACATCACAAGAACAGTCAGCCTTTCAGCTGCAGCTTGCATTACCGTCCCACTCCCAGGCCCACCTCACCGAGCAGCAGGAGCTGCGGTTCTCAGTGGACTGTCCCCGGCAGCATCTCCATTAGTCTTGGAGCCCGTGGCCAACAGCTGTCCATGGTTACAGCAGCTGTGTCCTCTCCGGACACTTCAAAGGGACCCTTCGTCAGGAGACCCACCCTCATGGGGCTGGCTCTGACCCTTGCAGGTCTAGTCAGGGCGGAAATAACAGGCGGATTAACAGTGGTGTCGCCTGGCAGCTCACTCTGCCCAGGCTTGTGAGCCAGCATCTGGGTGGTCTCCAACAGCAGACGCTTCAGCGAAGTTTTAAATTAGGCAGAAGCCCGCAGAGCTGCTGGAAGGCTCCATTTGCTAGGGGTTTGCTGGGCTCTCTTGCACACATTTATGTCAACAATGAAAAATCGCATCACCAACGGCCAAATCAAATACCCCAGTTGTGTCAAGATTCCCCAGATGTGACGTGCAGAGCTTGCAGCCCCTTGTAAATTCCACGTTGCTTCTTCCGATTAAAGACGCCTAGAGATTTCTCTGCCGGGAGCACTGGCTCCTTGGAGTTCCTCTCTTCCCCTCGGGGCAGAGAGCAAGTCCTCCCACAGCCTGTACTCACACCCGAGGGGAGTGAGAGCAGCCCACCAGGCTGTTGCTCTTGCCCAGAAAACCTTCTCAGGTGAGCTGCTCTGCAGGAGGGGCCCAGGACCCTGTCTCAGAGCTGGAAGCGTCAGTCCTGCCTTCAGATTTCCTACTGATTGAAGGAGGCTCGGGGAGAACAAGGGGACAGCACAGGCACCAGCCGTGAAGCTCTGACCGTTGGCAGTAACTCAATCAGCCTCGTCTGCAGGAGACCCACATCTCTCAACAGTAACACAAGTTTTCATAGATACAGTGAGGGAGGGGAAGGCATGCGACGAAGGCTGGTTTCTTGGGAGCAGAGAAAGTTTAGGCACACCACAGGCTCTAGGGGAGGAAGGACAGACAGAGGGGCCAGTCCAACTAGGCTCTGGGTTTCCAAAGGCAAGGACACAGATTGTCGGGTCTGCGAAGGGATGTGAGCTGAGCCAGCAGAGCCCATCTTCCCTCCAAGTTCACAGAAAATACGTTGGCTCCCTCGCATTTAGCAAACGCAGGGCTAACGTCTCCTCAGGGTGCTGTGCCCGCAGGTCAGATGAACAGTGAGCTTCAGTGGAACAGGGTCGGGCAGGTGTTAATGATGAGGCTCAGCCCCGGAGCAGTGTCATTTGGCCGTCAGCTCTGGAGTTTCCGTGAACTGGGTAACCCAGCGTGGACTTGGCTTCATAAAGGGAACCCGTGCCTTTTATAAAGATGAAGGACATCTGAGCCCAGGATGGCTGGCCACCACGAGCTGTGATGATCACGTATCCCCTCCCCCTCCTACTCATGCTGGGCAAACCTGTGATGCGGGATGTGTAGAGTGGTGTAAAAACAAGTCAAAGGGCAGGTTGGTGTCCTCACCTGCATACAGGGCACAGCATCCGGTCCTGGCAGGCAGGGAGAAGGCCGCCCCACGTAAGGGGAAACGAAACAAGCGAGGTGAGCATCCTTCCTGTGCTTGGTCGGAGGAAGCTGGTGCCCCAAGGGGTCAGGACCCTGGGCTTCAAGCAGATGGAGCAGGATGGAGGTCCTGCTGCAGGGCTGGAGACTCTGCAGAAAACAGCCCACCTCTCTGAGCCTCCGTGTCCTCCCCTGGAGAAGGGACAGAGGCCCTCCTGGGAGGCTCTCGGGAGCTTTTGCGGAAGCATCTGCACTGAGACTGAGAATCCGGCCGCCCTGACCCAGATAGGGGGTCACATGTTCCCCGGGAAGCAGCAGACTCGACCACCGCGGCCCATGGACAGGAAGCTGGGTATGTGTGCGTCTCCTCCCAAGACGACAGAGTTGGGGAACCCAGAATCAGTGCCCCACGGCAGCGTCTGTGGAGCCCTTGTCTCACCCACATCCATCTGCAGCCTGGCCATGCCCAGAGTGGGTGATCAGCTCAAGGGATCACTTCCTGGGGGCCCAGATGGCTCGGTGAGGGCAGCGGCCCAGGTAAAGTCTGCATCCTTGGTGTCCAGCTCTGCTGGCCACAGGCAGTGGATGTCCTGGGGCGTCCTGCATGAATGCTCAGAGCTTCTGTTTGTCCCTGCTTCCTGGGGACTCAGAGCAGGCACCTGAGAGGTGTTTGTTGGCTGGAGTGCAGGGGGAAGCATCCCTCAAGGACCACCTGCCTCTGGATTGAAAGGCGTGACCTGCAGACGTGTTGGGTAGATGGCAACCCAAGCTGGCAGGAGCCCAACTCCAGCAGGTCCAGGCTGGCCTTCCAGCTCCTAGACCGTGTGGGCCCCGTGGTCCCCTCTTGGCAGGAGTGGGGACCCCCTCGCACACCACTCCCTTGGCAGAGCTGGGACCCCTCCTGTGCCCATCATCCCACCTGTGAGCAAATCGCAGGAGGCCTGCTTATCTATTATTTTCCATAAATTCTGCCTTTGGTGTTGTATCTATAAGTCATCACCATACCCAAGGTCACCTAGAATTTTCTTCTGTGTTAACTTTTAGAAGTTTAATAGCTTGCATTTTACATTTAGGTCTGTGACCTGTTTTGAGTTAATTTTTGTGAAGGGTGTGAGGTCTGTGTCAAGATTTTTTTTTTTTTTTTGGCTTGTGGGTATCCAGTGGTTCCAGCATCATTATTGGAAGAAATATCTTTGCTCCTGTGTGTTGTCTTTGCTATTTTGTCCAAGATGAGTTGACTGTGCTTATGGGGGTGTATTTCTGTTCCATTGATCTGTTTGGTCTTTCGCCAGAACACACAGTCCACTAGCAGCTCAGCCCCTTCCACCTCCTAATCAGGCTGGAATGCCCTCCCCTCTTTTCCCTGCCTTGGCCTGGGTTGAAGCCATCATTGTCCCCTACCAGGTGATGGCAACATGCACCATCCTGCCACAGTCAAAGGGCCTGTCTCTCCCTGAAACACCCTGGGCACACACTGCCACCTGACTCCTCGCCTGGGTACCTCTTGTCCCAAATCCCACTCCAGCCTCACAGGCCTCCTCTGCGTGGAGCCAGCTGCTTCCCCATAGTTTGCAGCCTACCCCTTCCCTTTGTGTCTCAGTGAAATGCTGCCTCCTCCAGGAAGCCACCTGGAATCCCCCAGCTGAGGCCCCCTTGTGCTTCTCCCTGGCTGCACGGGTGTTCGCCCCAGCCTCACACGGGGTGTTGCTGCCTTTTGCTGTGGGCACTGCTCAGAGTGGGGTCACAGATGGACATGGGCTCCCAGACTGTTTGTTACAGATCGGGACTAGACAAGCACAGAAATCACGAGTGAGCACTTAGGAACCTGCAGCAACACCCTGCCCACCATCTTCCCCTGGCAGTTCATCTTTACTGTATGTTACAGAGGCATCAGCGTGTGATGGAAACCAGATTAAAAAGCAAAACACTGGGCTTTCAGCAGAATGGACTGGGCAGTGGGGCGTGGGGTTTGCCTTAGGAAGAAGGCCCAGGGCACCTGAGAAGACATGGGCGAGACAGGCTTGAGTTCATGGATGACCCCAGAGTCCATCACCCCTGCACCTGGATGCTGCAGCCGGCTGTCCACATTATGAACTTGGGCGCACCTCCCCTCTCCAGGAACTGTGAGCGAATCTGCGAGGCTGTAGCCAGGCCCAGCCACTGCCCGGACAGCTGCTGTCTATAGATTCAGTTGGGGCTGTCAGGAACTTCCACTTAGTACTTCCTAGTGACGAGTCATTATCACCAGCTCCTCTCAAGGTGAAAGAGGAGCATGGCAGAGGTGCTCCTACAGTTCCTTGACTGAATGAGGGCACAAGGGTGCCGGGAACTGAACCGTGCTTGGTGCTGCGCACCCCGCCCCCCCCCCCGCCCCAGGCGCTCCCGGCGTCTTCACGAGCCCGAAATAGCAGGTATGGCAGGGAGGGAGGCCTGTGTCTTTTCTTTTCCCACAGATGGCACACGCTAATTATCCTCATTTGTGTGGCACCTTACACCTCTGTAGGCTTTTTTCCAAATGTTGGGAAACAGATCATCACGTCTGTTTCCATAGCTGTGTGAGAGCTTCTCCATTAACAGGATTGGGCAGGACCATCTGCGTGTTTAGTGAGAAATTCGCCACCAACAGTGAGTTTAAAACTTTGAAACGAGGGCTGGGCGGGATGTTTTCTCACCTGTGTGTGGGCTGCCAGAGAGGGGCGGGGATGCAGAGACCAGAAGGCCAGGTGGGGGCCTCCCACAGCCTTCCTCACTTCTTGGCCAGCTCCCCTGGTCTCAGTGGTATGCCCAGCCCAGGCTGCTGAAAACCAAGCCAGAGAACTTTCCAGAAAAAAAAAAAAAAACAATGGCAGGAAGCCCCTCTACTGCCAGCTGGTCTTCAGGCAGGTGAGCTCACTTCTGGAGCCTCAGCCAGACTCGTCACTAAGAAGTACTAAGTGGGAAGTTCCCGACAGCCCCAGCCGAATCTCCTCAGTCTGGGAGAAGCTGCAGCCGCTGGGCTCACAGGGGTCCAGCCTTGCAGAGTGACTGTGAGGGCCTTGCAACCTGACAGAAGGTTCTGGAGGATGAGTGGCAGCATAGGAGGTCTGCAGCCACGCTGGGCCCTCAGTCCTTGTGCAGCTCCTGAGTCATCTCTCCTGTGGCAGAGAGGCCCTCTCCACTAGCTTCCAGTGCAAATTTATACAATTTGCAATTAAAGTAACACAAGTTGCTGAGCAAGGACAAGAGAACTCATAGCCTGCCCATCTCTGGGTGCTCGGGGAGGAGGGCTGTGGGCTGTGGCAGTGAGGAGAGGGCCTGGGTTGAGCTGGTGTGGACAGAGCCACGCTCATCCAACATGTTTCCACGGCACTGCAGATGCAAGCTGTGCGTCAGACTAACAGGGCACCAGATGATCATTCATTCACTCAACAAATGTATGCTGAGAGCCAGCTTCATGCTGGAGACGTGGCCAGGATGGCAGGCCCGCCTGCCAGGAGCATGCCAGCCAGTGGAGGGCCAGTCAGACTCCCAGGGCTGCTGTAACAAAGCACCACCAATGTGGTGGCTTAAAACCACATGAATGGGCCTTCCCTGGTTGTCCAGTGGTTAAGAGTCTGCTCTGCAATGCAGGGG
Source organism: Capra hircus (assembly GCF_001704415.2). Taxonomy (NCBI): domain Eukaryota; kingdom Metazoa; phylum Chordata; class Mammalia; order Artiodactyla; family Bovidae; genus Capra; species Capra hircus. Next base: position 54,646,306 of record NC_030820.1, on the reverse strand, counting down.
ACATGGGTTAGATCCCTGATCTAGGAGGATCCCACATGCGGTGGAGCCAGTAAGCCCATGCGTCACAACTACTGAGCCAGATCTCTAGAGCCTGAGAGCCGTGACTGCGCTTGCAGCCAACAACCACTCAGCCCGTGTGCCTGGAGCCCGCGCCCTGCTCTAAGAGAAGCCCCCGCAACGGGAAGTCCACGCGCCACAACTAAGAGCGACCCCCGCTAACTGCAGCTGGAGAAAGCCCGCATGCAGCAGTGAAGCCCCTATGCAGGCAATAAATGAATAGGTTTTTTTTTTAATCCACATGAGTGTTATTACCTGGCATCTATGAGGTCTCTTGTCCATACCGGTGCCCTGTCCCCATGCAGCAGGACTGGCTACTTCTAGAGGCTCTGGGCCAGCAAATCCTTGCACTGCATTTTCCAGCCTCTAGAAGCCAATTCTTGGCTCACAGCCCTTCATCCATTTGCAAAACCCGCAGCGCAGTGTCTTGCAGCCTCTCTCTGACCTGCTTCCCTCATCACATCTCCTTCTCCGGCTCCGACCTCCTGCCTCCCTCTCATCAGGACTCTGAGGGCCACCCGGGTGACCCAGGATCACCTCCCATCTCCAGATCCTTAACTAGAAAACATCTGGGATCCCTTTGGCCCTGAAGGTGAGGTATTTTCAGGTTCTAGGATTAAGTTCTGGGAGCTGAGAGGGTGGGCAAAGTGCAGAGGGGCCGGGAGAGGTGCTGGGAAGCTCTCAGGGGCCCTGACTGATCCCAAGCAGGTCCGACCCAGCCGGCAGCCCTGGAGGCCTAGGGAAGGGTGAGAGGGAAGAATCAGGGAGCATGTAGGATGGGAAGACCCCCCCCCCAGCTCCTTCCCCCTCCCCCCACCACCTCCGCCGCCTCCTGGCAGTTTAAGCCTGTATCAGACCCACTGTTGCAGAAACAGTCCTGCCAATCCACCCCTGGCCCTGCAGAAGCGTCCACTCCCAGGGACAGTCCCTAATCACAGGCTGAGTCTGAGTGATCAGAGGGGCAGCAAGCGTGGGGGAGGGACCGGGGTAAGGGAAGAGGCCCTCCTGTCTAGTTGCATGCTGGGCACCACTTCCAGACACAGACACAGTGTCTGGAGTCCCCAGCCCCTGGCCACCCAGAGAGGGAGCCTCTTAGCTTCCAGCCAGGACTAGAGGCCAGAATTCCATGCTGAACAGGCAGGAAGTCATATTTTTTTAATGTTAATGAACTAATGGAAGCAAACAGCACAACTATCCCTGACTCACCAGGGATGGCCCTGGGACTCGTGAGTGAGCAATGAAGGACAAGAGAGGTGCTAGAAAATTCCGTGTGCCAGGCAGGGTCCACTGAACAGCCGTTCTGCTCACAAGCCTGCCCTGTTCTTTCATCCTGACATCTCATGAGAGCCTGATCTCACCTCTATCTGGGCCTATGACAAAGAATGGCCCCCAAAAGAAGCTTTTTTAAATATAAATTTATTTATTTTAATTGGAGGCTAAGTACTTTACAATATTGTATTGGTTTTGCCATACATCAACATGAATCCACCACAGGTATACATGTGTTCCCCATCCTGAATCCCCCTCCCACCTCCCTCCCCATACCATCCCTCTGGGTCATCCCAGTGCACCAGCCCCAAGCATCCTGTATCATGCATCAAACCTGGACTGACTATTCGTTCCACATATGATATTATACATGTTTCAACTCCATTCTCCAAAAAAATGCACCCTGTGCAGCCTGATGAAACAGGCTGCACCCTCGTCCCCAGACATTGCCGGGTTCAAGATATGATTTTAGGACGCGTCTCAAAGTGCTAAGCTAGGGGACTGCCCCGTCACAGGGAAGGAAGTTCGGATCCTGCGCTGAGCAGACAGTCCCACTGCCCCCTCTGGAGGTGAAAGGAAAGGGGCTGATGCTGCCTGGTGTCCTGGGGAGGCACCAACTTGCCCCTTCCCTGAATCCTGTGCCCCTTTCTTCTCTCTGTTCTTCCCCAAAAGGTGGGACCATGGGGACATGGGACACCTGGGTGCTTGAGGAAGCTGCTCCGGTGTGACCAAAGGAAGTCTCCTCTCTGTGTTGACCACCAAACGCAGGAGGGACTCAGCACCCTCTGCTGGGGCAACGTCTGGACACCTCACCCCATATCCCAGGCTGCACTGTGACACTCAAGCTCGGGTATGGAAGCACCGCTGTGTCACCTGCAGGGATGTCGCCCGATGACCCAGGACCTCAAGAGAATATTCAAGTTAATCCAAACAAGAGCGGGTACCCAGCACTGTGCCACTTGCCCCCTTTAGACAAATGGTGTCTGATGCTGGAGTCCATGTACCACCCACCTCTCTGCTCTCTCTGCAGCATCCGTGGAGGTCAGATTTCATCGTCCTCTGTCTCATCATCCCCTACTAGTTGGACAGAAAGTGAAGAGAAATTAAAGAGCCTCTTGTTGAGGGTGAAAGAGGAGAGTGAAAAGGCTGGCTTGAAACTCAACATTAAAAAAGCCAAGACCATGGCATCTGGTCCCATCACTTTGTGACAAATAAAAGAGGAAAAAGTGGAAGCAGTGACAGATTTTATTTTCTTGGGCTCCAGAATCACTGCAGACTGTAGTCATGAAATTAAAAGGCACTTGCTCCTTGGAAGAAAAGCTATGACAAGCCTAGACAGCATATGAAAAAGCAGAAGCATCATTTTGTTGACAAAGGTCTGTATAGTCGAAGCTATGGTTTTTCCAGTCGTCATATACGGATGTGAGAGCTGGGCCATAAAGAAAGCTGAGCACCAAAGAACTGATGATTTTGAATTATGGTGCTGGAAGATTTTTGAGAGTCCCTTGGACTGCAAGGAGATCAAACCAGTCAATCTTAAAGAAAATCAACCCTGAGTATTCACTGGAAGGACTGATGCTAAAACTGAAGTTCCAGTACTCTGGCCACCCGATGTGAAGAGCTGACTCCTTGGAAAAGACTCTAATGCTGGGAAACTTGAGGGCAGGAGCACAAGGGGGAAACAGAGGATAAGATGGTTGAATGGCATCACTGACTCAGCAGACATGAATTTGAGCAAACTCAGGGAGACAGTGAAGGACAAGGAAGCCTGACGTGCTACATCCCGTGGGGTCACAAAGAGTTGGACACGACCTAGAGACTGAACAACGGAAACAACAAGTTGGGCAACAGGTGAAGTGGTGAAGGGCTGCCCGCCCCCCAGGATTCACACGGCCCCATCTGGGCTCTGACCCACGTGAACCCCGAGTTCCGAAGGTGTGAGAGACAGTCCCTGGGAAGAAATTGAACGTGGAGGAGGGCCTAATGATAGGAAAGGCCAAAATCAGGGTCAGTACCCACGTCCTGAGTGCAGCCTGCAGCCAGACAGGGAGCTTCGGTGCATTCTGATCAGAGACTGCTTTTGAGTGTTGGCCATTTTTGCTTAGTACTAACTGAGAGAAAGACACAGCCAGATCTTCAGTGTCTGAATATAAAAGAACAACAGCAAGCTGACTCCTTGTAGAATCTTCCAAGGTACAAGTCAGCCACCAGGCCTGTTAGGTTTTTATTCCTTGCTTTCAAAAACACAAGCTGTTTCTCTCCCGGAAGAGCATGTAATGTGCGAAAACATTAGGGATATTGCAGAACGGTTGCATGAAATAACTGGGGAAATATTTCACCAAAGCGTTAACCTTCGCCTGCTGCCCTCCCCTCCCACCCCAAGGAGAGATAAGTTCTCAGAGTCTTTATCTCAGGCCTGTATATAATTGCTGCTTTAAATCACAAAAGCCTTTAGAGACATGAATGCAGGATGCACAGGGCTGTGTTTAGGCTGTTCTCACCTACAAAGCCACCAGATCATGCCCCGCCCCCCTCCCCAAAGAGAAACAATAGGAACCAGGCAGGACGAAGGCATCTTCATCCCCCAAGTGTCTGTGAACATCCGCAGGAATGTTGTACGACAAGTGGGGGCACGTGTCTTTCTGTCGGGCTCTTTGTTCTTTCTTTCTGAAGAATGGATAATTCCTGGGAGTTTGTGTTTCGCTCATAATTGTTTTTTAAATTAAGATACACTTTGCGGCCCGACTGCTGAGATAAAGATGTGGCTCCTGGGGTAGCACCTTGCTTTTGTAAAAGGAAGCAAAGTGATAAGACCTTGCGCGCTGGTTACTTGCAGAGCCTAGAAAACAAAGTTACCCCTTCACATCTTGTTGTAAAAGCTATTGTCTCACTGTTTCATCTTCCTTGCATTTCTCCAGCACAGGAGAGGGGCTGGGAGTGGAGAGCAGACCCTGGAGGGGTGGGAGGATGCACGGAGTCTTAGCCAGCTTCCTTCTGCCTCCGGGCACAATTGTGTGGGGCTTGTTCTGTGCATCACCTCATTGAATTACAGCAAAACCCTTCAAGGCAGAGGTTGTTATTTCAACATGGCATCTCCTTTGCTGCAATGAGTCCATAAATCTGACTATGGGTACAGATGCATGCCCCCTGGTTTGAAGGTGATTGTGCTGGCTCAGGTGTGATGATCAGAGAGGTTTAGCAAGTGCTCCAAGGCCACACAGCTCATGCCTCTGGTTCCCAGGCCTCAGCTCTCGGCAAGACAGCTCATCACACTCTTTCGCACCTGCCACAGTCAGTGCACATAGTAGGTGCTGATCACATAGTAGGGACTCAGTGAGATGAACTGCAGCCTCCTGTACGTGACTTTCTCTTTCTGGCAGCCAGAGGAATCTAGTCCAAAGGCTGCATTTCTCTGAGAGATGGCTTTCCAAGGAAAGTCCAGAACCTTCTTTCACAGTCCTCTAACATGCACTGGGCAGGGAACAAATCGAGTTTGGGCCAGGGTGGTGGGCTGGATGGCAGGACAGCCCCCTGCAGGCAAACCCTCAGCAGGTGTGGATGACACCAGGAGCTCTCCCCCTGCCTCCAGCCTTCCCGGTTCTCATGGTCTAAATCATCTGAAACGAAATCATCCCTGGTTCATTGACCTTTCTGCAAATTTTAATTTACACTCAGAAGTAAAATGTCACATAATTTTTATGCATTTGGCTGAGCTTCTTTGCCGCTATGTTAAAAAACAATTCTTTATCAAGATTTCATGTCAAATTTGCACCAGGGGTAATTACCCCAGGATAAATGCTGCATTTGCACAAAGATCCACGGGCAAGGCCTGGGAGGGAGCATTGGGAGCCTGGCAAGGACTGCGGGCAGGGCCAGGATCCATCACCCCCAAATCAACTTCATTAACTGGCTGTTCTCCCTGCGGTGGGTGAAGCCCCTGCAGTGAGAGAGGAATCTGCAAAGATTCCTCCAAGACCCAGCCCAGCACACAGCTCTCTCCTCCTCTTTGGGATTTAATGGCCAACACACTGTTTCAAATTGTGGTGCTGAAAAAGACTCTTGACAGTCCCTCGGGCTGCAAGAAGATCAAATGAGGCAATCCTAAGGGAAATCAACCCTGAATACTCACTGGAAGGAACCGATGCTGAAGCTGGATCTCCAATACTTCAGCCACCTGATGCGAAGAGCCAACTCCTTGGGAAAGACGCTGATGCTGGGAAAGATTGAGGGCAGGAGAAGAGGGCAAACGAGGCTGAGACGGTGGGATGGTATCACCGATTCAGTGGACAAGAACTTGAGTGAACTCCAGGAGATGGCAAGGCACAGGGAGGCCTGGCATGCTGCAGTCCATGGGGTTGCAAAGAGTACATGACTGAGCTATGGAACAAGAGCAACGATTGTCCAGCGGCCTCCATCAGAGAAACGGGGCGCAGACACATGGACAAACCTCCCGGAGCCTCAGTTTTCTGCTCAAGGTGAGAACAGTAGCAGCATCACAGACTCCACCGACAGGAACCACCGCTGACAGGAGAGGAAGAGCAAACAGAGGCAGGGAGGTCAGGAAGCCCTTGCAGGGGCACATCCAGCCCATGCCCCAGGCTGAGATGAAGCGGCAGCAGTTTTGGAGGCATCTATTACAACAGTTTCCTCAGATGCAGGACTTGCTTTGGACATTTATCCTTCTAATCGCCATTGTATTTATGGTAGAAAAGAAATCACACTTGTCATGAGGAGTCCACAAAACAACGGTGTCCCCGAGCCACTGTCCTTAACTTGGTCGCTACGTATGTGTTCACATGTTACTGACAGAGTCCACCCTTCTTCCCTCCGACGCAGGGCATGCTGTGGCTCCCTTGCTCCTGGACGGTTACCATGTGCCCTGCTTTGGCCAGAACTGGGAGCCAGAGCAAGGTTCTCCCAGGAGGAGACCCAGGAGCCAGTGAGTCCCGTTTCTCAGCAGCAGGTACTCCTTGCTCAGCAATCATGGGAGCAGAGACACCCCTCTCAGCCTTGGGTCCAACCATCTTAGGCTTATATTCCCCTGGCCCTCACAGACTTCCCAGGCCCCTGGGCCTCTAACAAAGATTACCAGAGGGAGAAGCAGGGAGCACGGCAGCCACATTGTGAATCCACATTCCTGCCCCCCTCCTTCCTGGACCTGTGGTCCTGGGCATTCTGTGGACGGTGATGTTGTGAACGTGCGGACGTGGGATTAGGACCAGAAACAACACAGATGTCTCAGGCCTTTGCTTCCTTGGGATGGTCCCTGGCTAAGGAATGAGATGCTCCAGAAAGACAGGTGACAGGAAGAAGTGTCTCAAGGTGTCTCACGCTCTTTCTCTCCACGTCTGGGTTGATTTCATTCTTTACCAACCATTCCTCGTTGTGAGCCTGGTGAATGTGTCTCCAGGTCCCGACCATCAGAGCCCAAAGTGAGTCAGGGGGAGGCCCACCCTGGCGAGTTCAGAGGGCAGCATGTGGCCACTCTCTTTCCAAAGAACTGCTCTGTGGTGCAGCCCCACCTGAGCATCTCCTTGGTTCTGCCCAGGGATCTCCCTTCTTTGAAGAACAGGGGCTCCTCAAGAGGTAGGGGGTGGGCCCAGCAGAGAGCAGGGTGTGAGGGGTGAGCCAGGACAGTCAGTATGTGGATGGACAGTTGGACAGATGAATGGACACAGATCAGAACAGACAGATGGACAGACGCGGAGCATGTATCTGCTCCTCTCTTCATGGTGCTGGGTGTGTGAGGAGCCCCCGTACCCCGGAGCTGGGAGGGACCATGGCCAGGAGGCTGATCCCACCTCTCTAAGCTGGAGTCTCCGGAGTCACCCACCAGACTGAGGTCCCTGTGCCACCTGGAGCCGCCCTCCCGATCCTCAGCCCAGGTTCAAACAGCACGTCCTCAAACAGCACGTCCTCAAACAGCACGTCCTCCCTAGATGGTAGGAACAGTCTCTGAGAGCTTGGAAAGGAGAAGGAAGCTGTGAGTGGATGGATCTGGGGAGCGGGAATGCTCACAAGTGCTTTTAAAACACAGAGAGCGCAAAACAGCCTTCCACTGCCCCTCGGTAGAATGGAGTACAATCAGAAACCAGGTCTGGGGCCCAGCCGGGGTCTCCCCTTCCTCCTGTTGGCCTCACCTGCAGAGAGGACAGTCGGGGGAGTGAAGGAAGGGAGACAAGGGAGATGGGGAGGGGAGAAGGGAATAGAGAGGGGAGGAGGAGAGAAGGGGAGGGGGAGGGGAGTTGGCCCCGGAGGACAGAAATCACCTCCTCTCTACCTGGGCCTTAATTGTGAATGATTTCATTAGCTTCATCCTGATGCACGGGAGCTAATGACAGAGGCTGATGGTTCTAAAAATAGCCGGTCCTGCTCCTTGTGTTGTAAAGAGTCCCCCATGGCCTGCCCTCTGACCTGCCCCTGCCCCCGCCCCGAGCCTGCTGTCTGCCCCAGCACCTACCCCTTGCCCCCCACCCAGTTCAGATGTGTTAGGAGCCCTAGAGGGGATGGAGCCTGGCCCCAGACCACTGAAGCTGAGCCTGCAGAAGGCGAGGCTAGAGGATGGAGGGGGCCACGGAAGGTGCTGCAAACCCACCCTCTTCTCATGCAACAGGCTTCTCTGGCACTGGGTGGCCCCACAAAGAAGACTAGGGCAGAAAAGCGGCCAGGAGCTTATGGGGTGTCCGCCAGGCAAGCAGCTGTCCCCTGAGCCCCACCAGGGGAGCAACCTCACACCATTTTCTCTCGGGAACCCCCGCCCCGACACTCTCCAAACAGAGGCCAAGTGTGAGGGTTGCCTCCCCACCCCCACTTGTAAAACAGGTGACAGCTGTCCCTCCCAAGTGGCGGGGACGCCGTGTGCTCTGGGTGTGGAGTTTGGCCCAGAGCCTGGCAGGTGCTGAGACCTCTATAAGCAACCGCAGTCCTTACTATTACAATGATCACCTTTGTTAGCTGTAACCAGGGCCCCTAAGAGACACTTGAGCTTGTCCTTGTGCAGCCTAGCAATAGCCATTCATCGCCAGCCACACAGTGGCAATGACATTCCCACGCCTGGGATGGAACAGGGAGCCCCTGGGCACTGCCCTGGGTGTGGCAGAGCCTGTTCAGAGAGCCCACTACCTCCTCCCTGGAGTCTAAGGATCGCCTGAGCCTTATCCTCTCTTCCTGACCATCCTCATCAGGAGAGCAGGAAAGGTCTACCCCAGGCCAGCCTCACCATAGTGCACAGAATTACAGCCACAAGCCTGAACCGCCCTTGTAGACTGTCAAGACTGTCCATACACGTGCAGCCATATCTCTCGTGGTGTCTTAAAATGTAGTCATGACCATCTGTTTGTGAATGGACACCTGGGTGTGGTTTTACATGTCAAGCTCTTGGTGGCAGGAGCTGATGGAAAGACTCGGTGGAGCCTTGGAAATTACTGAGGAGTGGTGCTTCTTAAATGACGCCTATGATGCCCTTGGCTGGTCTGCGTCCCTGGGGAAGGGCCCCAGGGCAGGGACAACTACGGTCATGTTCACACCCCAGAAGGAAGAGGGCGCTTCTGGCACAGGCTGGAAGCCAGGAGCCCCTCCCCATGAGCCCTGAGCTCTGCCGCTCGCTGGCCATGGGCCCCAGTTTCCTCTCCTGGACAGTGTGGAGCACAGAGTCGTGACAGATCTGTGAGATTCGCTACAACGATGAGCTCCAGGTGCCTCGCGGGACCCCTGAGTGACGAGCGCAGGAAAACTCACAGGACGTTCATTAGTTCAGGAAATGTGAGTGCAGATCTCCAGTAAGGTGATAGACTTCTTTTTTTATTGTGTATTTTTGTTTATTTATTTGGCTGCACTGGGTCTTAGTTGCAGAATGCGGAATCTTTGGTTGCAGCATGAGAACTCTCAGTTGCACCCTGTGAGATCTAGTTCCCTGACCAGGGATCAGACCCAGGACCCTTGCATTGAGAGCATGGATTGTTAGCCAACAGACCACCAGGGAAGTCCCCATAGACTTCTTTTGTTATTTTTTTTATTTAAATTTATTTTAATTGGAGGCTAATTACTTTACAATATTGTATTGGTTTTGCCATACATCGACATAAATCCGATACACGTGTTCCCCATCCTGAACCCCGCCTCCCACCTCTCTCCCCGGACCATCCCTCTGGGTCACCCCAGTGCAACAGCCCCAAGCATCCTGTATCCTGTATTACTTATTTTTCTTTATTTGTTTGACTGTGCCAGGTCATAATTGCAATATGCAGAATTTTTGGTTGTGGCATTCGAACCCATAGTTGCAGCATGTGATGTCTAATTCCCTGACCAGGGTTCAAACCAGGCCTCTTGCGTTGACAACATGGATTGTTAGCCAGTGGACCACCAGGGGAAGTCCCCATAGACTTCTCTTCTTAACAGTCAAAAACCACCTCCATTTTTCCAAAGAATCAAATGGACTCCAGGAATTTTGATGAGAGAGCAAAAAATCTGGGCAGGGCCATGCCCCTAGGGTCAACTCCCAATTTCTGGAGCACCCCCCATCATCCTTGGCTATTAGCAAGGCTCCTACATTCTCGAGATCAGATATGGACCACAGGCCCCTTCCCCCTTCCAGTGACACTGGGCTCTTAGGGGAAGAACATCCCTCATGGCCTAAATCTCTAAGCATGGGAATGACATGGGCGTGGTCAGTCACTCATCGTGCTGTCCTCCAGCTGTGATCTGGGCATCTCCCACACCTGGCACTCTGCAGGCCAGTCCGCAGGTCTGCGGCCAGATTCACCAGCGTCACCCCTGCTGGCTCTCTGTGAGTGCAGACAGAAGGACCGCCAACCTCCTCTTTCATCAGGGTTGGGACTGCCTCTTTCATCAGAGGATCCCCCCAACTTAAGGGCTTCGGGCTCCATTCTGATGGGGCGTCAGTAGGATTTACTAACAAGGAGCTCAGACCTCGGTCCTGACGACCACTGCAGAAGGAAGGTCTGTGTAAATAACCTTCCTGGGATCTGGAGTTACTGCCTTTCCCCACCTCTCCAAGCCCTCTGTCTCCTGAGACACCTGCACCTCTATCTTCCTCAACAAAGGACTGTTAATTAGTCCCACAACCTAGAGAAATACCCCTCCTACTTGGGCTCAGAACCATTCTGAAAGTGAAGCCTTGTGATGCAGTCCCAGCTGTGGTAGGCAGTGTGTGGGGAGACAAGCTCTGCCTCTCCCACCAGCATCCCTGGATTCACAGGGCGTGTGAATCCTCACTTAGGACCCCGGGAGCTCATCAAAGCAGTACTGGGGTGGAGGCACCCTGGAAAACACAGTCACCCAGACCAGGGAGCACGCTTGTTGCCACTTCCACTGATGTTTCCTGGAGAGAAAAATGGATATGAAGTCGGGGTAGCTGGATCACTGCGCTAGATTCATTATAAAAGAAACCCGGGGCAGAGGCAGGTTTCACGTTGCCTGCCATAGACGGAATGGCATCAGAGAGGTTTTGGTGTTTTGTTTTAAAATGGGATTTTTAACATCTCTGAGACAGAGTGTTTCCTCTGGAGAAGATGTGTCTGATGGAGAGTGAATATCCATTTTTTAGTAGACTTTATATTTTGGAGAAGTTTTAGATTCATGGGAAAAGAGAGCAGAAAACAGAGTTCCAGGTGCCCCTCCTCCCTGCAGTCTCCCCTGCTGTTAACACCTCCCCAGGACATTGTTACAACTAGGGGTTTCCCTGGTGCCTCTGAAGATAAAGAATCTGCCTGCAATGTGGGAGACCTGGGTTCAGTCCCTGGGTCAGGAAGATCCCCTGGAGAAGGAAATGGCAACCCACTCCAGTATTGTTGCCTGGAGAATCCCATGGACAGCTTGGCAGGCTACAGTCCATGGGGTCACAAAGAGTCAGACACGACAGCAACAACACCTTCACTTTCACTTATTACAACTAGTGCAGACATGGTTACAGTGGATGGACCTGCACTGACACCTTCCGTCACCCAAAACCCACAGCCAACCTTAGGGTTCCTTCCTGGTGCTGTATGTTCTTTGGGTTTGGACCAATGTGTGATGACATGTATCCACCATTACAGTATCAGAGTATTTCCTCCACATGAAAAATCCTCTGTGCTCTTTTCCTTTTCATCCTTCTCTTCCTCCAACTGCTGGCACCCCCTGATTTTTTAAAAAAATATTTGTTTCTATTTATGTGTGTATTTGACTGTGCCAGGTATTAGTTGCGGCATGAGAACTCTTAGCGGTAGCATATGGGATCTAGTCCCCTGGCCAGGGATTGAACCCACGCCCTCTGTATTGGAAGGCAGAGTCTTGACCACTGGACCATCAGTAAATTCCAGCCCCTGGTTGTTCACTGTCTCCACAGTCCTTCCTTTTCCAGAGTGCCGCGCCGCTGGACTCACACAGTCTGCAGCCAGCTCTGATTGGCTGCTCTCACTATAACATGTGTTTGCGTTTCCTCCACATCTTGTCATGACTTGGTGTATCCCTGGATTCCCATTTTTGAAGCTAAGGGGAATAGAACCCATGCATTTATTCCGATAGCATTTGGAGGAACCCCGCGGCAGGTGCTGGGATTCACAGTGAGGACGGCAGGCCTCGCTCCTGAGGGCCCAGCATACTTGACATGAGTGGTTGGAGCCACATGAGCAGGGCAGCGGCCTTGGGGGAACAAAGGATGGTCCCCCATATCCTGGAGGACAGGGAGCCCTGAAGGGGGGTGATCCCTGGGCAGGAGAGAGCATTCCTGCACACAGAGTGGAGGGAAGCGAAGTGGGTGCAGGGTGGGATGGAACAGGCCTGGGTGGCTGAGCCTCGGACCACAAGGAGGGAGACCACGGGGCAGCTTAGGTGGCCCCTGGGGACACACTTGGACACACAGGACACCTCAGGATTGGCAGCCACTTGAGCAGGTGCAGCAGGTGATGGATGGAAGGAGGGAGCGAGGAGGGAGGCAAACATATTTACTCCTCAGCACAGGCCCAGCTACAAGCTCACCTCTGGCTCATTTGATCTTTCTCAACTCAACTAACAAGAAAAATAATAAAACTAGAGGTTTCATGATCGTAGCTCAAGTCTCCAGCACCCCAGACGCAGCCCGCTGCCCCCATAAATGTCAGCACGCTGGTGCCGGTGCCGACAAGGAAGCAGATCGGGGGTAGCCCGTTCCCAGCACACTAGCGCCCCCTTCCTCTCAGGGAGCGAGCAATGAAAAATGATGAGGGTAGGGGGTTAAATGAAATCCTCCTGGCTGGGGGGGCTGCCGTGCCTCCTTTCGGGGTGCCATGCATTCTCGGCAGATGCTGTGGATAAGCATGGCTGCACCTGTCTGCTGTGAGTTAGCAAGATGGGCATGGGGGATGGAAAATTCTCCTAAGAAAGGGTTTTGCACTGTCCTGGAAAAAGAAAAGAAGCGGGTCTCTGCTGTTTAGCCCAGGGCTTAATTATGGGGCTGCACACAAGGAGCAACTTGGACTCACCAGAGCCAGGGCCCCACACTGCTGAGTCCAGCTTGCGGAATGTGCGGTTTTGACCTGTGAGATGTGCACCAGCTAAAACATCGCAAATGCCTTGCGTTTGGGGTGTTGGTTAGCTGCATTATAAAAGTACCCAGGGCCCGGATGGGAAACGCTGGCGTACGTAATGACTCGGGGCCCATGTAGCACTGGGCTCGGGGGGGATCTGTGGAATTCCTGGAGTGAATGAGTGCATTCCACAATGTCATCTTCTCCCAGCAAGAGTAGTTTGCTTGTTGATAAAATGAAGGGTGGGATAGATGGCTTCTGGGGAGTGTTCCAATCCTGACATCCTAGAGGTCTGAGACACCCCTCGGAGATGCTGGCGACACGGGGATGCCACTGCAGGTTCTTACAGGGGGGCATGGTACCCGGAACGTGGCTCATGCACACAGGCGGCTTCCAGGAGGGCAGCCTGGATGCCCCCTTCCTGAAGCCTTCACCTCCCTCCAGGGCTTAGGTGTGCTCTCCCCTTCTCCCAACTTCTCCAGTGAGGGCAGTACCCCCTCACCCTACCCTCCTCTCTCTCCAACCTGTGCTTGGGCCAGGAAGGGAGGGGCCCTGAGGAGGGGAGCTGGGGTCCTGGGGCGCGGTTATTTACAGGAAGGCTTTGTAGAGCTCTGGGCATGTGGGGCCTGGGGGACTGGGGTTTCCAGGGGCAGAAAGCAGAGAGACCCTTCTCCCTGTCCTTCCAGCAGCCAGAAGGCCCTGGAAACTGCTTTTCAGTGAATTCATACACCATAAATTTCACCATTAACGTGAGCAACAATCCAGCGGCATTCAGTACATTTGAGTGTGAAGCAGTCATCGCCTCTCCCTAGTTCCAACACTTCTCATCCCCTAAAGGAGACCCCATACGTCCTGGCAGACACTCCCCAGCCACCGGCCACCACTCGTCTGCATCTGTGTCTGGTGGCTACAGCTCCAGCCCTCCCAATGGGCAATGGCAAGGGTGACGGTCTCTCGGGGACCCGCAGTAAGCAGGCAGCACTCTGAGGGATAATGGGAGACCCCACAGGGACATAGCCACGCTCAGTGGATGACCCACGAGAGACTCCCTCAGGGGCCCCCAGGACAGGGGAGCAGGGAGTCCTGAGGTTGTGCAGGCACTGCCAGTCTCCTCTCTGCCCCCCGCCCCCACCACGGAGGGCATCCCTACACATCTCCCTGGTGATGCATCCTTGCTGGGTGGGTAGTGAACCACCTACTTGTGGAAGGCTCTCCTGGATTCCTCACTCTTTTTCTTCCTTTTCTCCATCTTTTCCTGGCTCTAGAGTTCCTCTCCTACAAGCAGACATGTGTGAAGTGGGTATAGGGGATACTATGATCCACTGTGGCTAAATTTTGAGGACGTACCTCTGAAGTCACAGCAGTGGGCCTCTAACTCAGTTGACTGGGTGTTTCTATGGCTGGGAAAGGCTGGGATCCTCTCTCAACGTTGGCTCCAAAAGAGGGTGTCACGTTCACTCAAGACAGCCTCTCAGCCTCAAAGGCCACTGGACCTTCCTAGAAACCCCCAGAGTTGGGCGGGGGGTGGTTCTTCCCTCCTGGTGCACTAAGTGTGTACTCAGTCCCTTCGGTCGTGTCCAGCTCTTTGTGACCCCTGTGGACTGTAACCCACAGGTCCCCTCTGTCCGTGGGATTCTCCAGGCAAGAATACTGGAGTGAGTTGCTATGCCCTCCTCCAGGGGACCTTCCTGACCCGGGGATCTAACCCGCTTCTTCTAGGTCTCGGGCACTGGCAGGTGGGTTCTTTGCGACTGACAGGTCACCCCGCTGGCTGAGCACCTTCCTATGTGTTTGCTCTGACTGGTTTACCCGACAGCCCAGCTCCCGCCACAGCGGCTCTCAGTCCTTGAGATTCCGCCCTTCCCCATCTTTGCACATGCTGCCCACCTGGAAGCCCACCCCAGCCCAGGCCTCCTGGAGACCCTCATATCCCTGGAGCTTGGCCGAGGCACCAGATCCTCATCCTGGGAAAACACTCCCCGCTGTGCGTCTCAGTTGGGCTCTCTCAGAACCGGGCTCCTTCCTTCACGCAGAGCCCCCCGCCCTACAACCCCAGGGAGCCACACCCCGTGTGATGACCCGCCCCACCCTGAGCTCCATCTGGCAGAGACGTGCTTCTTGCTCTGACTGTGGCATCTGTAAATCCACACAAACGGATGGATGGATGGCGCTTCCCATAGGAGCTCTGTGTGTGCAGCTGCCTTCTCCAAGGGCCAAAGCCCTTCCAGGGGTGGGCAGAATGCAGGACGCCCTGGGGCGGGGGAGGCCACAGAGATTCCAGCGATAACTCAGTGGGTTCGCATTGGGCGTGTTGGCGGGGACACCACTAGGATGACAGACAGAGACTAACATGTACACAGCACAGAGGAAAACACGCCTCCCTGACAGATGGCTGGCAGGGTGCATCCCTGCCCCTGGTCCCAGCCGGAGGACAACCAGCCCAGGGTGCCCATCAGCCTCCACTTCATTTTCCTGGCTTCCTGGTGAGGGTCAGAGAGGGGAGGCCCCTGGAAGATGAAATCCTGCTCTTGAATTTCCTGGTGTTCAGCCTTTCCCATTGTGTCCATCTAGACAGTTTCCTGGGTGTTTGGTTCTTGCACGTGCTTCTCAAACCATTGACAGTGCTGCTGCTGCTGTAAACTCTGGGCCTTCTCAGCATCAAGTTACATTTCAGGAGCAGAGCGGATGCTGGCGGGTGTCTGTTCTCAAAATAAATAGGGCTTGGGAATGGAATGCAGTCTAAACGGAGAGGCAGGCTCTGGGGGCCAGGCCAGCTGCGGAAGGGGACCTAGGCTCCCAGTTGAGCAAGATGGTCAGAATGTTAAGGGCTGGCTGTCCCCACACCTCCCACAGGGCTCCCCACCCAGGGACCCCCCAGCTTGGCCAGCCCTCTACTAGATTCCACCATCCACACTGCCATTTCCCAGTCACCTCCCACCTGGAGCCTTCACTCTAGGTCTTCCTGGGTAGATCCCCAGAGCCGGGCACCACGGGCCCATGAGTATGTTTGTGCAGTGAATGACTTTGTGTGACTCTGGCCAGTGCCTTTGCTCCCCATCTCCTCGGATGGGTGACATGCCGGGGTGTAAGATGAGCTGGGTTCATCCAGCCAGCCTCTGCCTGCGCCAGCCCTGGTTCACCCTTTGCTGGTGCTCCCAAAGGCCAGTGCTCAGAGCACCTGCTGCTGCTCAGGTCACAGACCCATAGTCCCAGGTGCATCCCCAGGAGGCATGCCAGGGTGGGCATGACTGCAGAGTTCAGCTACACCCAACACAGGCCCTCCACACCCTGGCATCCCAGCAGAGGCACACACATCAGCCCCTACCCCTGGCCCTGTCCTTGGGCAGGTGGCCGAGTCCTCCCCCTAGGACCACCAGGCCTCCCACAGCCCACCACACCTCCAAGGGGACAGAGGCAGCCCGGGCTGTGACTGTGCGTGTTTCATCAACTGGACCTGATTTCTCTCAGGAATCCTCTGCCTCTTGTCAAGTTTGTTTAAAACTAATGGAAGCAATTAGCAGGCCTCGGAGATGTGTGGCCAATCTGGGTTGCGGGGAGCAAGCACACCAGGGGGTCCATATCCCAGCCACGGATGGAAGGAGATGCAATCACCTCTCCAGGCAGTTTTCTCCAATGGAGCCTGGAGGAGGTCATGACCCCGGTGCCTGCAGCTCTGCATAGGTGTTTTCTTCCCACGAGGCTGGAGGACACTCATGCTGGGGTCACAGTATCCAGCCTGGCCCAAGAGGAGTCCATGGGTGTGCACGGCCCGACAGCTTCTGACCCCCAAAAGAGAAGGACTTTACCTGCAGAGAGGAGGTAGACCCCAAAATGAAAAGGAACAAGAGGAGGGAAGTAGGTTGAAGAGGAAGCAAAGAGAGAAAATTGGGCAGGATACGCTGAGGGTGGTAAATGCCTCCACTTGGCTAGCCCCCGGCTACAGCGCCAACTCTGAGCTTCCCAGCCACCAATAAAGAGGCAACTGCCTTGAACACCTCTCCAGGAAAATACAAGTGGGCTCCTGGGTGAAGCATCAGCTCCTGCCCAAGACCCCAGATGTGTCTCAGGGGAGTCTGCCCACTCCCCCACCCACCAAGAGCTCACTTCCCATTTTTATGACAAGATGTAGTGTCTGTAACCTTCTGAGCAATGTTTGCATGTTGAGAAATCTAAACCCACATTTCTTAGGGTTTCAGATGGGCGCTCACTTATTCAGAGCTTAAGCGCCATGAATGCCCCTGGTGTCACGAAAAACAAGCCTTCCTGATCTTTCCCTTTGACAGAGAGATGGTCACCCAGCAGTGCCCAGGAAGGCACTGTCCTGAACTCTCCTCCTTCTGAAAAGCCAGCTCCCCGACTCTGTGTGCGCTTGGAATGGCCCCCAACTTCCCACAGACACATTCCAGCTCCTGCCTCCTCACTGACATGGGCTCGGAGTCTCAGACAAGGTGGTGAAATGAGCCATTGGGTAGAGCTGATCAGCCGGCCTGCAGTGACACAAGCCAGAGGCCAGTTCTGTGTTGTCCCAAAGCCCCTGTGCCTCCTCAGGATTGGAGGGTCCTAGTCAGACCCCGGGGTTGAAATGGTCTTAAAGGCGCCTGCATGGAAAGGCTGGCTTTATCATTGTAGGTCGTGTCTGGTAGTGCCATCTTCAATGTTCTGAGGGTCTCCCATCCACGGAGGATGTCCAACCCCTGCAAGGTCCCTGCTCCTGTGGACGGTGCCCCAACCTTCCTATTGGGGCAGGGCCTACGCAGGTAATTTTTTTTTTTCTGACATCTGCGTCCACACTTCCCTCAAACGCCGCCAAAGCTCTGCACTAATTAAAAAAAAAAAAATACAGCAACACCGTCACTTAATCTGGAAGAAATGCAAACTCCCTGCTGCTGTCCAGTCCCATTAGCAATATTAGAAATTTGCTTTCAGAGAACAAAGGGCTAATTTCTGTACTTCGTGCTAATCTCTGGCAATCACAGCATTGTCATTTTATCTTTGTCAAAGACAATTGAGCATCAGAAATGATTGATCCATTCAGTTTGTTGCTGACTTTAATTTGTATACCGTTGGGCGATGGTACAATGAAAGCAGCCTAGCATTCTCCTGTCACTTGGGAAAGAATGTGACTATTCCCTCCCCAGGGGGCATTTCCCTGGAGCCTCAACCCACTCATCACCTGGATTGCCCTCTTCCACCCGAGGACCTCCTCTGTGAACCCTGGAGTCTGTGCACACGCGGAGACGCCTGGCTCCATCACACTGAAGAGCATTTTTGTATTAAACCCACGAGTGGGAGGTGTCGGTGACTGGGAGATGTCTGGAGTGAAGTATTTGAAACGAGGGAACGTTCATGTTATTTATTATTTCAAGGCAGCCAACAATAAAAGGTGAACCTGGGGGAAACACTCTATCAGAACTAACAATAAGGAGCTTTTTTTAGTTTCTAGAATAAATAGTAATTAAATCATGTAAGCTGTGACAGTGAAATTGCTTAAAAAACCAATCCTCCCACCATAATTGCTGAGATACCCACATTTTTATAAATGTTAGGTAACTTTATCCGTTACTTTCATCAGCAGAATGTGACACTGGCTGTGGGTGCCTCATAATTTACCATGGCTTCAGGTGGCAGCTACAGAAGTACATGGATAAAAAGGCCCTGATGCAGTCCCAGGCAACAGGCCGCTTCCGCTCTGTCTTCTCCTGCAAGGAGGGGGCAGGGGGGCACAAGTGGTCCGGAGATGGAGTCACAGGAGGTGCCTAATGGATGTTTGGGGTCAGTAGACCGTCCACCTTACATGCCTGCTTCCAGGTCATGAGAAAGCTCCAGCTGCCCAAGGTCACTAGAGAATCCACTGAATGCCACCCCCGTCAACTCAGACTCCAGTTGAGCCCAGAGGTGGTAGTTAAGTTGGGGAGAGGGGGATGAGTTTGCAGAGATGAGAACAGCTATGCGTCAGAGAGAATGAAGCAAGTTCCTTGTGTTTTGTTGTTGTTCCTTTTTCTAAGGCCTCAGCTGATTCCCGGGAGGTAGAAATAAAAACCCCTGGACCTCCCTGGAGGCTCAGTGATAAAGAATCCACCTACAATGAAAGAGAGGCAGATTCGATCCCTGTGTTGGGTGGATCCCTGGAAGAGGAAATGGCATTCCACTCCAGTGTTCTTGCTCGGAGAATCCCCTGGACAGAGAAACCTGGAGGGCTACATACAGTCCATGGGGTCGTGGAGTCAGACACAGCTAAGCGCACACAGAGATAAAACTCAGTACCTGAAGGTCAAGCAATCAGTTAAATAACCGCTTTCTCACCCATATTAGAGACCGAGGACTGCAGCTGAACATAAGCTCTGAGCAGACGCCTGCCCGCCAGGCTTTCCCACCCACCCTGACCTTATCCCCTTTCTCTTGCAGTCAAGTTCAGCAGCTGCCTGGGGACCAAGGGGACGCACTATGAGACCAACAGCATGGACTTCAAGGTCGGGGCCGACGGAACAGTCTTCGCCACCCGGGAGCTGCGCATCCCCTCCGAGCAGGTGGCCTTCACCGTGACGGCGTGGGACCACCAGACGGCTGAGCGCTGGGACGCTGCAGTGAGGCTGCTGGTGGCCCAGACCTCGTCCACGCACTCCGGACACAAGGTGAAGCATGACTGCACGCAGGGAGGGCCTGGGCACATGTCCTTCCTCCTCAGGTGGCTGAGCGGAGCCTGATTGGCAGAGGCAGACACCTGAGTGGGTGGCACAAGGCTTGGGGGCGACCTCTGACCTCCTGCCTTCCCAAGCAGGGCTGCTCACAGGCCCCCATCAGCTTGGGGCACGGTCATCAGCACCCTGACGGTCAGTTCCTTTGCGAACAAGGGCCTCATGGCTCCATTTCTCATTGGGCACCTCTCCTGCCTAACCTTGTCGCCCCTCAGCCTGAGGGCTCCCGAGGCCTAGAGGAACGAGAAGTAAGACAGAGGCCACATGGCTGGCCGGGCAAGGCAGGCAGGGTAGCTGGTGTGAGACTGATTCAGAGAGAGAGGAGGGGGAGGAACGGGAGGAGGGAGGGGGGAGGGCACACTTCACATAAACACACACCAGCGCATGTCCCCAGGCCCCAGCCCTCCCTCTGACTTCCCCTCTAACTTAGCTTCGTGGCTGTGTTGATAGGATGGGAGGGGTGAATTCACCTTCCCCCAACCGCCCCCGCATCCTGAAAGACCTCTCCACCCTGTGTGCCCCAGGACTCCAGGTCCAGACCCCTCAGCCCCCAGAAATGCCCACGTTAGGTTTCCTGAGTCTGCGGGGACCAGCTCTGCTCACCTTGGCCTGCATTTCAGCAGCTGTGTTGGCCTCAGGCTGGGGGCTGCTAGGTCAGCAGAGAAATTGCGGCCCAGAGGACCCGCATGGTGGGTCCAACTGCACGTCCATCTACACGAAGGTGGACCTATAGGGAGGGAGAACCCTTGAGAGGCCTTGTGGCCGTTGGTGTTATGATAAGCATGTGGTTCAATAGAAAAGACACACAGCAGGTAAAGCAGGACAGGCCGTCAGGACAGCATCCAGGGGTATTCCTTCAGGAAGGGCCCACAGGAAGTGGAGGGTTAGACCAGATTGACCAGATGCCTTTCTGTAGATTTGCCCAGAACCTCACAGGACTAAAGTGCTCAGCAAACCCCAGTGGGACACAGTCTAAGTTTCCCCAAACCTATTTGACAAAGAAACCTTCTTTATGGGAAATTTTTCAAGGCAGGTGTTCTGAGGAACTCACTTTGGAAAACTGGGGCTGTGTTTCATTTTTGTCTTATTTTTAAGCCATATGGTTAAACCACCAGGAGGTGATTTAGGTTAGAAAATCAGTGACTCGGTGGCTAGCCTTATCCTGGGAGGTGGGCTGACACCTTTGCTGATGACATCTTGGGTGCCCTCGGGGGTGTGCTGAACTAGCTAGGTATTGAAACACACTTCTAACAGGGGTGCCCCTCAGACCATGAGTCTCACCTTGAGGATGTTGAAAATCCTGAGATGGATGTGGTTTTCCATCCCTTCCTGAGTGATCATGACCAGCCACGCCATGGTGGGCAACATGGCCCTCATGGAGGCCCCCTCCCCGCCAGGGCTGAGCCAAGGGCAGCAGTAGAAGGCTTACATCTCGATTGCAATGGCAATGCGGAAACGGAAACAGTGCCTTGTGGCCAAGGAGCAGGGCTCTCTAAAGCCCATGGATGGCCTCAGATAAGAGGCACTAATTAAAAACAGAATGACACCGTCTGTCAAGCATGTTAATGACGTGATTTCTGAGGCAGTTAATCCCCTGATCTTCCAAGAAGGTGACTGCAATTAGACAATCACCAGGATGCGTGCACCTCCAACCCCATGGCAGGCGGGGCCAAGAAGCACCTGATCTGCAGATTCCATGTCCCAGGTTAAGGGCATCTGTGGGGTGACTATGGGGCCGCACCCTGAACAGATGACACGCGACCGTGTAGGCAGTGGGCACGTCCCTGCCACCCACCTGAGCCGGTCCTTCCTTGTTTATTTCCCATCACCTTCGTTGCTAAGGGCTCCGTGCTTCCTATCTTCAAACCCAAAGAGCCTTGCCCTAACTTTCTAGGACCCTCCCCTAAGTGTGTCCACATCAATCCTCACAACATCTGCCAAAGTGGACACTGTCACTATCCCTGCTTTACAGGTGGGGAAGCTGAGCTGTGTGACTGCAGCCTCTTGCTACATGGGAGAACTGATGTTCTGGAAAGGAGTAAATAAGGGACTTTCTAGGCACAGCTGAGCCCAGCATCATAACAGAGCCTGGCTGCCCTGGGTTGTCTGTCTGGATCAAGCTCCTCCAGCTTACCAGCTGATGTTCTGGGACAAGCATACAACCTCTCTGAGGCTTTGTTACTCTGGAAAATGGGACAGCAACACTGCCTACATCCCACCCAGGGGTGGTTAAGAGGATTATGTGGGATGATGCGAGGTCAGGCAGGGTGCAGACTCTATGAGACCATCGTCCCCAAAGAGGTGAAAAATAGTAGGTCTTCTTGCTGTCATTGGCATGGTCCCAGCCCTCTGAGTCCTTTGCTCGTCTCGGCCACGGGGTCCTCACCAGGGTGGTGCCTGGGAGGACAGGGAGGAGCGCCGGTGTGGGACACTGGCTGATGCACCCTTACAAAGCAGGGCCGGCCTTTGAACAATGTCACTCTGTGTAAATGGATTGAGGTGATCCAGATGGCTGGTGTCCTTAGCCACCTGCCAGAAGCAAATGTCAATCTTCTCCAGGGGAAGGTATCATGCCAGACCTCAAATTATATCTGTCTTCTTTTGTATACAATTTCTAGCACTCAACCGAAAATGACTGGAGGAACAAGATAAGATAACTAAAAATTAAGAGGAAAAGCAGATAATAATCAAAGACCGATGGGGTAGATTTACAATTATATTGTTAATTGTAATCATTAAAAATAGATTAACTCTTGTACTTGGAAAAAAACAAACTGACAATATATTTTTCAAAATCTATCCATACGCAGCTTACAGGGCTTCCCTTATAGCTCAGTCAGTAAAGAATTTGCCTGCAATGCAGGAGACCTTGGTTCGATTCCTGGGCCAGGAAGATCCCCTGGAGAAGGAAATGGCAAATGGCAACCCATTCCAGTATTCTTGCCTGGAGAATCCCATGGACAGAGGGGTACCTGGCAGGCCACAGTCCAAGGAGTCTACAGTCCATGGAGTTGCAAGAGTAGGACACGACTTAGCGACTAAACCGCCACCAGGCAGCTTACAAAAGATATATCTAGAAAGCGTAAGGATACAGGAAAGCTTGACGTAAGAGCATGGGGCAGGGAAACACCAGCCAAATAAACAAGTATGAAATCAATGGTAGATTTTAACTAGCATCCGTGAGTAGACAATAGAACATGCAGACAAACTCTCAGTAAGGAGACAGAAGATCAGAAGCACAGAATTAAGAAGTCTGACCTTGGTAAAATGTACATAAAGCACAGAAACCAACTGCTGCTAAACACAGATTGTTTACAAGTATACTCAGAATACTTACAAAAATTAGCCAAACGTCAAGCAAACATCAAAATGCTTCAGAAGTTTAGAATCAAAATGTAGTTTCTGTTCTTCTTACCACAGAGCAATTAAACTAGAAATCGATAAAAAGGAAAATTACTGAAAAATCCCCATAGATTTGGAAGTTAAGTAAATGCCTTCTTATTAACCCTTGGGTAGAAAATAAATCACATGGAAATGGGAGATTGTTTTGAACTGAGTAATAAAACTAGTTGGGACGTATTAATCACTGAAGTCATGCCAGATGGAAATGTTTAGCCTTAAATACATATATTAGAAGATAAAGACTGCAAAAAATCAGCAATTTTAACACTTATCTCAAGAAATTATAAAAATGAGAAATGAAATACAAAGTAGAAAGAAGGGAACAGTAAAACAAAGAGGAGAATATAATGAAACAGAAAATAATAGAATCAACAAAGACAGAAGTCGGCTCAGTTAGACTAAGAAAAAACCTGAAAATAATTCCTATCTAGAATGACAAGAGAATCTCAGGACCAATCACACAGACATTAGAAGGGTCACTTGAGGACATTATATACAATTTATACCAATATATTTGAAAACAAAGATGGAATAGATAACATTCTAGAATATAAAATTTACCAAAATTAACATGAAAGGAACATCTGAACTGTTTTATTATTGTGAATAAAGTTTTAGTTCAGATTTTTATCACACACAAAAAATTACTCTCACCATGATGGCTCCACTGATAAGTTTTACCCAAGCCAAAAGGAGTTAAAACTCATCCTACAAGAGAGATGGCTTCCCCAACCAAATGGGGACCATGTTGAGACCAACAGGAACTTTTCCCAAAGCCAGCAAGGACCTTGAAAGAACCATGAGAAAGAGGATCGTTACATGCCTGTCCACTCAGAATAGATGGGAAAAAAACCTAAGCAAAATTTTAACACACGTGAATCCCCCCATGTTTACATGGGATAAACAATGGCCACATTCATCTGTTTCAAGAAATCAAGATTTGGTTTAACACTTAAACATTAATCCAAGTAATGCAAAATAGAATAAACATCACATGATCATCTGAAGAGTGATTATTAAATTTAACTTCCATTCAAGATGAAACTGTTCAGCTAATGAGGAAAAGAAACCATTCTTAATCTCACAAAGAGTATATATAGCAAACATCTGAACTACAGTTGGAATACGCAAAGCCTTCCCTGACTTCAAAAATAGGGCAAGGACACTCTTACACCACACACCAGAGTTGCAAGCCAGTGAGTTTAGGCAAGAAAAAGAAATCAGAATAAACAGAACTAGCATTATGTGTAGCTTACATAATTGTGAATGTAGAAAATCCAAAATATTCTATGGCTAATTTATTGGAATTAATGAATGATGTTAGCAAGGATGCTGAATGTAAAAGCAATTGCACCTCTACAGACTGCAGGAGATAGTTAAAGACAGGGAAGCCTGGCATGCTGCAGTACATGGGGTCGAAATTTGGACACGACTGAGCAACTGAACAACAACAGACCAGGAATAGTTAGAAAATACAATCTGAACCAGATACCGATTACAACTGCATTAATTATACAAGACCCTTACGTATTACTGAGAGCAATTTTTTTCTCTTTGGCTGTACTCTGCAGCTTGTGGGATGTTAGTTCTTACACCAGGGATTGAACCCAGCTCCTCGGCAGTGAGAGCATGAAGTCCTAACCACTGGATCACCAGGGAATTCCCTACATATTACTGAGAACACTTAAAGATCTTTGAAAATAGAGGGATACACCCTGTTCATAAGTGGCTTAATGTTATGGTGATGTCAGTTCTACCCAAAGGTTTCTATAGATTTAACACAATCCCAGCAAAAATCCAACACGTTTTTTTTTCTTTTTTTTTTTTTTAGTTTTTTATTTTTTAAATTTTAAAATCTTTAATTCTTACATGCGTTCCCAAACATGAACCCCCCTCCCACCTCCCTCCCCACAACATCTCTCTGGGTCATCCCCATGCACCAGCCCCAAGCATGCTGCACCCTGCGTCAGACATAGACTGGCGATTCAATTCTTACAAGATAGTATACATGTTAGAATGCCATTCTCCCAAATCATCCCACCCTCTCCCTCTCCCTCTGAGTCCAAAAGTCCGTTATACACATCTGTGTCTTTTTTCCTGTCTTGCATACAGTGTCGTCATTGCCATCTTCCTAAATTCCATATATATGTGTTAGTATATTGTATTGGTGTTTTTCTTTCTGGCTTACTTCACTCTGTATAATCGGCTCCAGTTTCATCCATCTCATCAGAACTGATTCAAATGAATTCTTTTTATCGGCCGAGTAATACTCCATTGTGTATATGTACCACAGCTTTCTTATCCATTCATCTGCTGATGGACATCTAGGTTGTTTCCATGTCCTGGCTATTATAAACAGTGCTGCGATGAACATTGGGGTACACGTGTCTCTTTCAATTCTGGTTTCCTCGGTGTGTATGCCCAGCAGTGGGATTGCTGGGTCATAAGGTAGTTCTATTTGCAATTTTTTAGGGAATCTCCACACTGTTCTCCATAGTGGCTGTACTAGTTTGCATTCCCACCAACAGTGTAGGAGGGTTCCCTTTTCTCCACACCCTCTCCAGCATTTATTGCTTGCAGATTTTTGGATCGCAGCCATTCTGACTGGTGTGAAGTGGTACCTCATTGTGGTTTTGATTTGCATTTCTCTAATAATGAGTGATGTTGAGCATCTTTTCATGTGTTTGTTAGCCATCCGTATGTCTTCTTTGGAGAGATGTCTATTTAGTTCTTTGGCCCATTTTTTGATTGGGTCGTTTATTTTTCTGGAATTGAGCTGCATAAGTTGCTTGTATATTTTTGAGATTAGTTGTTTGTCAGTTGCTTCATTTGCTATTATTTTCTCCCATTCAGAAGGCTGTCTTTTCACCTTGCTTATATTTTCCTTTGTTGTGCAGAAGCTTTTAATTTTAATTAGATCCCATTTGTTTATTTTTGCTTTTATTTCCAGAATTCTGGGAGGTGGATCATAGAGGATCCTGCTGTGATTTATGTCTGAGAGTGTTTCTTTGCTTTTCTATAGAAAGGCTAAGAGCTGACTTTAAATTTTTAAAGAAAAATACAAAGGGCTTCCCTGGTGGCTCAGTGGTAAAGAATCTGCCTGCAATTCAGGAGACACAGGAGACGTAGGTTCAATCCCTGGTTTGGGAAGATCCCTGGAGGAGGGCTTGGCAACCCACTCCAGTGTTCTTGCCTGGAGAATCCCATGGACAGCGAAGCCTGGTGGGCTACAGTCCATGGGGCCTCAAAAAGTTGGACACAACTGAATGACTGAGCACGCTTGCAGGAATAATCTAGAATGACACAAAAATGGGAGGCCCGGGTGCTTCAGACATCAAGACTCCGAATAAACCACACCAGTTTCTCAGCCTCACCACTGCTGGCATTTGAGGCCAGATCATCTCTGATGTGGGGCAGCCCTGTGCACTGTGGGATGTTTGCCAGCATCCCTTGCCCCCCTCCAGATGCTAGCAGCACCCCACCACCCCTGTTTGCAACAAAGCTGTCTCATGTCATCCTCAGATGTTCCCCAGGAGCCCCATCTGAGAGCCACAGAACTACAGTCATTAGATGGCACTGTTTGAGATCAAACAAATGGAACAGAATAGTACAGAAAAAAATATTTAACATTTTGGAAAGTCTTATCTTCATGGAAGGCTTCCCTGATAGCTCAGTTGGTAAAGACTCCGTCTTCAATGCAGGAGACCCCAGTTCAATTCTTGGGTCAGGAAGATCCTCTGAGAAGGGATAGGCTCAGCTGATGAAGAATCCGCCTCCAGTGCAGGAGACCTGGTTTGATCCCTAGGTTGGGAAGATCCCCTGGAGAAGGGAAAGGCCACTCCAGCATTCTGGCCTGGAGAATTCCACAGACTGTATAGTTCATGGAGTTGCAATGAGTGGGACACAACTGAGCAACTCACTTTCACTTTCATCTTCATGGAGGTTTAACTTTTATACAACAAAATTCGCCAACTTCACGTAAATGACTTGATTTACCTCGTCAAATACACACGGTGCCAACACTGGATTTTTTATGAGTGGCGCTGGATGGCAGAGGCCAGTAAATTGCAGCTCACAGGTCACATCTGACCTGCCACCTGCCTGCTGAGGCCTGCAAGCTAAGAATGGTTTCTGTAATTTCAAATGGTTGTATAAGCACTTAAATTAATATCCTCGACTTTGCTTCTTGACCTGCAATGTCTAAAATATTTAACTGTGTGACCCCTTAATAAAAAAAAATTGCCAAGCCTACTTAGAATAGTGGAGGAGGACTGTCTTTTCCGTAAGTGATGCTGGGCTAATGGGGTACCCGAAAGGGGAAAAGTCAAGTGACCCCTTTGTTGTGCTTAGTCGCTCAGTCATGTCCAAGTCCTTGCAACCCCATGGACTGCAGCCTGCCAGGCTCCTCGGTCCTGGGGATTCTCCAGGCAAGAATAATGGAGTGGGTTGCCGTGCCCTCCTCCAGGGGATCTTCTCAACCCAGATTTCCCTCATTACAGGCGGATTCTTTACCATCTGAGCCACCAGGGAAGTCCCAACTGACCCCTACCCCCATGCTACACCCCGATCAGTTCCAGGTGGATTGTAACTCTGAGTGTGCAAGACAAAGCAGACAAATAGAAGAGAATTGGGAGTGATGTGTGAGGAAAGCTTTCTTATATGTGATGAAGCACAGAGACTACAGCAAAGGTTGATGATTTGACTTCATGAAAAATGAGAATCTACTTATCACTACTTAAGAAAGCAGAAAGACTGTAAAGCAATTATCCTTCAATTAAAAATAAATAATTTTTTAATGATTGACAAAGAGGCACATCCTGAATATAGAAGAGTGTGCAAGCTCGGTCGTGTCCGACTCTTTGTGACCCTGTGGACTGTAGCCCACCAGGCTCCTCGGTTCATAGGGTTTTCCAGGCAAGAATACTGGAGTGGGTTGCCATTTCCTTATCCGCCTGAATATAGAGAGAGCATCACTATGTAAAGACAAATAAGCTGATAGGAGAAAAATTAAAAAACAACAAGCTGTCCATGAAAGAGGAGAGTCTGGTGGTGGGTCAGTGTGAAGACATGTCAACCTCAGCAGGGCAATGCAAATAAAAGCCAAAACCTACCAGAATGACTAGCCTTCAAAAGACTGGCAGTACCAATTCTCACATTGGTGAGAACGCAGAGAAACGGCATTCCCATGTGCTTGGTGGGGATGCATTATGGTACAGCCTCTCCAATAACAATCAGCATTTTCCATTTAAATCTGAATATACCTCTGCCTAGTTGAGAGGAAAACTGTTTCTCTTCTCACACCTCTGACACCAAAGCTATAGGTTTTCCACCCCAGCCAATCCTCTGACTTTCCATGGACACCAACTGGGTGTTCTCTAGTGTATTTCAATTCTGACCCTCGCAGCCCGGAGTCAGCACAGACCATGAGGCTCAGGGCTCCATCCACAAGCCCACTTCCCATCACATGTGGGTCACAAGGGGTGAGTCTCCTCCTGGTTACTCGCTCCTGTCCAACTCAGTTCTCACCACTCACACCTCTGGCCAATCATTTGCTATAAAGGTTCACAGAACTGGGCGCAGCACACACTTACTCTTCCTGGTTTATCATGAAGGAATGTCCAGGTCAAGCACTACGTAGGGGGACGTCCAAATGCAAGGGCTTCTATCCCCGTGGTGATGGGTGCACCACCCTCCTGCCACATGGATGTGTTCACCAACCCAGAAGTTCTCCACACCCCAGAGCTCAAGGATTTTCATGGATGTTTCATCCCGCAGGCAGGATCCATGAACTCAGCTTCTCAACTCAGCCCCTCTCCCCTCCCCAGTGGATGGAGTGGGCAGGGGGCTGACAGCTCCAAGTTCCTAATCATGACTCAGACTTTCTGGTGACCAGCCCCCTCCAGGAGCCCACCCAGAGTCACTTCACTAGAACAAAAGATGCTCTATCACCCAGGAAATTCCTAGGGATTTAGGAGCCATGGGTAAGGTGCCCCTGTCAATCCATCACTGCAGAGGTTGCAGGGGTTTCAAGAGCTCTGTGTCAGGAATGAGGAGCAGAGACCAAGTGTGTATTTTTCATCATGCCACTGGTTATAGGTACAAGCCCAGAGGAAGTATGTGCCCATTCATACCAAGAGCTCTGCACCAGAATTTGATGAACCTGAAAAGAACCCAAAGGCTCATCAGCACTAGGTTGTTTAAGAACCTGGTGGTGGCTTCGTGCAGCGAAATTCTGTGTAGCAGCAAAAATGAACAGGGAAGGCAAATCCCACAGACATGCATCGAGGGATAGAAGGCCAGGAAATGCAGACTGTGGTCCAGACGTGGACAACATGGAGTGCGTGTACAACCTCACAGAGGAAGCAGGAGGAGGTGGGCCCAGGGGGCTTTGAGGAATGAGTGGGGGACCCGGGCCAGGTGTTCATTCCCGTGTTTGTTTACTGAAGTTGCAAGCTCTTTCCCACAGGTCCTTTATACTTCACAATTTCAAAGCATCTTTTCAGTGCATGCAGAGGGCTTTCTGGCTGGGTTTGGGAAGGTGGGGAGTTCAAGGGGGACTCTGCAAGTGGGAGTTCTGCTGGTAGAAGGTTCTAGAAACACAAAGTGAAAGTGTTAATCACTCAGTCATGTCCGACTCTTTGTGACCCCATGGACTGTAGCCTGCCAGGCTCCACTGTCCGTTGAATTCTCCGGGGAAGAATACTGGAGTGAGTCAGCCATGTCCTTCTCCAGGGGATCTTCCTCACGCAGGGATCAAACCCGGGTCTCCTACATTACAGGTAGATGCCCTGGTCTGATCCACCAGGGAAGTCAAAGGGCCTGCCGCAAAGGAGCCATTTGCAGCGTTTAAAGTCCCAAGAAACTCTCATGAAAGGAGACTTGAGGCGAATCCCCGGAGGAGGGCGCAAAGGGACCCCCTAATTTCCCGGTTCCGTAAATCCCTGCTCTCTCGCGTCAGGTCCCATCAAGCACGGTCTCCCTCGTCCGTTATTTCAGCGACTCTCAGGGAGCGGGCAAAGGCAGCTTTATGATCAGGTGAACCATAAACTCCTGGCAACTTCTTCCTTTCCTCTCCCTTCTTAGCAACCACTTAAAGGCGGTCTTTTTGTGGGTAATACCAGCAGGGCTGGAAGCTGGAAGGTTTTTGTGTGCAGTCTTGCAGGAAAGCTGATAGCAATTCAATTAGAAAATGCAAATGAGGTCACATATTTCCCACGGGAGAGCTGCATCGCCCCCAAGGAATTGGAGCGACGTTCGGCCTCATAGTCGATACTGAGATCAAGTTCTTGCACCCTCGTCATCTGGCTGGCTGTGCAGCACTTGAAAGTGTCAATAGGACCTGTGGGTATAGTTTGCAAAAAAGGAAACTGTTGTTTATGAAACTAATATTAGATTGTAGAGTGTGTCAGCATCTATGAAAGATAAACTCAGTCACGCGTTATCCCGTGCCCAAGCCCAGATGCCAAAGTGCCATCTTTCCCTGGGATTTCCACCTCCCCAAGTGTTGGGCTGAACTGTGCCCCCAGAGTTCCTGTGGGGAAGTCCTAGCCCACAGTTCCTCAGAATGGGACCAGGTTGTCAGACGTAATTAGTTCCAATGAGGTCCTAGGGGCAGAGGGACCCTAATCCTGCAGGACTGGTAAACTTATTAAAGAGGAAAATTGAACACAGACACAGTCCTTGGTGCTTCCCCTATGGTGCAGCAGTAAAGAATCTGCCTGCCAATGCAGGAGATGCAAGTTCAATCCTTGGGCCAGGAAGATCCCCTGAAGGAAGAAATGGCAACCCACTCCAGTCTTCTTGCCTGCAGAATCCCAGGGACAGAGAAGCCTGGCAGGATACCTTCCATGGGGTCGCAAAGAGTCAGATGCGACTGAGTGACTAAGTACAGCACAACGGCACAGTCCCGGGCAGGACCTGTGTGAAGATGAAGACAAGGATGGAGGTGACCTTTCTGCAAAACAAGGACACCGCCAGCCACCAGGCTCCAGGATAGGGGCCTGGAGCGAGCCTCTCACTTGGCCCTGCGGAGGGACTGCCCTTCCCACAGCTGGTCTTGGCCTCCGGCCTCCAGAACCATGACATGAGCGTCTGCCGTGGAAGCCCCTGTCTGTGGTGGGCCCAGGACAGTCATTCACTGGAGATGTCGCCAGGTGGAGACCCGACCCCAGGGGTGGAGACACACATCGTCCGTGTAGCCTCCTGAAGGTGGATGAGAGTTCGGAGCTTCCAGTCCTCTTCCCGCCGCTGCTCGGGTCTCCAGTCCCAGCAGGACATCTTGCCAAGACCACAGGTGTTAAAGCCCCATCCCCACGGTCTGCCTCTGTGAGTAGAAGGAGCCCGTCTGTATCACAGACACTCAGATCTGTGACAGGACACAGAATGGAGAGGACCTGGCTGAGATGCAGTTTCTGAGACACACCGTGCCCCCCAGCAATGAGGCCCTAAGGAAAGGCTGGCCTCCGAGCAGCCCTTCATGAGCGCCAGAGGACCAGCACCCATGCCTTAACCCTATGCTGCCCACTCAGGAGTCTTAACCAAAGGGGGCCAGTGGAGCCTGCCACGCGCAGTGTCACCTAAAGGTCATCAGGTGGAGCCCTGGAAGCAGAGTGTGCATGCACCTTCAGAAAGTAGCAAGACGGTCCTTTTATGCTTTTCCAAAAGGTGGCCTCCACGTGACAGAAACAGCGACTCCCAGTGTGGCCAATACATGAGAGTACGGCCGGCGAGCGAGCACACTGCTGTCCATGCGCCTGTTCTCTGGAGGGTGGCAGCCACATTCATGTGTGATGGCCAGCTTGGTGCTTCAGGCACAGGCTTGACTGCCTGGGGGACTCGAGAAACGAGTGTCCATGTCACAGACCCACACAGACTGCCAGGAAGGAAATCCATAGTGACCACAGCCGGGTGGACCCTCCCAGCGATGGGTGGCCAGTTTTAGACCTCAGTGGGGGCACAGCGCTCCCCAGAAATCCGCAGCTGTTAACTCTGCAAGTGCGAAAGCAGGAGTGAGTTCTAACCCCTGGAAGCTGCACCTTTGCAGTTTTGGAGAGCTCCCGGCTGCCCCAGGGAGAGCAGGAGTGACACGGTGGAAAAGGGCCAACTCAGACCATGTTTCAGGCTGCTGACATCCTTGAACGAGTGTCAGGGTCTGCGTTTTGCAGAGGAGAGGTGTCCAGGGTCCAGGCCCAGGAAGAAATGCATGACAATCACTGGTCACTTTCCCTGGCCTGTCTTGGGAGTGAGGAATGGCCCAGGGCTGGGCCGGTAGAAGGCAGAGGCTGCTGGTCTGTCCAGGGGGCCAGGAGTGCAACATCTGAGTCGAGACTGGAGATAGGAAAAGCAGACAGAGATGGGAGCACCCTCGGGCTAGGGGAGCACCCTTAGGCAGAGCCAAGGTCAGATGGCCCTTCGAGAGGTATTTGTGTCTATTCTAAGATGTGTCGACATTCCAGGGGGAGCTGAGAGTAAGGGTGGGGGGTGGGGCTTTTTCTGCAGCAACCCTGGCTGGGCCAGCACCATGCCCGGCCTGCTTCCTGCTGTGTCTCTGCTGAGAGAGAGGCAAGGAGTGGGCTCCGGTCATGGCTGGTTTACTAAGTGGGCTGAAGGCCCCCAGGGGCTGGCCCGGCTGCCTCTCCCGCCCCATGGGGACCATCCCATCTCACCACTGTCCGTTCCCTGCTCCAGGAGGTCCCACCACCCAGTACCCACCACCTGGATCCTAGCACCTCCCCCCTCTCAGCTTCTCTTTTTCCTGAAAATACGAAAGCCTCAGAGGGCGGAAGCCATCCCCACCCAGCCAAGTCCACCACTCTGCCTCCTTGTTCCCGTGAGGGGACACCTGTCACTTCTGCAGGACACACCCTGCATCCCTCATCGCCTCTCCTGCAGCTGTGCAGGAGCCAAGATGCAAGCACAAACAGGAAGAGACCCTCCCTCAAGACCCACAAAATGCTCGTCCTGACCGAAGCCTTCCAGAATCATCCACGCTGATGAAACGGACCGTTTTTCTCACTAATTGACACCAACGTGAGCGATCCCAACCAGTCCCACCGCTTGCAACTCCAGGAAAAAGTCATACATTTTGGCTTAACTTGCTAATGTAATTTATTTATCTTCTCTTACTGTAATTGTACTTCTTTCTGTAAACTAAAGAGCAATTTCATTTACATTGTTGCTGGCAAAACATAATTGTCCTAATTCTCTAGAGCAGGTCCCCCAGTGGGGCGCTCAGGGCTTCTCCAGGAGGAGAAGCCTGGAGTTTGGGTTGTCACAGAGGGTTGGGGGTGCTCCTGGCATCGTGTGGACCCAAGCACCCTACAAGTGCACAGGACGCCCCCCAGAGCACCCCCTGCTTCCACATGTTGGCAGTGCAGAGAGCCTGGTTTAGAGCCAGGTGGGATCAGGGGGAACTTCTCAGGCCCTGGGAGACACATTATCTTCTGTCCTCGTTTTGCGGGAGACACAAGGCTGGAGAGGGCAAGGGGTGTGCTTTGAGCGTCTGTTAAGAGAAATGAGGTTTTCAAACTACTTGAGAACACAAAGCTTCCCTGAGGATGATGGTGATGGAAACAAATTGCCTGAAGAACCAGGGCTCAGTGGTTCCCCAGGGATGCTCCCACCCCCACAGTCCCTGACCCGTCTGCTTAGGCAACAGTGGCAGTGGTGTCAGAACGGCACAGCCCGGCGACATCCGCCCTCCGCGTCAGGGTTTCACCTTGTGAGTGAGGAGCAGGGAGGCCGAGTTCAGACCCCAGCCGCCGTCACAGCTGTATGAACCTGGCCAGTCCTTGGACCTCTGCCCAAGTATGAGTGACGACCATGTCAGCCCGTCCCTTCCTGGGTTGTTCTGGGTACAAGTGAACGAGGCCGGGGGGTTGGGGAGTCCATCCCATCCCCCACTCCACCCCACTCCTGCATCCCCCACACACCAGGCAGCGAGCACAGAAGTGTTAGCTTCAGACTTTCCTTCCAAATATGGATACACAAGGAAATAATCATGCTGTTTCATGCAGGAGACCTTTCTTTCCATGACTTTTATGGGAATTCTCAAAACAGTCTCCCCTTCTTAGAAGAGATGGGAAGTAAGAAATACCATAGTTGCTTTGAGGGGACAAGGATAGGGCATTGGTCTTCCCCATTGTGTTGTGGATGTAAAAAAAATTCCACTAAGTGCTTTTTCAGAACTAAACTCATGCAAATGTTTGTTTAGAATGGCTCCCATGCTCTATTTGTTAAAGAAGGGAGCTATCTTTCTGTTGTTTTATTTTGTGTTTGTTAAATACCATTTTATTCTGTCGGTCCTTAGCTGCCATGGAAACCAGCCAGAAGGCTGCAGACAGAACCCTACTTAAATATTTTAAATATACATGCTTGCAGGCAAACAAAATGTACCATTTTTCAAATGTATATTGAAAGGGAAGTCAGAGGTAGAGGAATGAACTATCTTATAGATTTTGGTGCCTCTCTTTTTTTCTCATGAAATCTAATTATCCTCAGTGAAAATCAGTACTAGACCTGACATTTGGGGGAGTTGGGATGGGTAGGACGCTGTTTCCTTGTTTGAAGCATGTTTAACCCAAAGCTGTAAGGAAGCAATGGAAACAGGAAGGCTGATGAATCAAAGACCAGGGAGAGAGCCGTAAATAACACTGATACTTGAGGGTGACTCTCATGCACCTGCGATCCATCACACATAGTGTGAGTGCACACGGAGACACAGCGTGTCATCCCCTCATGTCTCATTCTGAGCACAGACCCACAAATTCTGTAACCTGGGAGCACCAAGCCCTACATCAGTCATGTTTCTGCTGGGATGGGCCACCCCCTTCCCCAATATCAAGGCCCCCAAGAGGGTCCGGTGAGACTGGGAGCGATCCTGGTCACTTTAAGAAGGTGCAGGAGCAGGCAGGGCCGGACGCTGGTTAAAGGAAAGGGGTGGATACCCAGAGATGGTAGTAGAGTGAGACTCACGGGCACAGGTTGACCTCTGTGATGAAAGAGAAGCAGCCCCAGCCTAATCAGGGCTCCCAGGGCCTTCCACCTGAGGACTTCCTCTCCCCGCATCTCCCAGGAAATTCAGTGCAGGTCCTGGTCCCAGACCTCTGACCCTCAGCTGCTCGTCCACCACCCAGAGAGGTGCTGGCACATGGCTCCCGGGCACATGGCCAGCCTAGAGACCAGAGAGCAGGGAGGACTAGCAGGTTAAGGAACAGGATTCCCTGTTGCCTGCATCATCCCTCCCTTATCTGCTTATGCAAATTGCAGTCACAGGCTCCAGCCTCACAGAAGCCTTGTCTCTCAGCATTAAGGGTCCGGGTTGCACTGCCCATCAAGGGCGATGGAATGTGTGGGGCACCTTCCCCAGAAGAAGCTGCCCAGGGTAGTGAGAGCCCACTATCACCTCTGGGGGGAGGGAGCCCACCCTGCACCCCTTGATTAAGAAGCGTCCTTGTGGACATCAGGGTTACCTTGCCTGGTGGACAGGTCCCACAGGGAGCTAGCTTGAACATTTTCTAATAAATTTAGCTTTTATTGAATCAGGTGGACTTGTGCTTATGCTATTCTCTCGAAAGTGGGGGGAGGGCTTCGCTAACAGCCCAGTGGTAAAGAATCCGCCTATCAATGCAGAAGACACAGGTTCGATCTCTAGCCCGTGAAGATCCCACATGCCACGGAGCCCCTAAGCCCATGTGCCGTAACTACTGAGCCTGTGCTCTAGAGCCAGGAAGCCACAACTCCTGAGCTCACGTGCCCCAACTACTGAAGCTGGCATGCACCCTAGAGCCTGTACTCCCCAAGAAGAGAAGTCTCTGCAACGAGAAACTCGTGCACCGCAACTGGAGAGTACTCCCCTCCACTTACCGCATCTAGAGAAAACCCTGCATAGCAACGAAAACTCAGCACAGCCAAAAATAAATAAATAATTTTTTAGTGGGGGAAATTTACGGCACTGAGGCACAGCAGCCTGGGACCCGACAACTTCGTGCAGTGGCTGTGGGGGCGTCAGGCTTCATCTGTGACCCCATCTTTGAAGGGTGGGGTGACTGGTGCTCTTAAGAAACACACTGTGCTCTGGGAGTTTTTAAGCCACTTCCAGATCCGTGTCATCCCCTGAGGGTAGAGGCCTCTGGGGAGCCATCTTCTCTGGAGGAGAGTGGAGCTCACTGCACTTTGCTGAAGGGTCGGGCACCCACGTGTGATGACCTGGGCTTGTGTCCCAGGCCCTGCTCCCTGTCCACCTGCTTCAGGCACAGTCAAGAGCCCAAGGACCCAGACTGGCTCATGGTGGGACCCTCACCTGCACTCCCATCACCGGGAGAGGTGAATATTCCCCACTTACCCACTGCTAACCAGTTGACACCCTCCTCAATCCAGAATGGCCAAGAAGGAGTTTCTACATTGGAGACAGAGCCTGGGTTGTTTGTATTCCCTGCTCACTTCTGAGTGTTCTCTGAGTCACCTATTTGCTTACACTCAGCTCTTCAGAGTTCTGTGTTCCTACCAGAGAGTGGTTGGATAACAGGAAAATGTAACCAATTATAAGTTTTTGCATATAGATCGGAGGAGGAGCGTATGACTATCGTCCTCCCCTGACACTTTTCTCTCTCTCGTTTTTTTTCCTTTTTGAAAAAATAGGAAGGAAAAAAGAAGCGATAATTTAAAACCTGCCCCAGGATAGCTTTGCATTATTCATCTTTCACTTGTGAACGATGATGGGAGGGAAATGACCCGGCTTCTTCCTGATGTCGGCGAGTCCCTGAAGACCTCACCGGGGAGTCGCTCTCAATTACGCTCATAATCAGACTCAGAGGACAACCTCGTTGAAAGGAGAGCAGAGCTGGGCGGGCGTAGGGCTGCGGGAACTTAAGAAAACGAGACTGTGTGGCCGGTGAGGAGCTAAGGAGAAAGCCACCTCGGGGAGATGGGCACAAGGGTCACTGCTGGGCTCCAGGTTTGGGCTCAGTGCAGGGAGCGGGTAGAAAGTGATGATTTTGGCGGCGGGCATCGTGCAGCTTGTCTGCGGACTTGGGGCCGTGGCCTTCCCTTGAGAAAGGAGGACAGTCCTTGTCCTCCTGCATCCCTTTCTCTCCTGAGTTCACTGAAGTGTGTTCCTGAGTGTGAGGGTACATCCCTTTATCCCTGGACAGAGGATGCTACACCTGAGATTATCCGGAAACCCTGCCAACAGAGAAGCACTGAGCCCAGAGACAAGGTGACCTGGAAGGACCTTAGACCCTGTCCTGGGCACTACAGACCCCCAGGAGCCACAGGAAAAGCAGGGCGCACACCCCTCCCAGGGGACCAGCCCAAGCAGCCACACAAACACTGGATGTTTTCTTTACAGAGTGCATGTCTGTTGAGGACGTGACCCTGTAGTTCACCTGTATCGCTCGGGAATGAGACCACCTAACCTCCCCGGATTGTAACCTGAGGCAGACACTCCCCACCTCTGGCCCACAGCCCAGCTGCCTCCAGAGCTCATCTGGCCCCTGGAGAGGGAAAGAGGCCCAGGGGAAGTAAAAGACTCACTCAGGGCCCAGGCCTGGTGCAAGGACACCCCTCTCCCCACCCCCGGGGAAGCTCCTCTGGGCAGCTCACCATTTCAGAGCCTCCTCAGCAGAAGAATCCAGTGCTGAGACCGATTGATTAAGACTCAGTGGGAGAGGCCATCTCAAAGGAGAGATGCTTTATAAATAAGAGCCGATTAAGGAGCAGGCAGACTCAGGGCTCCACAAACGAGCGCCCAGTCTCTGCATTGTCTATGCCTGGGAGCCATGGTCCCCACCCTCATCTGCCCTCTTGGGGAAAGGCCATACCTGTGGGCAGGACAGCCCTGGCCCCTCCTGTCCCCGTAGAAGCCCACCTGCCACCCCATCCTAGGGTCAGGGCTCCAAGGGGTCCCCAGAGCCAGCAGCCACCCAGACTCACAGGACAGAGGTGCAGGGAGCGATGTACAGAATTCAAGGGAACCGCGTCAGGCTTCAAATGCCACCCCCCGCTGCACACCATCCCCGCAGCCGCCAACTCTGCAGGCAGGTGGGCTGGATCGAAGGTCCGACCAGACCACCAGGCAATTTCCTCAGTGCTCACCGTTCTGCAGACCTGCAGGTACGAGTGTGGCCGAACCCAAGGCCAGCCCAGCAGTCAGGAGCCCCTCCCTACCACTTACAAGGCCTCTGACATGAGCTGAAGTGTCTGTAAGGAACCAGTGATGTGGGCTTGGTCACCGGATCAGGGTCGGGCTGTTGGTTCTGAGAAAGTTGTGACACCTTATATACAGAGAGAGAGACATACAGAGCACACACATATGTACACATGTACACATATACATATGTATCCGTGTCCATACATGCATGTGCCTATATAGGCCTGGACATGAACACACACATGTGTGGTTTTTAGTAACAGGAGCACAGAGGCCACATTTGTGTCTCACCCAGCATCCACCATCGTGGCTCAGAAGCACTGGTGACCTTGGCACATGGGGAAATGCCTGCTGTCATCTGCTCAGATATGCTCTCCACAGTGGCCACGGCGTTATTTCCCGTCTGTGTGATTGTGCATCTGGGTTTGCGAGCCATGATCTGAGCGGCCCGAGGTCATTGCAGGTCCAGAAGTGAGCACTCGCCCTTGGGCGATGGCTCGTCCATGTTGGCGTTGCCGTCCCTCCCCCAGAGGAGCGGGTGTGTCTTCCCGTCCTGGCGAAGCTAGCTCAGGTCTGGCATCGATCTTCTCCAGATTTTGTTATTACATTTGTCTCACAGCTTTAAAATAGTAGCAAATATGTGCAATTTATTTAAACAACACTAGGGAAATTAACGCCATGGAGGCGCAGCCTCAGCAAAGGAGGATGAGGCAGGTTTTCTAAAGGAGAACAGAACAGCTCGATGAAAACCTTTCACATCCTGAGTCTGAGATTCAGAGGCTCACGTGAGCCTCAGCAGGTGCCCAGGTAGACCTGTGTTCTCTGCACCACACACAGGGAGACGTGGGGGGAGCCCAGATGTCCAGTCCTCGCCTCCCAGAGGTTGTACCTGTGGCTGGGACCCCTGCCCCAGCCCACCAACCCCCACCATCGTGCGAGGTGCTTCTGGCTGATTCCAGCTGCTGCCCTGATGCCGACAAGCTCAGAACAAACACTGTCTCCCTCCCGTCTCCTGAGGCAGTTGCTGGGACAGGTGACCCTCATTTCCTGAGGGGCAAGGTCTTACGTCTGTGAAGGGTGACAGCCCCCTAGTCCCCTGGAGGGCTCTGTAAACACACACCGCAGGCCTCACCCCAGAGGGCATGAGTCCGGGCTGGGATCTCACACTTTGCATTTCTATCCTGCAAGCTGACCTGCGGGGAAATCAGAGATAAACCAATGTCTTTGGGCCTCTTAGATGGGAATGTCCCTGTCTAACCAACCCACTGCATGCTGACATGAGGACTCCTAGAGGGGATGTGACCTGACGAAGAGACCCCAGAAGTGAGGGTGGCATGCAGCCAGATGCTCCAACCTTGAGGCCTGACCTCCAGCACTCAGATCCTGCCTCTGCCTAATGAGCTAAGAGGACTTCAGAAGCGACTTGGCCTCTCTGGGTCCCCTGGTAGAGAAGGGATGACCTTCCTGTGGCCTTGAAGGGAGGAAAGATGCAGGAAGAGACGGTGGAGAACATTCCGTGCCCACAAAGTGCCCGGGGCACATGGAGAGCAGTCATCTGCATCCTGGCTGCCAGGGACTTCCCTAGTGGCTCAGATGATAAAGAACCTGCCTGCAATGCAGAAGACCTGGGTTTAATCCCTGGCCCGGGAAGATTCTCATGAGGAGGGCATAGCAACCCACTCCAGTATTCTTGCCTGGGAGATCCTATGGACAGAGAAGCCTGTTGGGCTACAGTCCACGGGGTCAAAAAGAGTCGGACACAACTGAGCCACTAACACTTTCACTTTCTGGCTGCCAGGGAAGGGGCAACGTGCAGCTAGGACCAACCTGAAAGCTGTTCTGTGATGCTCATCAAGGAGCCTAGAGACAGCCCCGCCCATCATCATGAGAGACGCAAGGTTGGTCACAAGGCTGGGAGGATGTCAGGTTTCCGTAGAAATCAAGGCCTCGGGATGCACACACCTAGCACGGATCCTTCTGATGAAGGTGGGACGCAACATAGGGAACCTTTTGGTTTTTAACTGCCGCAGACTCTTAAATGCAGGAATTCAACACGGAAGACAGCTGGGCCCCTGGTAGGGAAAGTCCCAGTGGGGGTCTCAGTGGAATATGGTTAGCCTAGATAGGTTTTTCCGCTGATGTAGCATTAGGTTTTGCCTACAAAGGTCTGTACAGCCAAAGCTATGGTTTTCCAGTAGTTGTATATGGATGTGAGAGCTGGACAATAAAAAAGGCTGAACACCGAAGAATTAATGCCTTTGAACTGTGGTGCTGGAAAAGACTCTTCAGAGTCCCTTGGACAGCAAGGATATCAAATCAGTCAATCCTGAAGGAAATCAACCCTGAGTATTCATTGGAAGAACTGATGCTGAAGCTTAAGTATGAATCCTTTGGCCACATGATGTGAAGAGCCAACTCATTGGAAAAGATCCTGATGCTGGGAAAGATTGAGGGCCTGAGGAGAAGGGGATGACAGAAGATAAGGTAGCTGGATGGCATCACCGACTCAATGGACATGAGTTTGAGCAAGCTCCGGGAGATAGTGAAGGACAAGGAAGCCTGGTGTGCTGCAGTTCACTGGGTCTCAAAGAGTCAGACACCACTGAGCGACTAAACTACAACAGAAAAGTCAACATTAGGTTTGGGCATTCAGGAAGGATACAAGTTGTTATTGTTGTTTTTTAATCAGTTAGTTTTGTCTGCATGTGTCCAACATTTCTATGCAACTTTTTTGCAAAAGGGAGTAAGGGAGGCTCTCTGTCCACAGCGGACCAAGACCAGCGGGTTCTCACTGGGTCCAGAGCTCAGTTGAGGGTGGAGACAATGCCGTGGCTGGAGAAGGGCCACGTAGGGCCAGGTGCCTCCAGCCAGGCTTGGGCTATCCTGATCTAAGATCTGTCTCCATACCACGAGTTCCCGTGTGCTCCTCCTGGCTCTGAGGCTTGGAGTAAAATGGACATGAACTGCGGAAAGTGCAGAGGCAGCCACATGGGGCGCCGTGAGTAAACCTGGAGGCCACACAGATGTAGGCGCCACATGTACACAGGAGTTCTTATTTATAGAATTTCATGCACATTATAACATCCCGAAATACAGAAAGGCAAAAGAAATACAGTAAAATAAAACTCACTGGTGACTAGAGAAGACCAGGGTTCACATTTCTGTGTGTTTCCTCCCAACCTTTTCTCTACTTTTTAAAAAATCATAGGACTCATATCGCCTATAACTTTGGCACCGTTTCTTCATTTACTGTTATCATATGGAATTTCTTCGTGTTTTCAAAGAGTAACTTCTAATGACGTGTAATATCCCCAAATATGAATGCAGTGCAATGCCTTTAACTGCTATTTACTACTATCAGAATTCCAGAATTTTTTCCTGATATTTTTATTCTTTTATATATACACACTATTATCATAAAGACAACTACAATGAACATCTTTATTTGTAGGGTTTTGTCCACACAGTTTCACTGGGACAGGTTTCAGCTCCGGAGTTATGGGGTTAAGAACGAGGACCTTTTCTGAGGTCCTTGAAAGTCAGTGGCTAAACGCTGGTCCCAGCAGTGACGAGGTCCATGACTTCAGAGCAGATATCCAGACCCACTGGCTCCCATCAGGTGTGGGCTCTTATCAGTCTAATTTCCATAGCAACTCTCTGAATTCAGTACTGTTATACCATCCCTACTTTATAAAAGAAGCAGCTGAAGCTTAGAGAGATTGAGGGCCTTTCCCCATGTCCACAAATCTTTGGACGAGGGTCTCTGTGACGCCAAATTCCACATCCCCAGCCATCACCCCCTGCTGACTCACAGCATACACTTCAGTGCAAAGGATTCACTCTGTTAACTCCTGCCACTCTGATGGGTGAGGAAGACACACTGCTTTAGTTTAGTTTGATAACTGGAAGATGTGAACATTTTTCATGAGTTTATCAATCCTTTGTATTTATTTTGCTGTAATTATCTGTTTGTGGTCTTTTTCCTGTTATAATTAAGTTCCATTTTTATTGATTTATAAGAATTCTTTATATAGTGAGGTTATTAACTCTGGTCATATTTGTTGTAAAATTCACCCATAAATAAGCGTTTTAAATTAAAATGTATGAGTACTTTCCTTTGTCATTTTTTTCCCATTGTTTTCCTCTTTAAAAGCCCTAATCTACTTGTTAAATAGTCAGCTGTATTTTCTCTATCCCACTCAATCTGTAGTCCATTTCTTTGTACAGACGAGAGGTTTGGTAGAATTTTTCCCCCTAGCATATACCCACACACACACACTTATCCCCGCACCATCCAGTCTTTTCCTGGATCTAGATTCCAGGGGTTTCCCTGGTGGCTCAGATGGTAAAGAATCAGCCTGCAATACAGGAGACAAGAGTTCAATCCCCAGGTCAGAAAGATTCCCCTGGAGAAGGAAATGGCAACCCACTCCAGTATTCTTGCCTGGAGACTCCTATGAACAGAGGAGCCTAGCAGCCTATAGTCCATGGGTTTGCAAAGAGTCTAACATGACTTAGTGATTAAATCACACACACACACACACAGATTCTAAGTGATGCCTTTTCCTCTGCAACACCTAACCAGGCTCCTCTGCCTCTTTTCTCCCTTTCTGCAGAAAGGAAAGAAGAACACAGTCCTGGACCCCGTCCAGCCTCCGAAAGACACACTGCTGCCATGGCCACAGCGCCAGAGCTCCAACGGGCTGAGAAGGCAGAAACGGGACTGGGTCATCCCACCCATCAACGTGCCAGAGAACTCGCGCGGGCCCTTCCCGCAGCAGCTGGTGAGGGTGAGTGGAGGGCCTCCTGCCGAGGGGGCTGCTCTCAGCTTTAGTCTAGGCTTCTCCTCCCAGGATGTCAAGAATTGAGCCTGATAGGCATGTTCCCAGAGCCTGGGATGGCTCTGCACTGGGTGTCCGAGAAGATCAAGATTTCACCTTTTCAGTAACAAGATCAGTATCACACAGAACAGAAAAAAATCATAAGGGCGGTCGTATCCTCCATGGTGGACAGGCCTGCTCGCTTTGGGACCTCTCTCTCCGGTCACTGTCAAGTGATGACTCTGGTGCTTGGGAGGAGATGGGACAGGAACTTGGGTCATGGCCCTTGACCTCTGGCATCTTCCTTTGATCTGTTTGTTCACACTTCTTCCCCATTATGACTAAGATGCTAAATGGAGAATGATGGCTTCTCTGTGCTGACAGTGACCTTGATGAAGTCAGAGGGCCTGAGAATGAGCCTGGGGTGCCAGGGGGCAGTTCTATGTCTCTTCCCTTGGTGTTATCTTCTCCTGACAGCCACCATGAGGTTGCTTTTCCTGAAGGAGGGAAAGACTCATTTCACAAATTCATGTTTCAATAATCAAGGCCATCAACTAGCATTTTCTTCTTCCCTTTGAATGAAAATTGCAACCCAATATGAGCAATAATTTGATAAAATGCTAGTGAGAATTCCAGTAGATAATGCCATCCATGGAGAGTGCCTTGCCCCACTCTGTTATTAAGGCATCATCTTCATTCCTTGGCCTGATTTGTCTGTTTTGTTTCCTATTCTGTTTGATGCAGAAAGAGAGGGTGGTGTTTAATATGCAGAGATGAAGCCACAAACTTTGCAGGGACCCCAGATCAGACACCCCACCGCACACACATCACAGACACAGTGACGTGTCATGAACATCATCCTGCCTTCTCCACATGTGATGCTGTGACTTAAGAAATACATAGTTTTGTGTTCATCCCCGTTATTCACCAGAACTCCTAAAGCCTGTGCAGTTTCCTAAAAGATAAGAGTGAAAAAGATGTCTGCAGACATTCATAGCAAACCCTGTCTAGCACATCTGAGTTTATGCACAAGGGGACTTTTGGAAAGCAGGGGACCCTCGTCACCAGGGGGACCAACCCTGAGACCGGAGGGCTGGTACCTGTACTTCTGCCCTACCTCCAGGACGGAAAGGGGACTGGAGGTTGAACCAATGGCCATGATTTAATCAATCATGCTGACGTGATGAAGCCTCCATAAAAACCAAAAAGGACAGGATTCAGAGAGCCTCGGGGGGTG
Organism: Capra hircus; assembly: GCF_001704415.2. Lineage (NCBI taxonomy): Eukaryota > Metazoa > Chordata > Mammalia > Artiodactyla > Bovidae > Capra > Capra hircus. Next base: position 54,602,174 of record NC_030820.1, on the reverse strand, counting down.
AGCACATGGAGATCTGGGGTGCCCCTTCTCCACCTCACCCCGCACCCCTCTTCCATCCGATTGTTCCCAAGTCACAGCCTTTATAATAAACTGACAGGCCAATGAGTGCACATTTCTGAATTCTGTGAGCTGCTCTAGCATGTTAATCCAACCCGAACCCGAAGAGGAATTGTTGGAATCTCAGATTTACAGCCAGCCAGGCAAAAGCACTGCTGGAATATTCTGCTGCCCTGGTTCCCAGTCTCCCAGGTTATGATATTGTCACCTGACACATGGACATTCCCTCCTCTGTCTCACAGGCTGCACACAGGCCTGTGAAAGGGCAGGAGACTTCCACGGGCAGAGCCTTGTCCTGCGAGGGTCCCCAGCCTGCTGGGTCCATTGGTCCTGCTGTCTGTCCTCTGCTGGATGATGGAGGAAAAGACATGGGTGTGCTTTCCTCCTGACCCCCTCCAGGGTCCCAGGGACAGAGAAGTTGTGGCTGGTGATGGCAGGGAGAGGACCGGCTTCCCCTCACTGGCAGGGGCTCACCACCCCACTGGCCGAAGGGCATGTTGATGGGGACACATCTTCTCACAAGCCACAGTGATGTCTACACGCTGCAATCGGGGAAAACACGGCCCCTCCCAAGTTAACACAAAACTTGCACATGGGGCAGGCAAGCAGCAGCAGGCAGAGGCGCTCAGGTCCTTGTAGACGATGGCGGGCCTTGCTGGTGACCAGGCGAGGTGTCCGGCGTCAGGTGAGCAGAGCTGCACATTCCACATGCTGGAATCCAGCGGTCACAGTTCAGAGTCACTGGGGGCAAGTTCTCCTGTTTTCTAGTCTGAAGCGTTGCTGTGGTTTGGAGAGAGAGTGTCCTCCGCTCCTCAGACGTCCAGTGTGTCTGCAGCCCTTGGAGGGAGGCTACCTCCAAGTCGATGTCGGCTCTGACGCAGACTGCAGGAAGAGAGGGTGGTTTAGGGTGGGCTGATGCTATGACAAGCTTCCCCACAATTTCAGAAATGTAACTCAATACATGCTCATTTCTTGCTCCTGGAACGGTCACTCGAGGGTGGTCACTCAGAGCTCCAGAGCGAGGGACACAGGATGGCTGGGCCTGGACGTGGCGAACACCAATTGGGCCAGAATCCCATTGGCCAACTTGCAGGGGAACTGGGGTACACAGCCCAGCGCAGGAGGAGGGCTATGTGTGGGGAAGCACAGGGCGCTGACCCAGCAGGTTTCCCCGAGATGAGAATGGTGCATGTCCTTTCCTCTCTAAGGGTCCCTCTGCTCTGAGGAGAGGGCAGCAGAGGTGAGCGATGGGGCCTGACTTACTGCCCTTCTCTGAGCTGGGCTGTCTTTTCCCTGCTGTCCTGCTGTTTGTCCTCCATACTCAGTATGCTCCAGCATCATGCTCATTATTTACTCATCTAAGGACAGGCCTCCAGAAGGCCAGGCCTGCCTGCATCTCTAGTGCTGTGAACAGTAGGTGCTGCCTGTGCTGAATGAATGCATGAGTGAGCAATCAAAGCCACCCCAGTGGTGAACACTGTCCTGGGCGCCCACAGTGGCCGAGACACAGGGCATCTGGGGGATCTTGGCACTATTGTCCTGGCTCCTCTGGGGTCAGACTGCTTCCACCGGAGTCAGGCTTCCAAGCTGAGCTGATCCTTTTGGGGAGATGAATCTTCAGCAGATGGAAAATAGAGTCTCCGCTATGGTTTCTGTGCAGTATTTGTGTTTTCCCAATGGATACAAAAGGCTTTCCTGGTGGCTCAGATGGTAAAGAATCCACCTGCAATGCAGGAGACCCAGGTTCAATCCCTGGATCGGGAAGATCCCCTCGAGAAGGGAATCGCAATCCACTCCAGTATTCTTGCCTAGGAAATCCCATGGACAGAGGAGTCTGGCAGGCTACAGTCCATGGGGTCTTAAGGAGTCAGACACGACTGAGTGACTAACACACACACAATGGATTTCAAGTCATTACTCGAGAACTCAGCCCAGAAACTCATGCATACAAATGCACTCACGTGCTCACTGTCTGCCTCCTCCTGCCCTCTGTCCCTCTCTCCTCCCCCGTTTCCTCCTTAAACCTTTAAGTAGCACAGACAAGGGTTTGGGGTGCTTTTCTGACCCATTTCTGTCTACAGGAAATCGGTGAGTTTGCTGTCAGTGTTTTTTCAAGGGGGAGGGGTGCTCCTGAAAGAAGCCCCCAGTCACAGTGAGCGTGAATACAGCTTGATGGGAGCGGGAAGCCGGCTGCGGACCATAGAGGTGCAGCTGGGATCAGCTGCAATTCTGTGCTCATTAAGGCATTTCATTCTGATAAAATATGTTAAATGAAAAAGTGGGAGGGAGATGAGCAGGCAGAATGTTCTTCCCAAAAAACCTCCGTTAATTACAGGCTTTTTCCTTGGAAAGGATATCATGTTTCTTTACAAGCCTTCCTTCTGCTGAGAGGGGAGAAGAGATAATAGGTAAGCAGAGGGGAGTCCTGGGCCAGGAGAGGGTTGCTGTGACTGGCGGGGCTGCTGGTAGCTGTGATGGCCGTGGCGAGGCGTGGAACAACTCAGGGGCTGAGCCCACCCAAATTAAATCACAAGCTAAATTAAGCGGTGAGTGAGGAGAAGCAGCCACTTCATGGAGATCCCACTCGGAAGATCCAGGCTGTGCTTCCTCCCAGAAGGAAGGAGGAAGCAGTTCACAGCCATTAAGCCAACCCCCTAGGAAGCTGCACAGAGCCTCTTCATTATCCAGGATCATGGAAAACGCAGGAGGGGGCCCCCTGGCAAAGGGTAACAGGCGACCTTCCTGCTCCTGAATTCCAGCTCTGTCTGGGCTCTGGATTGAACGGTTTGGGGCCACCTATGGGTGCCAGGCAGGCTGGAGAGTCAGAAGAGAGAAAATACACAGCCCTTTTGTGGCCTCAAGAAGCAGCAGGCATCCACTTCCCACTTGTCATCCAGAGTCTGGTCCCTTTACTACCTCCGTTAGGACTCCTTCACATGTAGATTAGAGGAGGGTTTTGAAAAGACACTCGCTTTTCTAGCGTGTATGTTAGGTTTGACTTCTAGCAAGATTCAGAATGAGGGTAAAATCAAACTTTTAGAAAGAGGACACATTTCTTAGCTGAGTCTAATAAAAATTCAGAACTGGTTAACTTGAGAGGTTGTCCAGGGCAACCGTAGGAGTCGGCTCAAGATGACGAGGAGGCAGGCAATGCTCTTGGGAGACAAGTCCTTTAATTTTGGAAGTTGGCATTTTAATAGACAACGAGTCATCCAAACCTATCCTCAGAGCCCTTGCCCAAGAGCCGGCCTGGAGAGGGAGCTCTGAATAGAAGGCTCCAGAAAGAAGTCCTTACATAATTGCTCTGTGTGGAAGAGGCAACATGGAGAAGATGAGCCAGAGACTCGCCTAGAGTAGGGAGAGCAAGAACTGGGCTGCAGGTGGCTTGGGCAGGGTCATAAAAACCAGCCCCTCGACATCAGATAACCCAAATGAGCTTCAGCCAACTGAAGTCAAAGGTTTTCCTCACGTGTTCTTGACAGTTTAGTGCCCATTTTGTGCATGTGAACCATACAGCCTCAGGTCCACCCGCAGATGTTTACAGACCTTTGTGTGAACAGAGGATGACCTGGGGTTGGGGAACAAGGGCTCAGGAGCCAGTTGTGGGATGAAAAGTACCCGGGCTTGGGTCTGCATCACGAGATGTGTGACAGGGAAATGGAAGATAACCCCAGATCTGCCCAGGATAGACTCTCCATAAATGTTCATCAGATGTACGAATACATGTGTTATCCTATACATGTATGAGTTCTGTGTTATCCTACAAAACATTTGCCGGTGGCCTAGCAATGTAATCGTCACTGCGCCTACCTCAGAACCTGGTACTCTGAAGGCATCCATCCATTCATGAATGATGGATGTGGTCATTATGCACCTCCTCATGGAAGCCAGGTTATCTGTCAAAGCACAGTATGCATGTCTTGTCCCCCTCCCATCATTTCCCTGTCATCACCAGGAGAAAACCTAACCCCCAAGCACGTCCTATGGGACCCCATGATCTGACTCTGCCTTTCATGCACCAAACTCCCACCATGCTGGGCCACACACAGCTTCCGGTTCTGGTCACATCCTTGGTTGCCTGAAGTCCTGTGTTTTCCCTGTGTTTTAGCCACCCTAGCCTGCCTACTTCCTCTGTTCTCTGAGAATGCTTCATGTCTCAGGACTAACACAGGCCCTCACCCATTGTCTGCCTGTGTGGCAGAGTTTTTGACAGTTTTTTTCCAGTAATTATCAATCTGTCTCCCCAGTAAACACACAGGTACTTGAGAGATAGTTCACCTGTCAAACACAACAATGAGGACAGAACAGATGTCATTAAGTACTTACTGAGTGAATGAATGATTCAACTATTGTGCCCAGATCTAGTAGTCCACTTTTCGTGATCATTATGGAGATTGTTGGGTTAGATAAACAATACTTGGAAATAATGAAACTGGAAGTTCTGTTTCTGGCAGTGCAGGAGTAGTGTATATCAGATGAATACTCCTCAAATAACACTTGTAAACTTTGGGGAAATTTTTTTGCTAAAAACTATTTGAAGTTGCTTGAGAATGATCAATAGTAGGCAGAAACTGTTGGGGACTCCACCCTTGAAAAGGAAACAGAACTGAGTGTGACCTGTGTTTGTGTATCTTTAAGAGCACCCCCAATCTGTCCTTGCATCAAAATGTAGCTAGATCTCACCCAGAAAACCAGTCTTACTGGCCAGAGGAATTGGAAGATGGGATTTAGAACTGACAAAGCAGCTAGAATGTGAGGGGATAAATCCTGTAAAATATGTAGCCATAGGTGGAGACTCCCAGAAATACTCATAAATTCTGTCCAGTTCCTCAGCTGCCCCTTGAACTTTACATGCACACAGAAGATTCCAGAGAATCCAGAGAAAAGCAACAGCTAGATGATTGAAAGAATCAAGAAGAGACTTACCAGGCAAGATAAACAGATTTAAATTTCAGTCCAGCCAAGTTAACACTCTTTTAGAAAAAGGCAGCAGAGCCAGCTTCTCTACAGTGTATCATCTACAATGATTACAATGACCAGAATACCATCAAAAATTACTAGACATGCCAATAAAGGAAAGGTGACTGATAATTAGGCAAAAACTGCTCATAGAATCTAACCCAGATATTGGAATTAGCAACCGGGCCTTTAAAATCTCTCTCACAAATATACTTCAAGGACTTAAAGGAAAATATGGTCAGAATGAATGAATACATTGAGAATCACAACAGAAAAATGGAAACTCCAAAACTACAACCAAATGGAAATGGTAAAACTGGAGAGCATGAAATCTCTAATGAAAAACTTACTGGATGGGCTTACAGAGTAGATTGTAGAGGGCAGAAGAAAGGTCAGTGCATCAATCAGTAAAAACTATTCAATCTGAAGAATGGCAGGAGAGAAAGGATTGAAATGCACAGAGTTTTGATAGGACAGGATCAAGTGGCCTAATGTGTGTAACTGGCATCCCAAAGTAAGAGAAGAAAGGTGATAAGATGAGAAAAATGCCTGAAATGTCCCCAAATTTGGTGGAGAGACAAACTTATAGATCTGATAAATTCAGTGAATCTTAAGCAGGATAAAAACAAAAAAAGCCATACCTTAATTACTGTCAAACTGCTGAAATTCTAAAACTAGAGAGAAAAATGTTGTAAAAGAGGAAAAATGAAGCACAACAAGGACCACAATGAGAGCAAGGGCTGGATTCTCTTTAGGAGTGATGGAGGTCTCTGGGCAATGATGTTTTCAAATTGCTAAATGAAAATGAAAATAGAATCCTATATCCAGAAAAAACATATCCCTCAAAATTAAAGGTTAAATAAAGGCATTTCTGATAAACAAACTGAAGGAACTCCTTACCAGCGAGCCCACATTAAGCAGTAAATGATGTCCTTTAGGCTGAGAAGAAATGACGCCTGTTGGAAATTCAGATCTACAGGAAGAAATGGAGAACACAGGAAAAAGTAAATGTGTGGGTTGACATAAAAGACTATTTTTCCTCTTATTTAAAAAGGCAGCTGACTATTTAAAGCAAACATATAGCAGTATATTGTGGGTTTATAATTTCTATAGTTATAAAAAATATGACAAAAAAGGACCTGCTGGAAAGACAACTAGTGTGGCCCGAGCTCTAGACTCAGCCTTGCTGGTCAGGGTGATTGTCTGACGCACACAGCAGTGTAACTGGAACTTGCCCCTGTGGCTATGCAACTTCTACAGATGCACAAGACCCTCCTCTGAGCGCGCAGGACCCTCTGCCAGGTGGATGTTGCCCTCCGAGCTCAGTGTACCTCCCTTCCAAGGAGTCACCTGGGAGCAGTTTCTGGGCAGAGGTGGCTGCTTCCTAAGAGGCAGAGCCTTCAGATGCTCCAATTCCTAACCTCTGTAGTGGGTCTTTCTGGCCTATTCATCAAAGCCAGAAATGCGTATCGGTGAGTGAAGTGGACTTTCTCAGCCTCTGGGAAGAAACAGAGCAGGGTTGCTCCGGGATTTTGCTCGTGTCTGAATTTCCTTTGCAGATAGATCTGAAGAGATTGCAGAAGTGTCACCTCTGCCTCCACCACACTTTCCACTGTTTCATGGGTCGCTGAAATGCAAGGAGCTGGAGCAGAAGGGGCTGGAGTGAAAGGAGTTGAAATGATTGAAGAAGAGAATCCACTGGGCATCTGCTTGTCCCCACCAGGAGACGCACCTCCACCCTCCACAAGAACATGTTCAAGTATTGGGAGTAACAGTTTCAGAGAAATAGCAGGACTCCTTTCCTGCTGAGGCGGGGCAGCACGAGTGCCCAGCACCTGCAATGCAGGGTCCACCATCTGCTCAGCCCTGGTGGGGAAGGGTCAGCACCATCAGCCCCCAGGTCAGTTCTGAAAGCACAGCCCCCACCAAACGTGCCTTTGGGGCTCTTTCGAGACAGCCTCCAGGCCTCCCTGTAATTACTTGAGGGGAGCATGCATTACCCTCACAAAAGCCAGAGGGACCTGAAGAAAGCATCGTTGAATGCCTCCGCACCGTGGGTTCTGTGATTTAATCAATCGTGCAGAAGACACGTGCAAGTCCCTTTGTATTTACGGCTCCCTCATCTGAGTAGAGAATGTTCCCTTTCTTGAATTGCTTTAATGGCTATATTTATGCAGCTGAAAGTTCCTTAAGAAATGAAAGTAAAATCAAATTTCTCTAAATGCTCAGATAATTTATTGGAGAATATTCAATTAGAATATATTAATATTTTAGGTTTCCACCATTAATTTAATATTCAGAAATGTAATTTAGTCGTAGAATCTCTGAATCACCCTGGGTGGATGGGGTTTAGGATGTGGACTCTGAGCACCTGCTGAGAATGGTCAGCTCCCAGGGCCTCCCTCTCCCTAACCGTTTCCCACCAGCCAGGGTTCTGCCTCAGCCCCCAGGCCTCCTGTCCACAGACCAGATGTCCATAAGTATGAACACGACCCACATGTATGGTTGGGGCTCACTGTGGACCCCAGGGAAGAGCCCAGGTGGGGCTCATCAGAGCTCAGAAGATTCCAGAACTCGGGGAGCAGTGGCCAGTAATTGAGGGAAGAGGTGGCTATGTGGGGGAAGCCTGCTTCTCCCCACACACACACTCTCCCCCACCAGCCCATGTGGGCAGGACTAGTTCATTGTTCTTATACTCCTAAGTCACCTCCAGGACTATGTGGACATTGCCAGGGAAACTGACTTCCGACCCTCGTTCCCACACTGATGAGTGGAGTCAGGGGGGCTGCTGCAGGGTGGGTGGCCTGCAGATAAGCTTGAGGATGTAGAGACTTGAGGGTATCTTGGGGAAGGGCTCTCAGCCATCCTTTCCTGGAAGGGGTGCCCTCCATCTGCAGTGTGGCCTCCTTTTTTGTAGGAAATAATGACAGGTCACGGTGAAGGTTAAGCCTGGACTTGCACACGGAGCATCCCCTCTGCTGTTCCGGGCACAGAGGACGCACAAAGACATGATGAGACAGAGCCCAGCCACCCAGAGTCTAATGTTCAGGGAGAGGGAGAAGCAAACTGCTGATTATGTATGGGGGACCAGGAGATGTGGGGTGCGAGCATGTTCCCATCAAACAAGGCAGCCCCAAGAGCCTTCCCTGGTATGAGAGCGAACACAGGGGCAGATGAACCAGGGTGATACCAAGGGGAAGAGCATTCTAGACAGAGGGGACATCAAGTATAAAAGCTCAGTCTTGAGGAAGAGCCAGGAGGTCAGATTGGCTGTATGGGATGGGCAGAGACAGGGTGAGGGTGATGAGGCAGGGAGTGCCAGGGCCAGGTCCCAAGGGGCTTGCCCATCAGGATGACCCAATACGGTGCTTATGATCCCCGGGGAATAAGGGGCTTCCTTTAGTCACTCTGAGTCCATCCCGTGGCCAGGCGGCCCTGGAGCTTCTGACCCTCAGTGTGCATGTGATGGGAGCAGCAGTTGCAGGGCAACCACCAGAAGGACACATGACCCCGGGGTGGTCACAGACGGGGGTCCCTGCAGGCACTGAGGAGGGAGAATGCACAGTGCAGTCTTTGTTTTCTGAGATGCCTCCAAGCTCAGGAGGGAGCAGATGGCAGAGGACACCACTGCTGGTGTCCAGGGATTGTCCAGCTGCTCCCTGGAGCCTAGGGGGAGAAGCCCACAGGCCCCTGCCATCCTGGGATGACAACAAGAAACACCACCCCCCCACACCCCCCGGTTACGCGGTCCTGCAGGAGACCCAGATTTGTTTCTGATACTTAGTGTCTCCTGTTAATCACTCCCAAACCACAGACATTTTATTTTGAAGACTCTCTTCCTCCAAATTGTACAGAATCAGGTCTGGGGCTCGGCAGCCGCGGGGGAGCGGTGCAATCTGTGTCCACAAAGCTCCCAGCTGAGGATCTGACTTCCCCTCCCTGGAACAAGAGAACAGAGATGCCAGCTCACAAGCAAAGCCAGTCAGAACAGAGAGCGTCTGGGGAGGGAGCTCAGGCCGCCTCTAACCTACAGAAGACAGCAGCAGACGGTGCTGCGGTTTCAGCCGCCCCCGTGATGCTGGAGCAGTCAAGCCTACATCTCCAAAGTTATTCTTAAAAATGACACCCCAGAGACAGGCTGTGTTGACGGCTGGACTTGCAGCCAGACTGCTCTGAGCTTTGTTTACTTCTGGCTACAGTCCCGTCCAAGAGCGGCTGGGTCTCAGGACACCACGGCCCTGGGCACAGGGCCCTCTGCATCTCGACTATCGGAAACAGCCTCAGCCCTGGCCCTTGCTTAATCAAACCCAAGTCCAAAGAGGTATTTGCACCTGCACGTAGGTGTTCAGCCTCCCAGTCTCCTTGGCCATTGAGTTACCAGCTTGATTTGGGCTTTGGGGCTTCTTGAGCTATAAAGGCTTCAGTTCAGTTCAGTTCAGTCGCTCAGTTGTGTCCGACTCTTTGCGACCCCATGACTCGCAGCACGCCAGGCCTCCCTGTTCATCACCATCTTCTGGAGTTCACTCAGACTCACGTCCATCGAGTCCGTGATGCCATCCAGCCATCTCATTCTTGGTCGTCCCCTTCTCCTCCTGCCCCCAATCCCTCCCAGCATCAGAGTTTTTTCCAATGAGTCAACTCTTCGCATGAGGTGGCCAAAGTACTGGAGTTTCAGCTTTAGCATCATTCATTCCAAAGAAATCCCAGGGTTGATCTCCTTCAGAATGGACTGGTTTGATCTCCTTGCAGTCCAAGGGACTCTCAAGAGTCTTCTCCAACACCACAGTTCAAAAGCATCAATTCTTCGGCTCTCGCTTATTTAAGTCAAAAAGCTGATTTCATTTCCCAAAGAAGGAGGCGTTAGGAACAAGAAAAGCCATGGAGCCTCAGTGTCTGTTTGTTAAAAGCAAACTTTACCAGACAACTAAGCAGCGTCTCACAGAGGCCTGGGCCCTCCTAAGCCCCCCAGGTTGCAGGGATGCGCCCCGGGAAGAGATGCCAGCAGCCTGACCCACACCCTCACACCCCTCCTCTATCCCTGAGCAGCGCATCACGAGGACGAAGCAGGTTACCTTAGTCGTGGCTTCAGGAACGGTCTACACATGTGAAACAAATTAAGGGAGAGGGCACGGTGGTGTGTCCCATGTGTTGGCAGAAGCCTGCTCTCCATGCTCCGCTGGGTTCTGAGGCCACCTCTGTCCCCCGCACATCATCCCCACAGCCCAGGGAGCTGCATGCAGGTCGGAGCTGGCCAGGGGTCAGAAGCACAGCGTTTTCGACTTACCTATTGCCTCTAGCAGGTGGAACCGATAGAGAAGAGAAAGAAGAGGCTTGTTCCCCATGGCCAAACAGGGAGGGCCCAAGCCTGGGCACTTTGTCTCCGGAAATCAGCACCCAAATCAACACCTAGGCTTCCTATTAAAAAGAATAGAATCCGTGGGACTTCCCAGGCAGTGCAGTGGTTAAGAATCTGCCTTGCAATGCAGGTGACAGAGTTCAGTCCCTGGTCGAGGAACTAAGATCCCACATGCTGGGGAGCAACTAAACCTGCTCACCACAACTAGAAAGTCCATGAGCCACAATGAAAGACACGCGTGAGGCATCAAAGATCCGCGTGCCACAGCTAAGACCCAATGCAGCCAAACATGTAAATAAAAAGAAAAGAATCCAAAGGCAACGTGGGCTGCAAACTTACCCTGTAGATTTGGACAAGGTTGGTGGGAAAGGATGTCGGGGTGACTAGTAATCTATCAGGCCAGTGACTGTCCATCTGTACGCCTATACCTCCATCCCTGTGTACATTTATCTGTCCGCCTCTCTCTCCATCCATCCATGCCCCTATCTGTCTGCCCATGCATCCGTCCATTCATCCGTCCATACACTCGTTTGACTGTCCATCCATCCATCTCTCCCCGCCCACCTACCCGCTTGTCTACGCAGCATCTGCCCGTCCATGCTGGCCATCCAGGACTCTCACCTTCTCAGCGCCCTGCACACTGTAAGGCAGAATCTGCCATGACCACAGCAACACACACTCCAGCTACTTTTTCAAAGCATAGAAGGCCTGCGAAGTAAAGGAAAACCTAAAGAAGTCAAAAACCCCACACCATTAGTTGGCATCATTAAATTCCTTTCAGCATTTGAAGGCTCCCCGTTGAGGACAAAGGTAATACACTTTTGACATTGGTGGAAAATTCCCCCCCAGGTTTGGGGGAAAGCCATCCATTTGGCTTAACTATGAACATGACAGAACTATTGGGCTCGATGATGACCCCGATCCCTGAGGAAGACTTTAGGACCAGAGAAGACGTCTTGATTGCTTTCTCAGATCATCAACAGCCAAAAAAGAGTAGGCTAATAAGAAAGAAGTGTGTTTGTTCCTCCTTAGAGGAAATTTCAGGGTTTTTTAGAGAGAAGTCCAGTTTAGGCTGGAAGGAAATAGTGGCCTAGCCAATCACTTCAAAGACATCTATCCAGCATTGACTCTGAGGTCAGCATTGAGACCCATAGTCGTGGTCCCATCCAGTCCTGGAGAGCTTACCTGCTGGTGGTAGAGACAGACAAGAGAGAGGTTCAGAACATGGAAGGAACCATGATAAAATCAAGCACAGGGATGAGACGGGCGGGGATGGGCCAGTTGGAGACAGAACCGGTGCATCAGGTGGGGTGTGTCACCCAAGGCCCTTGAGCTCCTATAGGGCCAGAAGCCAGCTGTGCGAGGATCAGGCAGAGAGAACAGCAAGCGCAAAGGCCCTGGAGCAGGAATGAGCTTGGTGCACAGAGGGATGGAAGTCTGTGTGGTAAGAATGTGGCCAGCATGGGGAGGAGGTAAGAAGGCTGACCAGGGAGGAGAGCAGGAACTAGGTCCCTCAGGGCCTCAGACCAGGTGGCGGGTCTAGGTGATCCCCTCCAGGAATGCTGATTTGTCCTCTGTGATATGCCCTCAGCAGCAGGCTGCATGTGAGATGGAAAGTTAAGGACGGGAACTGCACCTGAGCTCCAGGATGGGGGGATTCAGCCCAAGGGACAGTGACATGCGCCTGGCAGGACAGGAGGGGAGATGGAGGAGGACTGGGACAGTGCAGCCTCCTGACTGGCTGGTGTGAATGGTGACTGCCCATGGGATGCCCCTAACCCTGCCCCAAGGTGGGGGGACACACTGCCACAAGGCAGCCTCCCTCCTGGCTGCACGGGAAGTGGGGCCCCGCCCAGGGCCGAGGGGGGCGCGCTTTGCTCTGCAGCCTGGTACCTGGGGGCCAGAAGGCCAGTCAGTGAGGAAGCCACATGGGTCCCTCCCCTCCATCTAGCATTGAAGGGACACTAATGTCACCACCAATTAGAAGGGTTCACACCATCCTTTCTTCCTGTGAACCATGGCAAAGCCCAGGGCAAGAAATGACCACGAAAAAGTCTAAACCATCATGACAGAGAGGTAAACATTTGCCTGACAGCGGAATGTGTCTGTCCACAGCCCAGGTCTGGTTTGGTTTCAGCTGCACCGGGTCTTAGTCGCAGCATGAGGGGCCTTCAGTCTTCATTGAGGCACATGGGATCTTTCTAGTTGCAGCGTTCGAACTCTCAGATGCAGCATGTGGGATCTAACTCCCCGACCAAGGATCGAACCCGGGCTCCTTGCATTGGGAGACCAGTCTTAGCCACTGGACCACTAAGGAAGTCCCAGCCAAGGTTTTTAAATTAAGCAAGCTCTGGCTCATGTGGAGCTCTGATTGTGTTTAGAAATAGTAATACGCATCTGGGCTCATAACGATGCTGGTGCCAGGCCTCTAGGAGCCTAGGGTTCAGATCAAGAAGGTCCAGGTGGGATCCAGGCCAAGCCTCTGGGATGAGGAGGGGAGGTTGCTGTGGACCAGGACACACACCTCCCATGGGGCCAGCTGTGGGCCCTGCGGACTCTCACACCGGGAGAATGTTTGCTGAAGAAAACCAGGCTGTTTCCAGCCTTTTGCTTGGCTCCCAGGTTGGAGAAGCCAATAAAAACTAGCCCTATTGACCCCTCTCGTTCGGAGCCAGAGGTCGAGGGGTGGCAGATCCTTCCTCGAAATCGGGCCCCTGGAGATTGTGCTGAGCTCTAGCCCCTCTTAATGCAAATTTTGAAAGCTTTTAATGTAACGTTAAGTACATACCAGCTACTCGTCAGATCTGTAGTTATTGAGGGTTAATTTTCTCTCCTCCATATTCCTGATCAACTGTTACTTATAATTAGCCCCTATAAATGTTTCTAAATACTCAGATAATATTTGAATAGTTTAAATAAACTAAATAGCTGTCTTTTTGCTTCCATCGGGAAATCACGTTTAAATTGGGAACTTTACAGGGGCAGGTCCATGCATCTGGCTGCTGTAAGTGGAGAGTTGGTTGACACCCAGCTGTTGCACTCCAGGGAAACAAACAGTTTAATATGTTTCAGAGTGTAAGAGGATTATTTTTAAATAGCCCCATGAATATCAGGAGAATTCGAGCAAGCCATAAACAGCCCTGGGTCGAAATTCTCTTAAGGCTGGCAGGGACTTTGCGAGCTGACTCTCCTTCCTTAAAGTCAGCTTTCACATTTGGCACTTGTGCCTGGCAGCTTCAGCTTGGGTCCCCAGTTTTCTCTGCGTTGACCCTCATGGTTTCGGGGGGCACAGGCTGGCACACCCCACGAGATACCTGTGGGCCCCTCCCGAGACAAGGATGCTCAGTTTGGGGGTCCTGCTGGGGGCCGATGGCAGGGTTTCTGCAAACATGTCTGCTGAGTTCAGCAAGGCGCTCCCAACACTGTCTCCTCTCCCTGCAGCCCCTCGCCCCATCCAGGAGCATCCTGGAGTGGAAGGAGGCCCATCGCAGTAGCAGCAGACGCCCCCAGGCTGCCCTGCTCCCACCCTGCTTCCAGCCCTGGGGGGCAAGGTGTGCTATGTCTTGTACCTCCTCACAAGCCCAAAACAGCCTGCTGTCCACACTCAGGAGCCCCAGCTGGACAGCTTCACAGCTCGGCGGCCAGGAGCAGAGACAGAACACGACAGACCAAAGAGGCCTTTCTGGGGCTTCTAGAGCTGCTGGCAGCAGAGGTGGTCATGGGAGGGGTGGGTTCAGTCACAGGCCTGCGGGGGAGGGGCAGCCGTGGCTCTGGGACATTTAGCTACCACCTAGGAGGGGTGCCTGGAGAGACCCCTCTATGGGCATCCTGTGCTCAGAGGCCAGTGGACCCTGACTCAGGTTAGGGATTTCCCAGGTAACACAGCTTCACCACATGGCCTCTTTCAGAGCACCTTGTCTGTAGCTGGACCCCACGGGAATGCTCCTTCGGGGGCAGCCAGACTGAGGGCTATCGGGGGTCAGCCTTGGGGTCTGGGCCACCTCTGGCCCTTCCCAGTCAAGTCTTGGGGCTGGGAGTGTGTCCTCAATGTCCCTTGTGAAGCAGAACCCTCCAAGGCTCAGGACAATCCGTGTGAACTCTTGAAGCTGCTCTGGCACCTCTGAATGCGAGGAGCACGGGGCTCCTCTTCTTCCCGCTGGTCCACAAGCTCTGGGAGAATCCTGGCTGTTTCCAGCCTCTGGAGGCACCTGCATTCCTTGGCCAGCAGCCCCTCCTGTGTCTCCAAGGCCAGCATCACAGCACCCACCCCTGGCTGCTCTTTAGTCAAATCCTCTCTCCCTCTGCCATGTAAGGACCTTAGAGCCTCCTGGCTGATCCAGGATCATCTCCCAGCCCCAGAGCCTGAATGCAATCATGCCTGCAGACTCTTATTTGTCCTGTGAGGTGACACTCATGGACTCCAGAGATCCAGACCCAGACGTCTTTGAATAGGACACATGGCCCTGTTCAGCCGGTCAATCCCAAGGCAGGATGTGGGGAGCCCCGTAGGTGGGGGGAGAGGAGGTGCTGTCTGGTCTCTGCCCCCTTTCCCATCAGGCTGTGTCACCTGCTCCCCCAGAAACAAGGATGTTCACAGCAGCTCACCTTTACTAGCCTCCCTAGGGGCCGAATGCAGGCGACACCATCCCTGCTCGGTTCAACCCCTGAGCCCTGGAGGAGGAGCGGACTCTGACCCACATCTGTTCCCAGCAGAGGCATCAGGCTCAGAGAGGCCAAGGTTCTCACTGGAGGTCACACAGCTCAAAGCACAGAGCTAGGCTGGGAACCCACAAAGTCTGGCAAAGTGTACTTGGAACCCAGAGTGTCCAGGTCTGGGGGTGGCCATCATCCCCATTTTTACCATCTCTGGATTAGCAGTAAAGGCATTATTTCTGCAGAATATCTCTTTGAAGGAAAATTTACTCGGGGAAAGACAAACAAGCTTCTCCGTTGGAGGGAAGGAAAAATAGGAATCTGTGGCTTGCGTTTCTCACTTGCTGCTTTAAGCTAGTCAGCCGGACCAGCTCCAGGATGGCTGCAAACAAGATAACGACTGAGGAAAAGCAAAGTGAGATCCGTGGAGATGCCTTGCACGCCCCAGGGCAGCGAGGGGCTGAGGACCTTCTGAGCAGAGATGCTGCCACGGGTGTGGATGTGGGTGGGGCAGGTGACCAGGCCTGCCCTCCACTGACTCCCAAGCCTCATCACTGGGGGCCACTGGTCGGGGGAGGGCACCCTATGTGCTGCAGGCTGGGTCCTGTACTCCTCACCCCACCTACCTTTGCACAATGCTCACAGACTGGGTCTGGCTCGGGTATTTCTGCCTTGTCATCTATTTGGAGTGAGTCTGGCATCCTTGCATGTGGGCAGATGGGGAGGCAATCATGTCTGCGATGTCACTGCTGGAATCTGACTAGTTGTGGACCACAAGGAGCCTCCTCTTTCACCCCCACCCGCACCCCCATGCTTCACAGAACAACCCGCTAATTAACCACCTATCCATGAGCCGTCCAGTCCCTTCAGTGAGGTGTCCAGTGGCATCTGCCTCACCCGTGTGCCCGTGAAGTGCTGCAGGGTCCCCTCTGGGTGGCCCCAGCAGATTCTGACCTCCCAGTGCTTATGGGCCAGCGAGGAACTCACAGGTACTTGGCATGCCGGTGGCAATCCGTCCAGCCAGCAATTACCAATGCCACCGAGAGAGACGTGCAGGCAAAGAGTCTGTCCAAACCAATTTCCCCGGGCTGGTTATTTCAAAGTCTGAAAATCCCTAATTCCGGGAGGCAGGCGGTATTTAAATTTAAGCTCGACTCCCGAATGAGATCTTTGCGTTCGCCTGTTCAACTTTATTTGGAACTGTGAAACGGTAACTTGATTACATGTTAAGGAAGCTTTGGCTGGGGGATTGCAGCCAAAGTCTCTGCTCCTCTGAGTTTATCCCCCTGCTGATGGAATCCACCCAAATGCGGGCCTCCGTGCCACTGCTGTGAGAAAGCATGGACCAGATTCAACCCAGGCATTCTCCAGGTGGGGCATCCTGGGGCGACGGTTTCAGGGTGTTGTCTGTGGTCCTAGGAGGGGGACACACTAGCTCCCTGCTTGGCCACAAAGGAAGGGCCATCTGTAGAAAACAGTCTCCCCAGCCTCCCAAGCCACTGGATTATAAAACTGTCCAGATAAAAATTCATTTTAAGAAGAGCTTAGACCCGGCCACCTCTCACCTGGGGGCAAGTTCAGCTTCTGATGTATTGGGGTCAAGCTGGGGGGCCCAGAGTGGGGCCCCAGCAGGTGAGCAGGGGCAGTAGACTCAGAAACTCAGGGGGGAGGAAGGATCTCAAGTCGAGGGGCCAGTGTGGAAGCCACCATCACCTGAATTTGAAATGACAGGGGCGGAGGTCTGGAGCAGAAGAGTCAGGATTCTGCCTGCAAATGGCAGAAGTCCACTCTCAAACGCAGGGCTTATGGCTCTTGTAGGTGAAACACGACGAGCCGTGTCAGCTTCAGGAATGGTGGGATCTAGGCGCTCAGGCAAAGTCTGTGTCATCAGGCGGCTTTCTCCTCGTCTTGCGGATCTGCCATCCTTGACATCAGCCCATCTCAGCAGCGCCCCTCAGCCCCAGGCGTGAACAGCACAGAGCGCATACCCCCACATCCCCAGTTCCATGGAAGGAGAGAGTCTCTCTCCACCCACTGGTTCCAGCAAATTCTCAGGAGCAGTTCATGAATCTGATTAACTCCTATACCCACCCAGCAATGAGGTGAGAAGACACAAGAAAGCCCCGAGGCAGAGGGACCAGCGGCTCCAAACAAGCCACCCAAGAGCACGTGTGCTCCGTGGGGGCAGCGTGGGCAGGAATGAGGCCGAGGGCCATGGGGCTGGATCCTGGGGACCGCACAGGGCCAGGCCACTTTAAGGAGCCACAGCTGAATTCTAGAAGCAGCAGGGAGACCAGTGGGCAGCATGGGCCTAACTGCGCTCGCTTCTCAGGGAAGCCCCAGTGACTGCCCCATAGACTCTGCTCGCACTGGTCTCGGGACAGCTGGAGCCCTGGGGATGTTCAGAAGCTGCCCAGGTGACCCTGGTGCATGGCCAGGGTCTGGTATCCCCAGGCTGTCCCAGCGCCTGCACACTGAGCCGTGTCCCCATTGTAATAAGACAAGGGTGCCAGGCAAGCTCCCCGCCCCCAACCTCCCATCATCCTGGCAGAGATCCACCCCTCTCAGAGGACAGGGAGTTGCATGGGAACCACAGGGCTCTGATGGGACTCTGAGCCTTTGGTTTCTTATCCACAGTGAAGAGGAAAGGCTGAAAATCCTTGGCAGTGTTTTTGTGGGAAGCAGACATTCAGTAAATGAAGGAGCAGAATTCCACTCACCTTCTCCAACCCCCACCCCCACCACCCCTATGCTCAGCCAGGCCCCAGAGGTTGGGGAGGGCAGGGGGCTCCATGTCCAGTGCACCCACCTGGGGCCAGCATGGTGCAGGGCCCTCTCCAGAGGGCCTGTTTTTTCCTTCATAGGCGCCAGGAAGAGGGGTGTCCTCATTCCTTCCCCAGGGCTGAGGCATGCACCTGAGTCTCATGCCCAGAACAGAGACCAGGCTCCATTTACACCCATAGTTTAGAAGAGCACAAGGTCAGTCTACACCCCTGAAGGTGGGTGCCAGAACCCACCCACATGGGTCTGTACCCCGATAATTCAGAAGGCGCTCTGCTGCCATGAAAAACTATAATGTGGGGTTGGGGGCAATCCACACCCATTTGAGGATCTGAGGGTAGTTCCAGACCCTTTCCCCAGGGAGATGCTCACACACACACACACGTGCATATATGCACATGGGTACACACACACATGTGCATACACCTATATACATGTGTGTCCGTGCTATGCATACATATATGCACATGTGTGTGTCCACCTGCACACATATGCGTGTGCACTTACACGTGTGTGCATATGTTGTGCGTGCATATATGCATGCGCAGGTACACCCACATGCACACATGTATGCACACAGATGCCCGCACATGGGCCCCTGCAGAGCTGAGGGAGACTCCTGTTAGAAGTTCACCACCATAGCAGAGTCTAGGCACAGGCCAGGCCAGAGGTGGGGCCGTTGGAGAAACACCGCACAGCCTTTCACTCTGACAGGTGTTTAATTTGTGGAGGAGAGTGGAGACAGTGAAGGCAGGCCCCTTCACCCCCACTGCCGCCTCATCCATCTCAGCCGCAGGCATGTGTGGCACCTGTCCACGTCAGCACTCCGTGAGGCCAAGTGGGGTGATGGAGAGGCCATCTGCCACCCCTCCACCCCTGGGAGCAATGCAGGGCCAAGCTGGCCCCGAGGACAAGGTTGAGGGCCACCTTCCACCAGGTAACGCGGATGCCTGGCACAGATTGGATCTCGGCTTCTTGAAACCAGAACCATACTTCTGAGAGAGGCAGAGCTTATTTTAACTGCCAAGAAGCCCTCTAATAATGGGTTGCTAAGAAACCACCACAGTAGACGATTTTGAAAACGAAGGAGACGTTTGTTCTGATCTATGAGTTTCCGAGACCATGGAAACACCCCCACCACACACACGCCCGCCCCAGATGACGCACTGCTATGGGGGGCGTGGAGGGTCCTCTGGGAGGGTTCAGGAGGTGCCTGGTGGGGAGAAGCTGCCGTGGGAAGAAAGTGAGTGATGTTGGAAGAAGCAACGGGTGTTGTCAAGCCCACGGTCGCTGTATTCCAAACCACAGGGTGGGCCAGTCTGGCTCTGCCTGGCTGGTGTCTTTGTGGAGGTTGGGGGCCTTAGAATGGTCAGGATGTTGAGAGGACTATCTGTTCTATGGCTTCTCTCTGAGCACCTGATAACAGGGGTTCAGGATACCTACCGTGTCTGAGTTTGGGGCTATACAGGCTAAATCGATCGGGTCCAGAAACCTCCTTCCCACCCACTCCCTCTGCTGCCTGCAGGGAGCCTGGGATCCTGGCCCCGCCTGGAGTTCTGGCAACTCCCACCATGCAGGAGGGAGGGCGGCCTCGGGCAGGTCTTGTGCGCTGTGATAAACCATGTGGCTGCTCCACACGGTAACTGCGCTCAGGAAAATAAGCAGAAGCAAGAGGACAAGACAAGCTGAGAAATTACTGACAACTCTTCAGGCTCGAATGACATGGTGGAACAAGCGGGGAAAGTGTCTTGTATCAAGAGGGCAACCAGTACCTTGGGATTTTTCCCACAGCACTTTATCAACCCCCAGGGTATCTGGGGTTGTTCAGCAAAGACAGAACACTCAGAGCCAGTGATATCATCACTGTTACCTTAAATAATATCGGCCAAGCAGTGGGCTGGCAGGCATCGCTGGAATGTAGGCACCAGGAGCTCCAAAACCATGCTGGTTGACTGGGCTGTGCTGGGCTGGGCTGGGCTGGGCAAGACCCGAGGCTGGAAAAGGCCGGTCCACCAGCATGCCCCAATCCAGACAAAATTATGCCTGAGACTGACAAAGGTGGTGAGACGTACTCTGGCCGTGTTCAAGGCACCTGGAAGTCATCTGTGGCTGCAGGAACCTGGGCCTCAGTGACTCTGAAACCTTGCCCCGACAGACGAGGGGACGGGTACCACTATGGTGGGGGCAGGGCTGCGAGAACTGCTTCCTCACAAAGCTCTGGGTCACCCAAGAGTCTGCACTTCCAGAACCGTGACTCTGATCGCAAACCTAAAGGGTACATCTGTTTTCTTGGCCTCGTTTCAAATGCAGCAATGGCAGCTGCAAAAAATACAGCTAAATCTCCGTGCAAAGACACATTTATAACCACCGTGCCCTGCAGTCAGAAAAAAGGCTCCATTTAGACCTCATTTCAAGACCGTGGGCACATTAAGGCCCGGCTCTAGATCTTAATGATGTGTGGGGCTTCCTCCACCCCGCTTTGCCCCTCCTAGAGCGAACTCGTCTCGGAACATTAAGGGGTACTTGCAGGATCCTTCCTACCATGATTAGCAACAGAAGAGCCGTCGACTCTGCACCTCAGAGCAGCTTCTCAGCTTTGTCTCCTCCCTCCCAGTGTTTGCAGCCTCCCGTTTGCCTTTCAAATGTGCTACCACGTCCTGTGGGGACCGGTGGGGTCAGGATGGTGGTGGGGTCTGGGTCAAGCCCCTGGGGTGAGCATTTCATGACCCCACCTCCATACTTTCTGCCTTCGGTTGGAATCTGCATATGCTATGATGGTGCTGTTTTAATCAGCTCACTTTTCCCATGAATTAAGTTTATTTTTTAGTTAATCTGTGCTGGAGTATACTTGCTTTACAATGTTTTAGTTTCTGCTCTACAACAAAGTAAAACAGCTATATGTATACATATATCCCCTGCCTTTTGGATTTCCTTCCCATTTAGGTCACCGCAAAGCACTGAGTAGCATTCTCTGTGCTATACAGTAGGTTCTCATTTGTTCTTTGTTTTATTTTGTTGATGTTGTTGTTTAGTCACTAAGCTGTGTCTGACTCATTGCGATCGGTGGACCGATCGGTGGACCATAGCCCTCCAGGCTCCTCTGTCCATGGGATTTTCCAGGCAAGAATACTGGTGTGGGTTGCCATTTCCTTCTCCAGGGAATTTTTCCCAACCCAGGGATCGAACTCACATCTCCTGCATTGCAGGGGGATTCTTTACCACTCAGCCACCAGGCAAGCCTGTATATATGTCGATCCTAACCTCCCAATTCACCCCATCACCACCCCCTCAGAATAAGCTTAAGGCCACTTTATGCAATCATTGTTTAATGAACAGCCCCAGAACTAGGCCTAAGGAAAACGGGCCCACCCCAAAAAACAGCAGCAAAATGATGTGACTGTTTAAAAGCTGTGTTTGTCCATCTGCCCCTGAAAACCAACTGCAGCCCCAGCAGGAAGGCACATGCTACCGCTTGGGAGATGGCAGCCGCGGGGAGAGTGCTCCATGGGCTTGAGACCTTTAACTCGGAATTAATGTAGACGACCAGTTCCACCAGCTGAGGCTTCTCCTTTCTCTGCGGCTGGTCAGAAGCGTTTCTGAGACCGGTGTGCTGTCACAACCAGCCCGTCTTTCCAGGGTTGGCTGGCCGGATGAACAACGGGTGTGACATGTCAGCACAATTCAGAAATCAAATTAATCTAGGATCTTCAGTGTTGTGGCAAATTGTAAATGACACCCAGGAAGACACGCTCACCTGTCATCTCCGCCGTTTACATTACTGAAGCCGATCCCCAGCTCGGAGGCACCTGGCAATGAGGGACCTCTCGTTAGCCATCAAGGTCCTGAGAGCCAGTGATGACTGTAATCATAGCCGCTTGTCCGTGACACCTCGACTAATTAGCTTTTGCAAGGAAGAGGGGAGGCAAAGCTGGCACGTGCGGAGGTGCAACCTTATCCAGTTGGAGGTGATGGATGAGGAGACGAGGGCAGGAACTTGGGTTTTAATGCATGAGGACTTGTGAAGGAAAGCAGGCCGTCTCTGGCCGCAGCTGTTTTTCGTGGCTTGGTTCTTCAGGAACAAAGACAGAATGCTGAGTGCAAACATTACAACCTACATACAAGACAGACAAGTGACTGAGGGGCAAGGCCAGAGAGGGGTGATGGGAAGCCTTCAGCTCAACCCAGAGGCCGCAGGGAGGTATATGGGCATTCCCAGGGGCAGTGGGAGTTTTATAGGGAGGGGTGACCTGAGTTTCATTTGAAAAGATCACTGTGTCTCTTGCTGCAGTAGTCCTCACCACCCCAGCAACTATTGCTCGAGCCTGGGTGCTTGGTGGGGGTTGGGCTGAGCTGAAGGCCTCCATCCTCCAGCAGGAGCCAGGCTGGCTCTCCAGACAGAAGCAGAGAAGCAGAAGGCAGCCAAGACCAGTCACTGACAGCTTGCTGGCCAAGTGAGGCGCTGGTTGACCCCAGCGAAGACGGTAGGGTGGTGGGTGTGGGGAGGACATGGGGAGAGGATTTAGACTGGGTTGAAATCCACCCATCATCATGGAGCTGCATGAGGCTATGCTGCAGGGGTTATTATTGTCATCCTTCTGCCCCCTGTGTGTGCTTAGTGGTTTTGCTTGTGGGTAGGTTCCCAGAATTCCTGCCAGTAAAAACCAGCTCGTCAAGAGCGGGGAGAGAAGGGGAAGTGATTGGTGTTTAGTGGGCACAGAGTTTCACTTTTGCAAGATGGGAAAATTCTGGGGGTCTGTGGCCCAACAGTGCAAATCTGCTTAACAGCAAATGTAGAAATGTTTAGGAGAGTAGATTTAACATAGTGTATCTTTTACCACAATAAGAGAGAGCTAAGCAAAGCAATAAAATAAAGTGAAATCTAAAAACCCTTTATTAAAAAAAAAAGAATTTGTCATTTAAATAGAAATGCTGAGCCAGACTCAGAGCTCTCTCCCTAACTTGGTGAGTTTTTCTAGAGTATATTCCACCGTGACTCTGACCTGTAGTGATGCTATAGCGTTATATTCCTGTGCTATACTCTGAGCTCAGTTGCTCAGTCATATCTGACTCTTTGTGACCCCATAGACTGCAGCCTGCCGGGCGCCTTGGTCCATGGAATCTTCCAGGCAAGAATACTGAAGTGGGTAGCCATTCCCTTCTCCAAGGGTTCTTCCCAACCTAAGGATCCAACTCACACTTCCTGCGTGTTTCGCACTGGCAGGTGGGTTCTTTACCACTGAGCCACCTGGGAAACCCTGTTATATTCCTATTTTCACTCAAGACCCATTTTTTAAATGAAAGTAAGTGACACTCCACAATCCCACAGTCAAGATCATAATCAAATAGAAATTGAATGCAGCCTGCCCCGGGGAATGTGCCCCCCTGGATTCTCAGACCCACATGACACCCGGGATCCCTCCTCTGTTCACTCAATGTGGAGAGTTATCAGGAATCAGAAAAATGGAGCCTCTCCCACTGGAGATCCAAGTCTGCCTGTGCTCCCCAGGTTCCCTGCCCAGCTCCTGCCCTGTTCCCCTCCATCTCCGCCAAGCCCCCTGCCCTGCCCCCTGCTCCCTGCCAATTCAAGAGCAACCCCAAATGTCATAAACCCATCAGCTCTCTGCAAAACCAATCGGAGGCCACTGTCCCTGAGAACTTCCATACCCCAGACCCTTGGTCAGCCTGTAAGTCTCAGAGCTTCTCAGCAAAGCTACTGCCCCCTACACCTCCGCTGCCCCCGACCCTCCACTGCTCCCTGGGGTGGGACTGGCAGGAGCATGTGGCCTCTGCACTTTCTAGGCTGGGCTTGCTGGAGGCTGGAGATCCTGACATTACCCTGCTCTGCAAATTATGCCACTCTTGTAACGGGATTTGTAACCTGAGCTGGAAGGGAGTCAATCAAACGAGCTTACGCACACCTCGTCCCTGCAAAAGCGCTGGTGATGCGCTGACAGCTGCTTCATCAGCAGCCGGCTCCTGGCTCCTGCCTGTCAGGCACACTGCTCTGGAGGATCCTAGCAGAAATCGCGTTTCGAAAAACCACAAACATCCCCAAACTCTTAGGGAGAAAAAAATACACTCCATGCTGAGGATCTGATCCAGGTAGAAGTGAGAAGTTGCTGGAAGAAAGATCCACAGGACTCAGGCTTAAGAAATGAGGTTTTCCTGAGACGTAGGATTGGCATGCCAGCATCTCAGTCAGGCCTTAATCAAGACTGCGCATTAAACGCGTCTGCTGGGGTCACACAGAATCACCCAGAAGGGAGAGCAGTGACCATCAATGGCCTGTAACAAAGATTAAACTCTAACGATCTGAAGCAAGGAGAAAAAAATAGTTTTCATTCCTTTGCCGTGAGAAAAGGATGCTCACCGTACAGGCATGAGCAAAGCAGATGATATCAACCAGTTGAAAATGGAAAAGCAAAATGGGAAATGGTTGTTGCCTGAGCCAAGAGGTCTTGGGATTCCTAGAGCCCTGGCCTCGCCACCATCCTGGCGATAAGCCCAGCGGGAGCCCCTCCCCGGCAATCTGCAGCCCAGCCAGCTGACTTTCAGCTTGCACTCTGCATCAAAGCCCAGGTGGTTCTGCCATCCACCACCTGCGTGTCTTCAGCAGTATCCCCGGCCGGGGGCCTCTGGAAGTGGCTCCCTCCTGCTCGGTTATTCTGCTCTCAAGGGTTGCTGCCTGCACTTAGCTGAGTTTTCCTGCAAGCAGAGCTGAGGCTGGGGTTTAGGTGCATGTATGGAGGTTGGGGGGCGGGTAGCGTTATCAGGAGAAGAGGCAGGGAAGTGGGATGAGCAGGGAAGAAGCCAAGCAGAGAGTTGGATCCAATTGGAACCCAGCCTCAGACTGGTCCCAGAAGCCAAGGAGGAAAGTGGCCCCAGCTCCATCCACCCTTGTGCCCACAGCCTTCATGACCATGGCTGCCTGGGCAGGGAGCAATAACTTCCCATGGGAGGGGGTTCACTTGGCCAAGGGCAGCTCTTCAGCCCCCTCCCAGCAGCTGGAGGAGAAGCTGCTGCCCAGGGAGGTGGGTCTGGGCAGAGCCCTGGCCACGTGCACATCTGCTTCTTTTTGGTGTGCTTTCCAACATCCCAAGAGGATTTCTCCTACTCCACATGGCCTAGACCTTAAGTCAAACCATTCCAAACATAGTATTGAAACTGGATAGGAATGTTCCCCACCCTTGATGTATAATTCACTCACCAACCAACTGATGTGCGTGTGAATCTCTGTCTTTGCAACCCCACGGACTGTTGCTCGTCAGGCTCTTCTGTCCGTGGGATTTTCCAGGCAAGAATACTAGAGTGGGTTGCCATTCCCTTCTCCAGGGAATCTTCCCCACTCAGAGATCAAACTCAGGTCTCCTGCACTGCAGATAGATTCTTTACCATCTGAAACAGGGAAGCAACCAACAGATAATCTTTGTATTTCTGTAGAAGGTGGTCTATTACTGGGCCAAGCCCCCTGGGGGGATCCCAGGAGATAGGACGCGGACATGTGAATTTCTCAGGGTTTGCGTCATGTGCAGAAGGCACGCAGCCTCCTCCACCTCCCCACCCACTGCACCCCAGATGTGTCAGAGAAGCGCTTGGTTTCAGAGCAGCTGCTCTGCTCCCCAGGCTCAGAGAGGAGCCTCTTCAGGCAGGTCAACTGCACTTGCAGAAACAGACCGAGAAAAACCACAGCCTCCTGCTAACAAACAGGCCTGACGTGCTGGCCAGCAGGTCGGCCCTGCGGCCCAAAGCTTGAGTCAGGATCCCACTGTAGCCGCTGATGTCCGGGTTCCAGGGACTGCAAGCACTACATAGACTAGAGCCGACCCAGATTCACAGTATGCCTCCCTTCTCCAACAGAAAGAGCTTAAATTATTGCTGCCGCAGATTTCAAACAGAATTTCCAAGCATCCTCGGCAAACCCGTTCAGTTTTGAGAATTAACAGAGTAAACAAGATTGCAAGGGGGATGTTTAAAATGTGCTTCCTGCTCCCTCCAGCACTTTGGAGGCCCCCACCCTCGTTCTGGCTGATCCACTAATGAGCCCGAGTTCTTATCCATCCTCCCAAGCCTCACACCCTTGGGGACCCACTCGGCTTCTGGCTCCCGCGTCAGGTTTGCCTGGTGACAACTGCGCCCTCTTGCTGAGACACTCGGGGGGCAAGTTAACCACTCAGTCGTGTCCAACTCTTTGCAACCCCGTAGACTGTAGCCCACCAGGCTCTTCTGTCCATGGGATTCTCCAGGCAAGAAAACTGGAGTGGTTTGTCATGCCCTTCTCCAGGGGATCTTCCTGACCCAGGGCTCAAACCCAGGTTCTCCCACATTGCAGGTGGATTCTTTACCATCTGAGCCACCAGGGAAGCCCTGAGGGGCTTCGTGCTGCACTTCTCTCCTGGTTCCCAAGGTCGGATGGAGCGAGCGTGTCCATGAGGACTCGTGATCCTTCTCTTTTCACAGATGAGGAAACTGAGGGTCAGAGAGGCTTAGTCACCTACCCAGGGTCCCACAGCGGAAGGCAGCAGCTGCAGTTCCAGGCCCGCCTGCCTCCAAGCACCCCCACCCCAGTACCTGGGCCAGAAGAGCTGCCCACAAGGGCAGAGAAAGCGTCCAGCCTCTTCCAGCTCCAGCCAGCCTGCGTTTCATTTCCTCCACCCAGTGTGTGACTCCCGTCCCTCCCTGGCTACCTGGGGCCCCCAGAATCTGGTCCACTGTCCTCTCCAAAATGGTAGGAGACGGTCACCACTGACACTCCACCACAGCCCCTACCACCTGTGGCTAGTGGCCCAGAAGAACCCCCCAGGGGAGGGCCCAGCCTCTAGAGCTCGAGCTCTGGGTTCACATTGGGTCTCCCTGCAGCATGTGACTGGGGGCCACCGGCCTGCCCCTCTGGGGCCACTCATGCATCTGAAATGTGCCCCACACCCGTAGGCAAGGACTGACCCCCAACCCAGAATATCCCAGGAGTTACCTGCTTCCATCCGTACTGTCACCTCAGTTCAGGGACAAGCAAAGTAAGGCACAGAGACTGTAGTAAGTCACCCGAGGGCACACAGCCGGGACACAGGTGCAGAACTGGAACCTAGGCTGGCGAAGCAATCCTTCGGACCTTCCCCAGGGGTTCAAGGGAGGCACCTGGTCTGCCCTGGGAGCCACATCCTTGCTGACGTTTGGTTTGGTTTCCGCTGCCTCCAGCCTGTGAACTGGTGCACGCTGCCCTCTCACCTGTGAGCTGGCACCTCCCAAAACAACTGGCAGAAAACTCCCTGGTGCGAGAGACCCAAGGCAGAACCCCCCCATTCCGAGGGAATGTTCACAGCAATTAAACCCTGCTTTACGTGATAGGAAAATGGGCTCTCCCCACCCCACCGCCACACTCATAAGTACATCTCTAGGATGTTGGTGTGTCTGTAAGTGGTCCCTCATTAATTCCTGCTCCCACTCACTCCAGTGCTTGAGCATCTTCCTTGGCGGGTGATGAGCACTTTATCGCCATCATCTCAAGTCCTCCGGGACAGGCAGCCCCTTCCAGGTAAACATTTTGAAGGAAGCACATTTTCACCCTGGGGCTTTGCCGTGGGTGGGGTGGGATTAACGCTGACAGTTCTTTGCAGAAAGCGCCCTGAGGGAGGTCATGCTCCTTTCTGCCCCTACTTACCCACGCGGTGCTCCCTGCCCAGCAGCCTGGGGCACCTTGGCGCTGCACAGGGCTTTGTGATGCCTATGTGACCTCAGTTGTGGGTGTTGGGAGGCAGTTCCTGAATAAAACTCAATTTCTTCCCGTCTGTAAACCAAGAATCCCCTGCCTACTTTTGCAGCAACACAAGCTCTGAAAGTATTCATAGGATGCTGGAAAGTTCTGCACCTGGGTGCACTTGAGTTCCAGGGATGTGTGAGCTGGACAGAGTGCATGCCCTAGGGTGCAAGGCGGAGGTCAAGGGCTAGAGAAGGATGCGGGCAGAAAGGGTGTATGCCCCATAACCCAAGGCGGCCTTCTGACTCGAAACCACAGTCCCGGCCTGACACCTCCTCCCGGGAGAGTTGTGGTGCCCAGGTCACCACCCTGGCCCTCCTCCCCCGGGAAGTAGGGCCACATGTCCTCCTCTGTGGCCCTGAGGTGTCTGTCCAGACCCAGGAGTGGCCCCTGCAGTAATTCCAGCACCTTCTGCCCTCATGAGCTGGGAGGGTACCCCACTGCTGCTTCCAGAGCAATCTGAGTTCCTGACCTGGTGTTCCCTGACTCCGTAAGTCCAGGAAGGTTCAGAATTTAGCCTTGATCTTGGACTTCTGGAGGGTAAACAGTCTGAATCCAAACTCCTTGGTACTCAGGAGTCCTGAAGACCCCCGGGAAGCCCCCAGGAATGGGATTTATCTTTGCAGTAAAGGGGTGAGGAGGGGGCATAAAAGCTCAGAGATTATGTTCTCAGGCCTTGGAGGCCGCAGCCCAGGGAATTCCAAACTGGAATGAAAATAAACCAAAGGAACACTGGTTTTCTGTTTCTAAGTCTTTGAAACTGTTAATCCTAGCTTATTGAATGCAAAATACGCCCCGATCACAAATGAGACGCTCGCAACAGGAAGGTTTGGAGCCGGGAACTGGGTCGTCTCGCACTACCTGGAAAGCCTGTGCTGACTTTAAACCCCCACATAGCTCATTTACAGAAGAGCTTTCAGCAAGCGCTTTCTCTTGGCCTTGGCACAGAGGAATCTAAAGTCACCTAATACCTGGGAACTGAGTGTCTCCATTTAGGGAGCAGATGGGAGCTTCCCAGGGCGGCCCCCTGGGGATCCTCCCGAGGCTGTCACAGCTTCACTCTGGAGCAGACATTCACCCAAGGGCAGTCGAAGGCCCGGGTATGATGGGGAAGTCTGTCCTGCAGCAGCTTTGCAAGAAAGGAAACTTGAAGACAGGAGCGTGGGGGCATGGAGGCATGGGGGGTGAAACATTTAGGGGGTGCAGCCACTTTCCCGACCTGAAAACCCTCGTAACATGTTAGTTTGCTTTCATCGTTGTTTGCCTAGTAGCAATATATCCCCAGTGTTCAGAGGGGTAAAAATACGCAGCAGAGGGATTCCCTGGTGATCCAGGGGTTAGGAACCCATCTTCCAGTGCAGGGGACACAGGTTCAGTCCCTGGTCAGAGAACTAAGATTCCACATCAGGCAGCATGGCCAAAAAAAACACAGTTGTTTTAAAAAATACACAGCTGAGCAAACAGGTCTCTCAGCGGCTCCCTGACTTTCTAAAAACAAAAGCAGCAATCCTGATGGCCACATTAAGCTGAGATTCTCAGGGGGAGAGGATGGAAAATTCTATTTTCCACTTCCTTAAACACCAAATTTATTTTCTTTTATCCTATGAGATGTTAATTTTCATAATAACAGGCCATGTTTTGCCAACCGGAAACGTAAAATGTAGCCCCTATTATAGATGGAAACCGTGCCCTCGGCTCTTCGGGACTTATGCAAATGAGCATTTAAAGCCAAATGCGACCTCTGGGTTTCCTGCAGTTGGTGAGCTGTTGGTGAAACATGGAAATCTGTCCACAGGCAGATGGGAGCTGATGGAGTCTAGAATTTAGGGGACGATCCTGGTCATCTCAGGTTGACAAAAGACATAAGTTCTCCTAAAGGACGGCAAGTGCAGCCACTCCCGGGAGACACGGCTGTGACCTTGCCAACTAGACGCTCACCCACAGGCTGCCCCCTGGTTCCCACACCTTCCACTCTCACCACAGGGTCTGGGCTCATTCCTGAGCCTGTCTCTGCCACGCGCATTTGCTTCCATAAGTGACTTCTGCATTATAGCAGCTTGTTCAAGACAGGCCCCTGAGTCACCCCAGAACAGGTCCTGCGGGGCCAGGGAGTGTCTCAGACCCCAGTGGCATCTCCTGGGGAACCAGGACCAGACGGTTCCCAGACCCACTCTCTGCACATCATCACCTCCCAATCATCCAAGCAGAAACCTTGTGTGTCATCCCAACTAATGACAAACAGCTGTGGGTTCTCTAAGCTTCTCCTTGCTCACAGCCCTCGCTGGTGGGTCTGCTTAGGACGAGCCAGGGAGAGCTGTCAGGGGACCCGTTGGAACTCCCTGAGGCTAGCATTGCAGCAGGAGCCTCGTGGCTGCACCCCAAGGCACTCACTGCCTTCTCCTGCCTCAGTGGGCCTCTGGGTTCCCTCCGCTCTTCTTAGCCCCATCCCTGAGGTCCGGGGTCTTTGCACCTGCAAGGACTTCGTCTTCTACCTCCCAGCAGGACCTTCCCTCAAAGAGCATCTTGGCCAGGCCCATTGGGGACCAAGTGAACTTGAAGGAGCATCAGAGACAACCAAGGGAATATGGCATTAGCCTTGAAATTGTCCCCTTCTGAAAGGGGGACACAGAAGGAGTGAGAGCATGTATCAGTATTCGCACCCAGTGTTCCTCTCAGACGCAGTCAAACACATCATCCATCCCCCACTGCCCAAGGAAACCTGCAGACGCATTTGTATTCTGCAGACCCCCTAACTCTGTGGTTGATCACATCTCCTCCAAACACACCAGCAAGAGGATCTCCATGGTTTCTGACAGCAGCCAAGTGGGAGCACAACTCTCTACGATGACACCCCCGCCCCAGCCCCACACGGTTCTGCCAGGATCCCGTACTTGTGTGCATCAGTTAGGGAAAGCACCACTTTCCATCCCCTTGTGGGGTCTCTTCCCTCTGCTGCTGATTGGTATAATTTATATGAAGCGATGAGCCCCCGCCGGGCTGGGACTGCTTGTGATACACATATAATTACCAACCTTCTCCCAGCTTTGTGCACTCTGAGGAGGAAAGATGTTTCTAAAGGAGCTATTTTAGTTGTACTGATGAAATGCATATTCATTTATGGGGCGAGGGGGCTGGGTTAATTAGCTATTATTGCAAGGCACGCTGGGTTCTCAGGGATGGGACGCCAGGGTGGGGACACGCGTTACCAATTTGACTCTGTGACCTTGAGCTGTGGCAGACCTGCTTTGAAAGGTCTTGGGTCAAGTCCTCATGCACCGATTCCTGGAATCTGGGGTCCGCTTCTCCCACGAGATCTGCTGGTTTCCTCTGGGGAAGATCTCCGACCGACTTCCTCCTCCTTCCTCCCCTTGGCTGCACCTTGTTCCAGACTGGGGGCCCCCATCTCTTCCCAACTTCATCCTGTCTTCACACTCACCTCCCCCAGCCTTCCCTTCCCCACAGAACCCCAAGGTCATTTAGGGTTCCCAGGGCACTGGGCCTTAGGAATAGCTGCCATTTCTCGGGGAATCCCACGTGCCCGGCGCTGGCCTCTAATGCAAATTCTAGGATTTGTGGGGCAGTTGTTGCGTCGTCACTAAGTTGGGTCTGACTCTCTGCAACCCCATGGACTGCAGCACAGCAGGCTCCTCTGTCCTCCACTGTTTCCTGGAATTTGCTCCAACTCACGTCCATTGAGTCGATGATGCCATCTGATCATCTCATCCTCTGTTGCCCGGTTCTCCTCCTGCCTCAGTCTTTCCTAGTAACAGGATCTTTTTCAATGAGTCAGCTCTTCACATCATGTGACCAAAGTATTGGAGCTTCAGATTCAGTGTCAGTCCTTCCAGTGAGTATTCAGGATTGATTTCCTTCAGAACTAACTGGTTTGACCTCCTTGCTGTGCTTATAAGGCAGTAGCTGTTGTGAAAGAACCAGAAACCGCACCCCCCCCATCAAGTTCCACCTTCTCCTCCTCTGTGATTCAGCCCCACTCTGTGCTCCCTGTGATCTTTAGGATGGGTTTACAATTTGGAACAGCAAAGGAAAGAATCTTATCACTGTAATTCAGTTCAATTTTGCCAACATTTAGCAGGCCCTCTCTGGCCAGGGCACAGTGTACCTGAAGAGAGACCCAGAGAAGAAAACACCCCAGAACCCGAGG